>NC_060170.1:31350575-31576050 GCF_021292245.1 Micropterus dolomieu
TGGTCCCCCCCCCCCCCCCCCCCCCCCCCGGTAAATAAACCAAGGGAAGCAAACATGTCTTGTCAGATTTATTCTCCATATTGAAATGTTCATCCTAAGAGAGTCCTTTAATGTAAATGTGTTAATGGGGGGGTGACCATTTTTCAGGCTGTCGCTGTCTTTCCTTGTTTCTCATTTTCAAAGCAACTGAACACGTGAGATGAATTTAAACTGAGACAAATTTTTAACAGCAAAACATCTGCCGACGTGTCCATCGTCCAGGCAGCAGACCCACTCGCACACAAACGACGAGGTCTGCCACCAGTCACACAGTATGAGCGTGTGTGCTTAAATATGAGTCCCGCTGTATGAATAGGATAAATAGATGCTCTTGTGAGGGCTGTAGGCAGCAGGTGGACTGAGAAATGTATTTGAGACCTCTCAGCTCAGATCTGGCATATGTCTGCAAAATTGGAAATGCTGATAAATGCTGTCTCTTTTTAATAAATGTGCTATTTTATCAGAAGGTGTTGCTGCGTTTTTTTTTTTTTTACTTTGTTTGGTATTTAGCAGTAGCCTTCTTTTAAATTTGATCTTATGAGAAGTACTGTGCCTCCACAGCATCCAAAGTGGGAATTTTTTTAGTATATGCAACTTTGAAAATGCCTACAAAAACATAATAGACACAGCTAAGTTCAGCAGGGTTACAGCACATGTGCAGGCACTTTTGTTTGTACAGGTGGTGTTTGCTTTTGTTTTGCCACCTTTTTCCCACCAGCTGTGAAAACATCTTTAAATAGAAGCACATATCTAAAAGGTGTTGGTACCATAATATCCAAAAGAGGAACACAGCTGAACAAAGTCCACCAACAGAAACGGCCATACACTTATGTCAGGAGCCATTGACAGATTGAGCTTTAATAACCACAGAATGACTCCATAAAGTTACAGTATATCATATTTGCTATTTACATGTGTGTGTGTGCGTGTGTGTGTGTGTGTGTGTGTGTGTATATATAATTTTCCAGAAAAAACACAATTATAAATTAATATATTTGACATTGAAGTGCATCGATTCCTTGTAAGCTTTGAGGTGACGTCTTTTCAGTTAGAAAAGAGTGAGTCGACAGATGAAATGTCTCTGTGCAGAACACAGACCAGTCTCAGTTTGTCTTCATTTGAAGTACAGAGCCATGAAAGGTGTGTGCAAGAGGTGAACACCACCGGCTCCACAGGAAACCCCTGATCCAGCCTGAGTGCATCCCAGGACCAAGCCCAGCTCCAGAACAGACAGCGTGCTGGCAACCCCATCCCCCCACATGTCACCATCAGTGTCCTGCAGAGCCCCTGAAGCTGGTTTTTCTCCTGGTGGATCCCCCCTGGATGAAAACACCACCCGCCGCAGGTTCATCAAGCTGGGACCCCCTCCGGCACCACCCGCCGCCTCCTGCAGACTCTGGAAAAAGGACAGTAGATCCACCTTCAGCTCCACTGTGTTTCCCCGTGACCATAAATTGTACCTAAAGGAGGCGAGAGACAACAGGGTTACAACCAGGCCTGACACTCCCAGAGGCCATTAGTCCAACAATCGCTTTGTGTCGTAGGAGTGACTGAGCTGATTTTGAGTATCAGTATGTTTTGGTTTTTTTTACCTTGTAGGAAGGCCTCGCTTTGCCATAGAGGAAAGCACAGGATGGATATCCAGGTGTTGTGGGTTGGAAAGTTGGAGGTGAAGCTCGGCACTCCTGACTGTCAGTGATGGAATCTCCCTGGTGAGGAGAAACTCCACAGATGTATCTGAGGAGGAGTAGAAGAAGAGGCAGTCAAGCGTCTGTCAGGGTCACAGGATAGTTTAAGACAGTATTTCATGCCACAGAGCAGCACATACACTCATGTCAGGCTTCAGTTTGATAAGCCACAGGGAGGTGAGAAGGATCTCCGCCACAGAGGGGATGTTTTAACTCCTAATACCTTGTTAATCTGTCAGCAGGATATCTCAACAATTCTTGGAGGGGACATTAAGCCAGCTAAGACTCATTTGTATGCAGATAACATGCTCCTCTATACAGCTGCATTAATCAAGCCATTAACGTCCTCCACCCTGCTTCTCAAGCACATCAACCTTCACTACAGACTTGTGAAATACCTGCACAGTGCCACTCTTTCAACACCATTTTATGTTTGCATGTGGCTGCTTAGGATGTTTATAATACAACCTTTTCAGATAAATTATGTACTCATTCATCCCGATAGTCTTGGCATGATAACTGGATGGGCTTCACTGAGTGTAATAGGGTCTTGTATTTCCCCAACAAGTTTTATATTTGCAAGACTGCTGTCTGGGTGTCTGTACACCATTCACCTATTCACCTCTGAATTTTACAACACTGACCTTTTGCTTTATCCACATTGAGCTTGTAGTAGCCTAACCTCTCTGACTAAAAGGGGGATTTAATTTGATGCTTTTTCCCCCTCTACCCTACAGGATAGGCTGTAGATATCTTGATTCCAAATCTAATGAGTGTGTTTCATGGTCAAGAAATACATTCAGCCAAAGGAAAGTAATGGCAATGATGTGTTTTGATGCAGTTTGACAATTTATCACCACAGGTGTGTGCTCTCCAAGCCTTCTTGATGTTTGTGCTCAACAGGCCTACACTCAACTTGTGAGACTCCAGTTCATGTGGTCACAAGAGCTCCTTTTAAATGTTGCATTGAACTACATTTAGTGGCATTAATCACGTGGAACAAAACTGCTCCTGTGCGTCTCTTTGTAAATCACCATGTTGGACCAACCCAATACAGCCAACACATTTCAGTTCTACAGAATAAGAACGACAAAAGATCATCATAACGAGTGTTTTTCAGTCGGATATACTTTGTCTTACCTCCTCTCAAGTGACCTTGAATTCCTTTGACGCTTCTGCAGTTTAGTCCCGCTTGACAGCAGTGGTAAACCCGTCGGACAAAGCTGAAAAGACATTTTCCTGGGAACACCAGGCCATGTGAGGCTCCCGGGGAAAACGGCCTAACCCGGAGCTGCAACAGTGTTGCATTATTCTCAGGAGCTTGCTGTGTATTTTCCAGCCAAGGCGCCGCCAGCTCTGCGCACCGCTCGCGGTGCGTCTCCACGACCCCGCGCCTCCACGGTTCCACGCGTAAAGATGTTCCGGCGGATTCATCTGCAGTTTTCGTTGACTTTGACAGAAATCCCAGCGTGTCTACTGCGCGACTAAATACTCCAATGTCACTTTTCGTCACCGTGAGAAGAAATAGAACAATCCAAATGCAGTGCGAGGAGGCCATTGTGATACTTAAAAATCCTGGCCTTTGGATCTTCACTGAGTAACAACAGACAGCTTTTCCGTTGTGCCAACTCTACGGATGGAGTGTTTGGTCTGCCTGCTATATACCCCACTGACAATGGAGACATCTTACCACTTAGAATTTGAATCATGGCCCTCCTCACAGTCCCTGCCCCTCTTTTTGTTCGTGCCCTTAACCACCCATTTGCCCCCAACTGCTTTCTTTTAATGCGCCTGCATAATGAGGCGCCCCAAAGAGCGCCGACCCCATCCATTCAAATTCAACTACTTAACTAATGACTCTAATGAGTCCATATTTGGATCATCAGGAACGATCCTATTTACAACACGTATAAGAAACATTCAGAACATGAACAAATGCATTTTATGGGCTTGTGCGTGCGTCATTCTTCATTCCAGTTGTAAACATTTTGAGACGGGCTGTTAACCCTGAGGCTGAAAACAATGGGGCCAGTTTGCAGTCTCACATGCAGGCCGCTGATGGCCCTAATAAGGCTCATGTAAACAAGCTTTTACAAAAGTAGCGCACACAATACAACGCTGAGAGGATCACGTATTCATTTAATTTCCACTAATGCTGCAGTATATAAAAGTGCATATCTTCTCATCAAATTTCAGAATACAGACTTTTTTTTTAACAAATTGCACTTTAAGAGAATACAATTGTGCATCAAATAGCGAAATAGTTAAATTACACGTAGAACTGTTTTATAATTATTTTAGAAATGTGTGTGAGAAAGCAATACAGTTTTGCAGTTTATGTGCAGCAAGGAAAAGCATGTTTCTGTACAAATGCAGTAGGTTAAGTGGTATAAAGATTTAATCTTGCTTTAGTCTAAATTTCCTATTAAAATGAATAAATACATGAAAGAGGAATTGTCACATTTGCTGCATTGGAGGACATTCTGCTATGAATATGAGTGCATAATGTTTCATCAAAGTGCACAATATGCTAATAACATACAATCTGTTACAGAAACAACAACAAGCTACAAAATAGAGGGAGCTTTAAATCATATTCTCACATTTTTTCCTGTTGATTTTGAGGTTACTCACAGGACAGTTCTTCATATTTTAACAAAATACTCCTCCTGAACACAGAGGAGACGTCATGATGCCGTCTTGTCAGAGCAGGTTAACCCCGTGTTTCATTAGTCTGTGTCGGGCCTTGCTGGGCAGCGAGAAAGCACTGTCCTGGTGGTTAGGGACGCCCGAGTTCCTAAGTGATCCCCCGTGCAGCTGGAAGAAAGTCTCCTGGGCCACGCTGCTGGTTCCATACACAGCAGCATCAGCACTCCTGCAGTGAAAGTGTCCCACACATTTACATTTCAAGCATGTAAGTCAGATGGCACGCAACAGGAAAGAGCAAAGTGACACAACAAACAAATTAAACAACAGAACAGTTTTCTTCTCCAGTAAATATGAGTTTGTTGCGGTGTGATCTACGCAAGAAAGGGAAGGACATTCAGGTGTTGGTGGGATGTGATAATGGACGCGATTAACTGACAGATCCAAACCCCCACCCCCGACTTCTACTTGAGGAGCCTTGAAAGGCACGAGAACCCCCCCCCCAGCCACCAACACGTCACTGCCATACTGACCTGATAATAGCCTCCTGCAGAGTTTCAGTGTTACAGAAATGCGAGTGAAGAAGTGATGTGGCCCTCACAAAAGGACGCTCTGGGGCTCCCCCTGGTCGACCAGACAGGTTGGCTGCAGAGACACACAATAACAAGAGACTGAGTACGACAGCGGCACATTAACCTGGACAGGCATGTCTGGTGCACAAAGGAATGCTGATCACAGTATTACTAATTAGCCGTTAGCTCATGCAAAGACAAATATAAACTACCAACCCCCCGAAGTCCTCAGGTAGAGATGGTGGGGGCAAAGGGCTTATACTAACTCTAGAAGAAAAGTGAAATGTGGGAAACTGGAAAAGACAGAATTATCAGACAAATCAGAAATTTAAGAGCAGAGCGAGTAAAGAATAAAGAGCGACACAAAGAGTGAATGTGGAGGAGATAAGTGAGAGTATTATGAGAGCCTCACTTGTCAGTGTGCTCTGAATGCAGTCAAAATGGGCAAAGATGTAGGGTCCTGGAGTGCCCGGG
Source organism: Micropterus dolomieu (assembly GCF_021292245.1). Lineage (NCBI taxonomy): Eukaryota > Metazoa > Chordata > Actinopteri > Centrarchiformes > Centrarchidae > Micropterus > Micropterus dolomieu. Next base: position 31,355,995 of record NC_060170.1, read on the forward strand.
GCCCCTGGGGAGATTGTCCTCAAATGGGCCTCAAGTCCATTGAGTGACGCCAGGCTGCTGTGATACTGAGCGCAAACGATAAAGAGGTGACAAAACCATATGTTGGCATTAGGCAAATTAGTGCACTCATGTACAGCTGCTGGACCACTGAGGCTGTGTCATGAAGCTTCTTTTTGAAGCTGCCGTTTTGTGCTCACAAACTTTCAATATCATAATGTGACAAAAATGAGAGAAATCCCAGTTATTAGCTGGGTTGCTGTTGTTTCTCACCACTTCCTCCATAGAAGCCGTGTCACTCAAGAAGTGAGGCTCCACCAGCAGAGCCAGCACCAAGCCTTTCACCCGGTGCAGGTACAGCGTCGTGGGAATCAGCGGATTCTCCTCTGGCTTGGCAAAAGCACCAGCGCTGGGGGGACGACCTCGCATCTCTGCCTTGCGGCCTTGAGCACTCCCACGGCCACCTCTGCTGGCCTCGCCGAAAACCTTATCGTCATGCGATTCCTTATTTGCAGACTTAGCCCGTCTGAAGTCGAACACCGTCCCACATGCCACGTCTCCATCTCCTCCACCTCCGTTCAGACTTGAGTTTTCTTCAAACACTGAGCTGTCTTCGTCGTAATTTATCTGGCTGCCTCCACCTCCATTGCTGTGAAAACTGTGATAAAACGACCCCTCCAGCGCTTCCTCCTCAGCTTCATGGGAGTGTTTTCCGTTTGAGAAAGGAGGCTCCGGCGACTGTGGTGGGGGGTGGAGTGGATCAGCGGTGCTCTGTGATGGAACTGGGCTAAACATAGAGTTGTCTGACAAGTGAGGCCTGAAGGACAACTTCTGGAGAGACTGGGAGCAACCTGGATCAGATGGCTCTGACTCAGTGGAGGGCGTGTCAGATAATGTTCTTGACAGACGAGTCTTTGTTGGGGGAGTGTCTTTGTGTGGAGTAGAGTGGGAACTGGGGGGTAGAAAACAGTTTGAGACATTCTCTGGAAATGTTACACAAACATCCTGTTTTAAGTCAAATAAAAGTACAAATTAGTGAGAGAAGAGGCTACCTGAAATCTTTGTCGACAGGGTGGGAGTGCAGGTACTGAAGTTCAGACATGGTCAGGAACACAGTAGTTGAGCTTACAGCAGTGCCAAATGGGCTGGAGATACTTTGTCCATTAGGCCTCTGGGCCTAAATCAAAATTTAAAAACACAGGCATAAGACTTTATCTGTTAAAAGAATAGGTAAATTTAGTCAGTGTACTTACTGGCTTACTTGCAGAGAGTTCAGGGAGAAGATCAATCCCACTCACATGTCTGCACAATGAATATGTAGCTGGAGCCAGTTAGCTTAGCATAGCATAAAGACTGGAAACGGGGCAACAGCTAGCCTAGCTCTGTCCAAAGGTAATAACATTCACCAAGAATCAAATCTGAAGAAACAGTCCAGCACATAAGCCCCACAAAATAGTTGTTTTTATACTTGTGTCTGTGTGCAGATTAAACAAGATATAACATGTGAATTAGTGAGCTTTAGAGGGGCTGATGGGCTAGCTATTTCCAGTCTTTATGCTAAGCTAAGCTGACTGGCTGCTCACTCCTGCTTCATTTATAGCACACAGACATTAGTATCAATCTCCTCAGCTACCTCAAAATGTCAAACTATTTCAGTAAAGCCACACAGAGTCCTCAGAGAACAGGAGACTTGCTTGGTGTAGTGACTTGGATACAGAGATAACAAAAGATGAATGGGAGCAAGTAACGTTATGCCATGAAGTCCAGGTTCAAACTATTAACACCAGATTTAGATTCCTGCAGTACAAATGGATTTTGTGTACTTATGTAACTCTGTCCCAATTACACAATTTTGATGCCAAAAATCCAGAGCAATGTGTGTAATACAACACTGAAGGGCACACTGGTTCAGTGTTTCATTGCCCAAGGATCAAATAATTTTAGAAAGCAGAAGCAAACAGTTTCAGCCAAACTACCAGAAACCAAAAAAAAAAAACATAGAATTTTTTTCCCTTCTTCAAGCTAAACATACAATATCTGCCTTTTGGAAAAACCCCAGAGTTTCAGTCAGTTTTTTAAATGTTTTTCCATTAGAGAAATTACCATTGCTATCAAAGGAAGGCCTGATACCTTTTATAAAATATGAGGGAAAATTCACATTTATTTAGGAAATTTTTACATAAGTTAGTATAAAGGATGTGACCAGATAAGTTAAAGTTTCTTTTATGTAATAGCTTTGTAACTCAACAACCATTTTACATGTTATATACATATAATTCATTTTGGGCTTTTATTTGCTTCAATCACTGAACTCATCCTGCCTTTATTTAGAATAGGCGTCTATATGGGACATGAATAAATAAATAATAATTAGGCTTTCTTCCTCTCTCTTGTTTACCATACCGGTAAATCTGAATTGTTTCCATAAAATTAACGATTACGACTGTGCAGAATCTAACCAGTCGAATAATGTGTAGCATGTGTTTGCTTAGGCTATTTATTTCAATCTTATTATATTATCGCTGTTATCATTTCGTTCACCAAGGAGGTTATGTTTTGGTTTGTTTGTTTGTCCGTCAGCAGGATTACGGAAAACTAGCAACTTGGTGCAAGGGTGTAGCAAGGGCCAAGGACGAACCCATTACATTTTGGAGCAGATCCGAATCACAGGGTGGATACCACAAATTACTTTTTCCACTTTCATTAACTTTGCAAGATATTCATGTGTGTTAATCCAGCTTCGTTCTGTTGTTTCAACATTTGTTGAATGAAAATAAAGGCAGCCGGGTTCAGCTGGGATGAAGAAGTCACATTGTGTGTCGTTCAAGCCACATGCAACGCTTTCTACAAATTACAGTCTGTCTGTAATGAAACGAAATAAGATAATCTCGACCTTGTGTTCCCTAACAAATTGGATAACAGCGCATCCTTTTCAAGACAGCTGCATCACTCAGGCGACCAAGCAGTCAGAGACAGAGTCTGACCTACAGTTTTCGCAGTTACCTTTAGCTTACTTTAGCTCAGAAACTGACCCTAACATGACCTGGGAAAAACCTGTGTCATAGTACCCCTATTTTACCTTCACAGTTTGATATATCTGTAGTTATATTTGTAGGCTTAACTAAATGTTTTCTGATTTCTACACTGTAGGACAGATACTACAATTATTTCACTATGTGTGTAAATCAAAATGGTTTTCTTCTCTAAGCAAATTTAAATATGTCTAACTTAAAAATATCTTCCTTCCTCCTGAACATGCAGTTTTCATAACTGTTTTTGATAATACGCTCAGAGTGCCCTTCTAGTTTACTTTTGGGTAACTTTGTGTTAACATAATTGACAGAGGGAGATGGGGTGGGATGAGGGTGACTTGGGTGATACATTTATTTATGTCTTGATGTGCTGAAAAAAACCCAAATGCTAATAAATATAAAGCTCCATTAAAATGTCTGGGGACACACTTACATAATCTTAATCACTGGTTAACACCATGTGGCCTTTTAATTGGATCCTAGGCTGGTTCTCAGAAAAAATTTTAGTTCAATGAGTGCAAAAGATTGTAAAAATGTGTTTTATGCACAAGTATACTATTGCTGATCTGTTTGAGGGCCCTTGGTGAGAAAAGCTTTCCCCATCATGTCCTACCTTGGTGTATGTTTCACTCTCATGAAGCATCACCTTCATTGTGAGCTCTGGAGACATCTGTGTGCTTACAACTCTGTGGGGAGAAAAGTCAGATTGTAAAGCCTGTAATTTACAAAAACTCTCCCACTGACAGGTGGATATGCTCAAAATGTCAGCTCACCTTCCTCTGAAAATAATACAGCCTGCTAACACTAGGGGGCAGCGCTGACAGGCCTGAAGAATGAGGGCAGCTTTCAGCAGGAGAAGTGGGTCAACCTGGGGGCAGAATTTAAAGGGTACATTTACATAGGGGTTAAGTGTCTTGCTCAGGGACATATTGGAGTTTCACAGTGGATTCTCTCACACCAAAGGCACGTGTCTTATCCGCTGCACCATCACCACCCCAGCGTAACTTCCGTATTTTTCCAACCTGGACCATATTTTCCCATGTTTGTGTGTCTTTGTGACTAATTGGGTCAACATTTTTTGATCAGAAACTGGTCCAGTATTGAGCAAGCGCGCTGCAGTCTGCAGCAGCAAGACAACTTAATCTTTGCAGATAATTGCACCCCATCAAAGTACATCCACTAAAGTACTTGTTTTTGCCACCGACAGGCTCAGATTGGTATTTCAAATGTCTGACAACATTATTGAAAGGATTCTTACAGAGACAGACCTTTTTTTTAAAAGAGGAAGATACTTTTAACGTTTAACCAGAAATGCTATATTGCTCACTGATGCCGACTGCAGCGCACTTGCTCAATAAGGCACCAATTTCAAGAAATGTCATCCCACTTAATCACATAGACACAAACACATTGGGAAATAGGGTCCTTTCAGTTCATTAAAAAAAAAAAGGGGGGGGGGACACATTGTAATTTAACCTTTTGTTTTGTCTATTTCCATTTTTTCTGCTTATCTGTGCTAAGCAGAGTATTCAAGACAATTTAACCACACACAAGTGGCTAATAAGCCAGAAATATCCAGTTACTCATATTAACTGGCATTTGGTTTGCAGCTTGTGCACATCTACATTTACTCTCTATGTACAATAATTATGCAGAATGTGCCTCTTCATTGTCTGTAATGTAATTGTGAGCACTTACGCAATACCACATGACATTGCAACAGTCGTATCCTGTCAGAACACATCTATGTGCTGTTGCAGTATTGGAGAAGCCGCTGCAGGTTAAATGTAGAACCGTGACTACATATTGTACATACATTAGTTGAGTCAATGGTCCTCAAGCAGCTGAAGATGTGATGAAGCTTTGAGGATCCTGATTGCAGGTGTGTGAGGTACTGCGCCCATCGAGCAGCCAAAGCTTCCTGACTGTTAAGCTACAGTGCAAAGCAAAGTTCAAATTACAACATGCAACTTTGAATTAATTCTCCCTAAAATTAAACCAAATGACCTTAAGTGACTTTAACTCTTAGCTTTTGTAGACTGCTCTTTCAGGTGGTCTACATCTTGATAGTTTGTCTTTAAAATAAACTCTAAACCCCCTGTGGAACAAACCAGACTTAAAAAAAAATAAACAAGACTAGTATGGTATAAGACAAGTGAGGACTGCACCTGGTAGCTCTGTCGGACAGAGCCATTGTAGAAACAAAACAGGTTTATTAGCTGATCCAGGAGCTCACAGACACTGATGGTGGGGACTTCCACTGAGCAGCCCAGAGCCTAGAGGGGTGAAAAAAACACAATAACTATCAAAGACTCATATTCAGGAACAAAATAAAGTCATAAACGTATTCAAAATTTGCAGCTGGACCTCCTGAGTGCTCACTCACCCAAAAAAAATCATCTCTCATTCGGATGGCAAACTTGTTGCGGTGCAGCCTCAGTATGCGCACAGGAGATAAGGAAAGTTCAGAGACACAGCGGCTCACGCCGGCAAGCTGGCCACAGAGCAGCTCCTGCCTGTCTAAAGGGGTCTGACAGAAATACACACATATAATACAAAATAAACACACAAACTCCAAACCACAATACAACCAAACTTGTCGAACCTCTTCAGGGTAGAAGTAGCAGATTCCCTCTCTTGTAGGGTCACCCTCTCCTTGGACCTTGGATCCATCATAGAGGAAGAAATAAGTACACCTGCAAAATAAGTACAGCGAGAAATGTCTGAGTTCTTCCATTTGATGGTTAAAAAGCAAACACAGTTGTTGGCTCTATGGCACATATGGGATTTAAAATTAATCAAAACAATTAATGTCTTTAATTTGTGGGCATCCACATCAGATGTGTAGTGTAGGAACTGTTGCTCTTTCATACATCGTCCTGCCATTTTAGGTGACAATAACTGAACACATTGACATAAAAGGTACTTTGCTGAAACATTCGTAATAAGATGTGCAAATCTGAAGTAAAACATTGAAATTGATTTGTGTTTGGCTTCCCTGGACACAGACTGGAGAATTATTACTACAGGAGGTTTTATTCCATCAGTAGTTCATTCATTCGCTTGACATGAGAAGCCACATGCCAAACATCTATTAAAGTTGCGGTTCCAGGTGTAAGATAAAATAATGCAGCCAGAATAATAAACTCTGGAGCCAGCAAGCTGTGAATGGCACCCCATAATATGCAAAACACTGATGTTTGGTTTACAATAATAATGGGTTCATCATTTCAGTTTAGGGGCTGAAAGAGAAAGCACATCAGACCAAATTAAAAGTCCACCCTGCAGCTGTCTGTAGCTGGTTTCTGAACCAGGACGGGGTCTCAGCTGATCTTACCTTCTCGAGTCTGGCGGCAGGAGCTCAGCCATCACCGACACGCAGCCCAGAAAAAGCGAAAATGTCCCTTAATCATCAGTTATCTTGTATCCACGTATTTCCAACCCAGCAGGCTGCAGAAGAACTCCTGACAAGAAGCAGAACTGCACATTTTACCCGCGATGTTAACAAAAAAAAAAACCCGACACACCGCAGACTCAGACCAGCTGTTGGGTCCAGCTAACAACAGAGGCATTAGATTTTCGCAGCTCTACCGTTTATATGCTATTTGTGCCACTTGAGGAATGCGGGTCAGTCACACCAGACTCACCAGTCACAAGAAGTTGAAGTCATGTGAATGTACGGCAAGCCAGCAAGGACAAACCAGTGCTCCACTCAAGAAGTGGTAGAAGAAATATTTGCATAAGCCTATTTTACTTAAAAGTAACACCGCCTCAGTGTAAAAAAAAGTATGTTTTATTACTGAGGCATCACTAAGCAGCATTTTAATGTTGCAGCTAATTTCAACTAGCCTACTTTACTTTTGGGAATCTCAATCTGGATGTATGGTTATGATATCAGAATCAGCTTCATGTGTAGGCATAGGAGGGATTTGGCTCAGGATTGAATTGCTCACGATGTGCTTACTTATACAACAATACAACAATAAAATCAGACACAAGCCACAGAACACATATATACACACCAAACAAAATCAACATAGACAGAGTGAGACAATAGTGCAATAAGCATAATACAAAGGATGCAGGAGTAAATTATTATTATCACATATTATTATTATGTCCATGTCGGGGGTGGATGTGATATACAGGTACACATACAGGTACAGATGAACACAGTGCGATGGAGCATAGTGCGAAGTATTATGTGCAGGTGTTATGTACTTGAGGTAGGTGGGTTTGGTATACAGTATATACAATATACACAATGACAATATGAACAGTGTGAACAGCTCTGAAATAGAGAATGAGAGAAAGATTAACAAATAACAAGTGGTAACCAGTAAACAGGTGGCCGATTAGAGGCAGAGTTACTGTGTTATTGCACAGGAATTGTTCCTGACACCGTGATTCAGAAGTCAGCTGTTCGTCACAGTGATGGTTTGTGGGGAAATTATGATTATGTTTTCTATATAAACTTTTAAAACAAATGTAGTAAAAACCACAACAATTGTCTCTGAAATGTTGTGGAATAGGAGCATAATGTTGCATATAGGCCTAATGGACCAAAGTAGCCTAAAATTGTACATAAGTGCTGGAGTATATAGTATGTTACTTTCCACCTTGGCTTTCTAAAGGACCACACAGACCCTGGGTCGTCAGAGCATCCTAGAACACATCTTCACTCTTACATTATAACTAGACACACTGTGAATAATACAGTTTCATGTTTATTATTCACTGAGAGCTTTTAGTGCTCAAAAGACTGATACTTGTTTCTTGTAAAAATTGTCATGATTTTACATGATTTCAATTGGGTAATACCAGATGCTATGCCATTTTAATAAGCAAAGCTGCCTCTAATATCCAACAGCACTTACTCAAGCTGGAATTTGTATTTGCTTTTTCAGACGGACCTTGAATATATCCTTCACAGACACTGGATATTATTTCACCTCAGACACATAGACTCGTGAATAAATGACCACGTGTCAAGTTGTTCTCAGACACAGCGAGGTGGCCACATGGCCTGTTACAAGAACATGACTACAAGAATTACAGGCTGTGACCAAGATGTGACATTACTTCAAAAAGCTCTTCTGAAACATTTAAAAATGTGTGTTTGTCCTCATCCTGCTGCAGGAGGCTCTTTATCATTCACAGTGATGGTATAGATTCAAAAGAATAAAATAATAAGACTATTCAATTAGAAAGGGATAAATGCTGTGCCTGAAGGTCAGATTGTCCCGACTGCAGTTAAAGAAATGCTGTGAATCATCTCACCAGATTTAATTGTTTAGCTTTTTAATCACATTATTTAAAACTATTTAAAAAAGAAGGGATACACAGCCAGCCATCACATTTTCAGGGGAGATCACATGCTTACATTGACTTTATATGTCGCCATAATTAGGCAAAATAATGCATAAAAAAATAACCTTCGTTGTACATTTCCCTTTGAACGCGTGATCCTATGTTCAGTGCTCGATTAAGGATGGCTTCAGCCGGTGGTCGTGAACGCGCGCAGCTCTGTCAACCAATGGCTGGATTAAAGCTCGATCAAACTGGACTCAGCTGCTCAGGAGAGACAACTGCGGATAGAAATCGCATCTATTCTGGAGGCAGGATTCGAGTCTATAAACCAGATCGACTCCAAATCGTTGGAGGAAAAATTGCGCTCCCTATAAGTCGCTGACCAGTCCGCCATTTTGACTTTGCCCAAACCTCCGTGCGTGAGTGCAGGGCAGCAGTGTGCGCTGCAGAGGCGCTGGATGGTGTCCTCCTGCAAAAAACCTGCAGCTGGAGACGTTGGACGTGCAAGCAAACACTGTAGGATTAACTTCGTGTTCAGGATGCCTCAGTACAGCTGTCTTTGTGGAATAACACCTAGAGCCTGTTTTCTAATACGCTCACACTAGAAATAGCAGCAAGGTCCTGCTTCACAAAGTAGCCTGAAAAAGTCAGACTTGCCATGGGGCATTCTTAAAATCTAACCAAAACTCGCGTTTAACCATGTATTAAGCGTTTTCTGGACCAAAAACAACAGATATTCAACAAACTGAAAAAAGCTTTTATTGCTTTCAAGAGCCATGAGATACATTATCTTGTTTTACATTTCATCAATTATTCTGCAGGCTACTGTATCTGGGGCGTACAAAAATAAATAATAAAACACAAGAATGAAAAAAAAAGAAATAGATATATACATAAAAATAAGCACAATTAGGAGCAATAACAAACTGAGATTAAACATGACAAAAGGCTGGTTTTAAATAATTCAAAAGAGAATAAAATGAAACCAAGATTTAAAACAGAGTTTGCCCCTTTCTTTGCAGACAATGGAACAGAAAGAGAAACATTTTTAAAAACTTGATCGTTAAAATTAATACATTTAAAAATGAATATGAATGGATTACATTTTCTCTCAGCACTTATATAGAAACCTAAAACCTTCCACAGCATACATGTACAAGTAGTCTAGTAACCTCAGAGCAATAATGCTGTTTGTAATGCAAAGAATAAAAGTCCCCTTTGCTGCTGTGGCGGAAATCAATTTCACTGTTTTTACTTAATATTTCAAGTGATTTCACATCTTATTACAAATGTTTCAGCAAAGTAATGTGGAGGTGGCCACACTGTGTCCAAATCATACTGACAAGGCAACCAAAAAGTGGTTTTGACTAGCAAAGTAAGTTACCTTTACTTTAACATGTCCAATTATTGTCTCCTAAAACTGCGGGAATATGTTTAAAAGAGCAACAGTTCCTACACGACTCATCTCAAATTAAAGACATTCATTGTTTCATTCATTTCAAATCCAGTGTGCTGGACTGCAGAGCCAACACAACGAGAAGTGTGCCAAAGCACTGTAACTCATGTGATAGTGGAGTCCTCCCGGGGCACAGGGGCTCCACATACAAGCCGCTCTTCATGACCCTCCTACTCTGAACCTTCAGTGGGCCTCAAGCCAGCTTTGGGGCAAATGACGGGACTGAAATGACCTTTGAGCAGAGAAATCCCAATACTGGTAGATAATGAGGCCTATGTACTGTTGCACGTGTAGAGTTGCATGGCTCAATACTGCAACAACAAGAAAGGGTCCGACCTGTATCGTTGCAAACTTGAACCACCTAATGGCAGACGTGCAAGAGACACGGCACCATTAACTCCCCAGCCCACACACACCACTCCAGGTGTGCTGAGGTAAAGGCAACATTTGAGTTAATGTGGAAAATGACGTGACGGAAGCAATTTATAACAGTTGTCTGGCCTTAAAGTAATCAATTGTTGTTTTAACATACTATAAAAGTAAGATATAAACATTAATTAAGAATTTTCACATGGTCACATAAGCTGCTTATCAAGTAATAAGATTTCTTTCTCCAGCTTCCTCATTTTAAGTGCTCTGAATGCCATCTGCTGGTCACGGTTCTCAATCTCCTTTTTGAGGTAGCAGCAGTAAAGGGCTCTTATGTCTTCTGTCTGCCTCTGCAAAATAAATAAACACATATGCTCATATGGTGCTTATTATCCGTCATTACCATAGCCGGCTACTGACACATAAATCTCACCTCTGCACTTCTGCCACCGGTTGCAGCAGATGTGGAGTTGGCCCTCTCCTGGAAGCTGCTACTGTGCACGTTCTATACCAAAAACAAAAACAAGTCCATAATTAAGCATTCAAAGACAATCACCTCAAAAACACATGTTTAGAAGCTCTTACTCCCTCAAAATGAGTGTCGCTGACATCGGTCTCATCACTGCTCAAGCTCTCTGGTTCAGTCTTTGTTACGGGTAGCAGGAGGACGGGGTGGCCTGAGACTGTAGGGGCGGGGCAAAATATTGAATTAGATCAGGGGGACTTCCTACAGGGGTTTTAATCAGAGATTAAGCACACCTACCACTAATAAAAGAGCTGTCAGATCCAGTAAGTGGCTCAATACAGGCACCCCCAGGTAGGACCTCCACTCTTAGCCTGTTGTCTTTGTGCTGCAGCACATCCTCCTCTGCAGAGGTCAGCGACGGGGTTGCCGACCCCCCTTCATTCCTCATCACCTCGACCCTCCTTCTTTTTGCTGAATAAGGATAGATTTGAGAGGTGAAACACTCCCCTGGACATTTCATCCTTGAAAATGTAGACTTGCAATAACACGGCTACCTGTTTGCACTATATTTTTATGTTTGACTTTCACTTGCTGCCACGTCCTTTTGTAGCCGCTGTCCGACACCCTGGGAAGACAAATTATACAGTTTTTATGTGTCAATGATGGTGAGATTATTGGAAAAATTCAATTCCACTTATGTGTGAATAAATTATCTTACGCGTTTATTTTATCAGCAATTCTCTGCCAGGCCTCCTCTCTCAGTTTAGAGGCGCTGGTAGTGTTGGATTTGGCTGTCAATATCTCTCTCTCTTCTTCATACAACTTCAAAATGAGTTCCTGCTCTTTAGAGCTGAAAAAATGTGCCCTTTCATGTTTTTTCATCATCTCGAAATCTAGACCAAAACACAGACATAAAGAAATTATACATGTATGAGTCAAAAGTAATAAACTGTCACGCTATGAGAACTTGAAGAAGGTCTCCTCACCTCTGTCTGTGTTCATGGATTGTGATCCGGGTTTCGGCGTGCGATTGATCTCCCCTTTATAGAGGAGCGGGCGCGCGCAGTTATCCGAGATGTTTCAATGCTAGATTTACTAATCAAATCGTAAGCCGCTGTCGTGAGACGGAATAACCCCGAGATTAATCGATGCGACAGTAAATTGCGGCACGCATCGGTTATCAATGACTGTCTAAGCGACGGATACGGGGGGAAAGATAACCGGTTTCATGAAGCAGGACATCAGCAAGCTTTGTTAACCCAGGATTTTCTAATTCGGCTTAAGGCGCGTTCACGTGAAAGAGGTGGAGTCTGAAACGAAGAGTCACGTGTAACGGAGGGTCGCAACAGATGTTAAATACCACCTTAATGTTATTAGTGTCTGTGCTTTTCCTACTATAATAAATAAAAATGTCTGCTGTGGTGAAGGATATGAAACCCAGTGAGGTGCACACATCACACAAACTCAAGTTCACTTTGTTTGGTGGTTATTTGCAAGTATTCAGATCCTTTATTTAAGTAAAAGTACTAATAATCCACTACAAATAATGCATGCATTCAAAACCTCACTTAAGTAAAAGTATGTAGCCTAAGTATCATCAGCAACGTTTACTAAGTAGTTTACTAAGTATCACAACAGAAGTGCAGTAAAATGTTCCCTGTCAGTGTTCGACTATTATTAAGATTTATATTACTGCTGTATTAATGTGTATTTTGCATTTTACTGCTGTGGTTGTTTAAGGTTGGGCTCATTTTAATTACTTTATATGCTGCTGGGTAGTTCTGCAGTAATGCATCATATTCTATGAGATCATCATGTTTGTAGCATCGCCGTCTTGTGAGCTGCTCATAAATCTTAAGCTCATAAAGCTTTGTGGAGATGCATTTTCCAGCTGAGATTAAGAGACTTTATCACTTCACCCCTTAGTTCAAAGGAAAAAAAATAAGGTTCAGAATCACAGTAGGAGTGAGATACATGGTTTTTACTACACAAGAAGGGCACAAATAATTGCAATCAAAAACTATTAACTATAGCTGTCGGACAAAATTAGTGGGGGAAAAAGTACAGTATTGGTCCCTGAGATGTTGTGAAGTATATTAAATATGCACATTTCAAGTATAGGCTATCTTGACTTTGCATTTAAGTACAGTAGAGTTGAGTAGATGTACATAGTTACATTGCATCTGTGGTTATTTGCCTCTGTTGAATTCCCAATATTTTCAATAACAACCCCGATCTCAACATTCATACACAAAGAGCTGGTAAGTGATTCAGTGTAAAATACATTTAAATCTCAACTGTGATAAAAAAAAAAAACAAGCACCTGAACTTAAATTCTGGGAATCATGTAGACATTAATGTACTCCATGTCATTTTAAGAAATGATAGGGTGTAATTTTTCTCACCTTTACAGTTGAAGAAAACACACAAACAGTCTGTACTACAGTGAAATCACCTGTGTGGGCGAATGTCTACAGGGCCTTTAAATAGCTAAGGAGTTAAACAGAAAAGGAGATATCTTAAACTAGTTTCACTGCCATAACTTATCTAAATGTTTTTTGAAAAAAATAAAAAAATAAAAGGCCTATAAGTTTTTAACAATACTTATGGAGGTGAAAAACACCACATCAACACACATGAATTGAGGTAATAGTTACTTTATTTATGTTAATTCAGTTTAAACAGACATTTTGTTTAATGGTCCAGAAGAAAGAAGAAAAAATAAAAACAGTTGGTTCGGGTGCCCCATGTTCAGAGCACAGAGGTAAAACGAACAAGTAGAGTAAACTGTGAATGGATGTGTGGTCCAGCTAGAAACGCTGAGGGGGGATACTGGTCCCTGTGCCGGTTACGAGGTCTGAAGAGAGGGTTTACTCATGACCCTCATAGCCGTCAGGAAGGGCATTCACATGGGCGTTGTGGAAAAGGGATTTGGTGCCATCTCCCCAAGGGAAACGCTGTGAGAATGGAAAAACACCACATCAGTCAAAATATCGATACCATTTTGGCATGTGAAATATTTGGGTTGCATAAAAACAGACCTTTGTGCGAATGCGAAGATGGGGGTAAGGTACAAACTCTGGCTGTTCGTGGCTATGATTCTGCTCTTTCAAGAACATGTTCAACATGCACACTGCAACACCAGGTAGGGCAACCACGAAAGTGAGGATCTTCCATGTCTTGGCTGGAACAGAAAGACAAGAATGTTTAGCATAACAAAGAAATTATGAATCCAACCACACTAAGGTTGTTGAGAAAACACCCTGCTCTTTAGCCATAAGAAGCTCCCTTGAGATGTAAGAAAATTATGTTTCTTTATGTTGTTTTTAATCTGCACATGGTAAAGTTTGATATTAGGAAATGTTTTATGAGATCTTATGCTTATACTGGAAGCTACTATTCATAAAAAAATAAAGCTTGGAATAATAACCCACACAATTTTAAGCAGATTTATAAACCTTGGGATGCTTATAAAAGAGAATGACTGTCAACATGATGCAAATGGTATTGTGTAGAGCTGCAACGATTAGTTGTCAACTATTAAATTCATCGACAACTATTTTGATAATCATTTAATCACCTTGAGTCCTTTATTTAAAGAACAAACATCCAATTTCTCTGATTCCATCTTCTTAACTGTGAATATTTTCCGGTTTCTTTGCTCCTCTGTGACAATAAACTCAATATATTTGGGTTGTGAACAAAACAAGACATTTGAGGAAGTCACCTTGGGCTTTGGGAAAGTTTGATCGCCATTTTTCACCAATTTTCTGGACCTAGAAACTTATCGATTAATCAATAATGACAATAATCATTAGTTGCAGCCGTAGTATTGTGGCAGAGAGTTTCCGGATTTAATCTCTCGCCTCCCAGTTAAGGCCAGTCGAAACCATCAATATTTCAAACAAAAGGTGTTTTACAAATGTGATTCAAAATGTTTTCACTGTATAACTTTTTAAAAAACAACATAATCTTGTTTTAGAACAGTTTCACCATCAGTTCCAACAAAAACTTCCATCAAATTAAAGAGCAGCGCAGAATTTATATTGATGTTTTATTATATTTTGATTGAATAAATGTGATACTTGATGCTTGGTTGACACTTAAGACTTCTGTAAAACACTGAAAAAGGTCCCACTTATTTTATTTAACCAGATGATCTCATTGAGATGTAAAACCTCTTTTCCAAGAGAGACCTGGCCAAAATAGCAGCACTTAAGTCATAGGACGCCATAACATGCTGTTAACTAAAGTCACATTCAACTCCAAGCTGTCTGATCTGCCTGTAAAAATATAAATCATCTCACTAACTGGACATTATTAACTTGATTATTATTACCGAGTAATTATCACATTTTCAAGTAATATAACAAACTCCCCTCTTTAATTAATTCATGCAGGCTTTTCTCTGTTTGTTTTAACATTACATATTTATTTAGCTCGTGATATTGCTATTAATTTAACCTTTCTCGTACGTACTTCACGCTCATGTCTCACGTATTTCGTTGACCTGATGAAATAACAGTGTTACTGTTACTGTTGTGGCTGACTTTATCTTGACGCTGCTCCACTCTCAATCAATTTAAACTACATTAAGACAACACGAGTGACCTCTAAGGAGGTGAGAGGCTGTAAGTTGATGCCAATTTAATTCAGAAAGCTTTTGTCTTGGAGCAGCTTCTTCTACGTGCTCTGCGCTCAAGGATGTGAAGCTAACAGTTGCTGCTAATGCTAACGCTAGCTCAGCAAGGTCACATTTAGAAACTTAAGTTGTCGTCAAAAACAGAAATGACATTAAACACAACCGGTGACATAAAAAAAAAATTAAATAGAGGTGCCACAATTACCTGCCTGCTCGCCGTGTCCGGCGGCAGCGGCAGCGGAAAGCTGACGCCGGCTCTGGGTCAAGGAAGACCTCAGCAACGCTCGAGAGAACCGTCCGAGAGCCGCCATTTTCCTTTCTGTCAGACGAAGAGACCGGAAGGACTTTAGTACAGAGGTGTCACGTGGGAGCCGGACAGCTCTACAGCGCCACCAAGCGGCGAGGCTGTGAACTGCAATCACCAGAACCAGATACTTGCAAGGCTTAAAAGGAATAGGATTAACAGTAGAAGTGGGTAAGTATAGAATATAATGACATATAAAATCTAGGAATATTAAAAGAAATGATAATAAATGTGGATATTTACAGTATTATACGGTATTACCAGAAGTGTAATGAATAAAAACAATATAGAGTAGTATTACTGCTCCTGGAGGTTCTTCTTCTTTATGAATGTATTGGCGGGTTGACAAACATCAAATTGGTGCATTACTTCCTCTACTTCCTCCTCACTACCATCTCCAGAACAATTGTTTCTCCTGTCAACCGAAGAAGCCTCCTCCGCTCTGCTATCCTCTCGATCCTCCACTTTGGAACTTCCCCAATAGTTCTGTTCTTGCAAAACAGATTTTTTAGTGAAGTGAGAGAAAATGAAAGAGTTCAGACTGATGACCGTGATTATTACCTTTCTCACAGACTTTCTCGTCACTGTGGCAGCAGCCAAATCTGCCTTGTCTCTGAGCAAAATCAACTCATCTGCCTCCAACCCCAGGGAACCGTTTTCCATGTTCTTGCCCCTCCTCATCCCCTCCGTCTCTCACAAAACAACCTTAATGACCCTCAACAGTCAGGCTTCAAGACTGCACACTCGCAGTCCCTCCGTGCTGTCAGAACCTGTTCTCATTCTCCTCAACCTGTCTGCTGCATTCAACAACCTGGACCGCCTGCACTGCAGACTCTGCGCTATCCTGTTTCACATCCTATCTCACAAAATCGCACCTATCACGTCACATGGAATGGCTCTATGTCCAAATCTTGCTCTCTTGACACAGGTGTCCTCCACGGCTCATTATTAGGACCACTCCTGTTCTCCCTAAACACCAGGTCACTACGCTCTGTAATCACATTACACAGCTTCTCCTATCCCTATTATGCAGACGACACTCAACTATTCCTCTCATTTCCTTCCTCTGACACCCTGATTGCAACACGCGCGGCAGAATGTCTGGCCGACATCAGCCACTTGGACGAATGTGCATCACGTCAAGCTTAATGTTGACAAGACTAAACTCTTCATTGTGCCAGGGAAAGCTGCCCTCAGATGGATTTAGTGGTCACTGTTGAGGACATTGCAGTCTCTCCTTCACCAGTCGTGAGGAACTTTGGCATAGTTTTGGACAATCAACTGTGCTGCACTGCCAACATCACCACAATGGCCTGATCCTGCCGAACTGCTCTCTACAACATCCACAGGCATAAGTGCTCATCATCTCCCTCCTTTACTACTGCAACGCACTTCTGGCTGGACTCCCTGCCTCCGCTATCAAACCTTTGCAACGTGTTCAATCTACCAAAGTCCTTCTATGTGACCCCCCTCTTCCATGACCTCCATTGGCTCCCAGTAGTAGCTTGTGCCACAGCCGCCCTAGTCACAACTTTAAGTCACAACTCTTCTCTGTTCTGTCCCCACAGTGGTGGAATGAGCTCCAGGCCAATGTCAGGACAGCAGAGTCGCCCACCAGCTTCCGCAAGACACTCAAGACTCAATTACTTGAAACTTGGTCTATTGACATCCTTACTCTACCGATCTACTGCTTTTTCACTTTCTTCTGACAAATGTACTTCTTGTTAGTCACTTTGGACAAAAGTGTCTGCCGAAAGCCCAAAATGTAAATGTAACGTAATGTGTGTGCCATATTTTTATCATAGGACTGTAGGCAATGATAGATAATACCTGGATAGTTGTAGGGTCATTAAAAACATTTTCTGTACTTGTAATTGTTTCTTTCTAAAGGGGAGGACTGTGATTTTCTTTCTGTGATGTCATGATCAGAGTCCAACCAGAGCTATTCAGAGATATTCTGGTTGATGAAGGTAAGGGATAAATATTCTCTTTGTTGGTGGAATATGTTTGTTCCTGAAATGCTTTTGCAATTATTTGTTCCAACATTTATAGCAATGTGTAGAAATTGGCATTAATCACCATCATTTATGTACAAATGAGAATTGAATAGTCTGTATCATCGAAGACATTGCCTTTATATCATCATTTAAATTTAGTAAACCATTTAGTAAAATTAGCTGCATCTCTTTTTATTGTAAATTATAAATTACTGTATAATGCAGTTTACAACGGTAGAATTCTCTTTTATTTATTGAGCCGTTAATAGTTAACATATTCAGCTTAAAAACAAACAAGGGAGATTTAGTTGACCTCTTTTTTGCCATTGCACACTGAGAATCTCAAAATGTGTGCTAAATATGTTTATTATCAACCATAAACTGTACTTTTTCAAAATTACAAACAACAGCAATGTAGTTAGAAATTTTAGCTTTAAGCTTTTAGAAAAAGGGTTGTCAAGGAGAGCAATTAAAATATCTTTACAAAAAAACTGCTTTTAAATGCGTGGATCAGGTTTGTTAAACTATACATTTTAAATTTATGTTGGTTTTGAAAAGATTTTGACAAGTTTGATGCAGTTGAGTTACACTACTTCACATTTCAATTTAAAGGCAATGTTGACAGGCGTTCTCACGGACACCCATGTAAGCGCCTAACCTTGGTTTGAATACATCAAACATATTAATAAAATGGAAGTTTACTTGACAGGCATGATTCCCCAAATTAATTATAATATTCAGAACAATTGTGTTCCATTACTTTTATTGATGAAGGGACAGTTAAGTGATGCTGGAAATGTGGGAGATAAAGAGAGAGGGAACGATGTGCAGCAAAGGGCCATGGGTCTGTGGAACCTGGTTTGCAGCAGCAAGGCTTTAGCAGTGAGCTAATTGGCGCCCCTCATTATTAAATAGTTCTTAAGTAAGAATATGCCAAACTATATGATATGGTGTTTTATTATTTATTTATTTCACCTTTTGTAAAGCAAGTTTTTAATAATTTGGTAATGAGTTTTTACACCACAGTGATGTTTTGCCATCATCCTCCAAATATTCTCTGAAAACTGATTAAAAAAACAGTAATGTTAGACTAGGTTCTCCAAAAAAAGCTTTTTTTTGTAATCCTTTTAAATTGAACTAACCCATATAGCCACCAAAAAAAAATAGATTTGCGTCCTTGACAGTTTTACTAAAAATGCCCGATCTCTTTCAGAAATGGAAACTCAGTATCACCAGTTTGGGTTGCCTGAGAACAGCTCTATCCAAGGAGGGCACAAAATGACTAAACCAATAGGTAAACAGGAACATTTTGATTTTGATGAAATAATTAATTTCAGATGTCACCCTAAACTATGTCTGTCAACGCTTATAGGTTTGAAGAGGATTGGGGCTTATGTCCTCTATGCAGTTGTGGTGCTGCTGCTGTTAATCCTACTGATGGTCACTGGAATAAGATGTACGACTTTCCAGTGAAGCTGATTCATTAATACTGATTTCATTTAACTAAATCACATTCTTTGTCTTATCATAGATTATCATACATTTTTTGTATCCCAAAGTCTCCCAGTTGAACAAGGGAATCACTGATGTTAAACTTCAACTTGAGAGAATCAATAATGGAGGAACGATGTCAGCATCCAAACCAGGTCAGGAAATGATTTCCACATGTGGATGATAATGAAGTAGCTGAACAATTCATGCCCTCTATGCAACTTTTATTTTAAAATGTTGTCTTTCCAAACAAAAGATGCAACAACTGTACTGGATGTCTACCTACAGGCACTTGTCCCAGTTAGAGGTAAACACCGAATACTTCAACATGAATAAAATCAGAAATCAGTCAGACTCACCCGACTTGTCTTAATCTTGATCACACCAGGAACATGTAGGGAAGGATGGGTGTCTTTCCAGAGTAGCTGCTACTTGCTGTCCACCACTGCTGTTACCTGGCACAAAGCAGAGGAGCAGTGCCGAACACACGGAGCACACCTGGTGGTTCTGAATAATGTGGAGGAATTGGTGAGGTTTTACATTTACACCAGTTTGGTTCCATATATTTTAAACAAGGGCTTTCCATTTTATACTATGAGGTGTGTGACTTAACAGGCTTTAAAATAACCTGTAGATATTATTTAATTTTACTTCTAGGACTACATTTCAAGAATAGTTGTAATCACATACGAATATTGGATTGGACTTGTGGAGCGAGAACACGAGGGACACTGGAGCTGGGTGGATGGGACAGACTTCAAATCAACCCCAACGTGAGAGAAACGTGAAGCTATAAAGCAGAAACAAATAGTTTTGGGTGTTTTGATATGTTACGCTGTATGTGACAAATCACTCGTTCCTCCTCCTTTCCCAGTTTTTGGGACATAGGTCAGCCTGACGACTGGGACTACAGGGAGAACGGAGAGGACTGTGGGCAGCTTCATTCTTCTCAGAAACGCAAACGCAAGTTGTGGAATGATGCAGACTGTAACCTGAGGGAGCGGTACATCTGTGAGACCAGGGCATGAGAAAGAGAGAGGCCCTTTCAGAGCTGCTAAACCCTCACCGACATGACAAGCCTGATATGTTGAAAGATAATGGAAATGATGTTTTCAATTTACATGTGTAATTATGAGTGCATGTTACCAAAAGTGCTAAAAGTTGCATATAGAGAACATGTGTGGTGCTTTTGTTGGACAATAAAACAATAACTATAAATACAGTGACACATCTCCTTTATTGGTGTTAGTGTCGGCGGCCTGTTTCTCCTTTAACCCCGCCTGCTGTCTCACAGGGATTATTGTCATTTAAATGATAGAAGAGAGCAGCAGTACAGTGAGGGCGAAGAGGAGGGAATAGGAGAAAAAGAACAGGGATGAGAACACACAATCTTTTCATCAATCATCCACATGAGCTACCTGGCAACGCTGGATATCCCCGTACTTACTGGTAACCCCCATCGCTCATCTGTCCAGTTTCTAAGGCCCACGGACTGGTAACATTTGGAGGCACCGCTGGGATATTTCCCATTTTATCAATGCTAGTTTTGCCCTTTTAAATCATTTTATTTTCAAGCTCAATTAGCAGATTAACAGCCGTAGCAAAATGAATACTCAGGCCGATGCTCAGAGAGTTTCCCAAAAGGTACTTTTGTATTGTGTGACGTCCCGACTGACACTGACAAACCAGATGTTGAAGAAGCCGCTCAGTCAGTGAAAGCATTTGGAAGAGTAAAAGTGAGAGACATTCAGTGTGACAGTCAAACTGGCCGCATCCCCCTCTATCTGCAACCACTGATTGGAGACTCAGCATGGAAAATCTCACCCTGTGACTCCGATGATTCCTCAGCCAAGCTCAAATGATGTTCGTGTTGTCTAAGGATGTTCCACAGGAGAGTTCACCTGAGTCCATTATCCGAGCAGTTGGAGACCTGCTCCACCAAACCAAGAGATTTACCAATGAGAATCATGCATTTTGACGCCAACTGATGTTCTCTGGTAACCATCCCACATCTGCAGGTGAGGAAAGCCTCGATCAGTGGCCTTGATCAAGCCCGCCTAATGATTAAAGAATGTGACTGCTCGGACAGAGAGAATCAAAAGAGAACAATTGAGAGCTTGAATGAACCAGCTCTGGAGATAATTCAAGCCCTTGCGTCTAAATAAGCCTGATGCTAGCCCCGACTGCTGTATAGAGGCCCTAAAAAGTGCATCAACACCCAGGAGAAAAGCTAACTGACTTCTTGAAGAGATTGGAGCGCTCACTGACCAAGGTACTGCTGAAAGGTGGCCTTCCCAGCCACCGAGCAGACCGTCCTCGGATCAACCAACTCATCAGAGGTGCTGCTGAGTCAGATATGATGTTGTTACAACTGAGACTGAGAGAAAGAAAAGAAAAACCTCCCACATTCTTAAAGCTATTAAATGAGATTCGTCAAGTGGAAGAATACGAGAAAGCGTGACGCAAATCAGGGCCAGGGCAAATTTCAAATCTCGCCTAGGGCTCCAACACTGTCAGGGCCGGCCCTGACGCAAATTAAACACAGCATTGAGACAAGTACAAAGTCAAAGCTACAGATGTCCAGCAGTTGATGGCTGAGATCCAGGAGCTGCGTTCTGAACTCAGTGAGTTGAAAAACAGACAGGAAGACACACGCACTGAACCAAAGTCAAAACAAACCAAGGAAGCTACTGACACTGGAAAAGAAAGTGATGTCCAGATGTCAGTATCGCACAGTGCAGCGGTGGCAGACTCTAAAAGAGGATGGACACACGAAGCAACTCAGATTTCATCCGTTTGATTAGAATATGAAAATTTGGAAGTGAAATAAGGAAGTGAACCAAACAAAATACTGTATGATGCAAGAGTCAGAAACCTGACACTGGCAGAAGATGACTGGGTGCTGGATCGCAATCTTGGCATCACTGGAAAACACAAATTACAGGACAGATGTAACATACGTAGTGATTGCAAAGTTGCCAAATCTTCCTGTTTATCGAGTCACACCAGAAAGAGGGACTGGTATAGTAAAAAGAGTGCACAGAGATCACTTGCTCCCCATTAGTAACTTGGTGAGGATGCCCGCTCAACCAGAGAGAAAAGCACAACCTAACAAGACAATGACAAAGCCACATCAAGCAATGTGTGATACTGGGAAGTCGACATGTGAGTCAAGACGACTTGTCAGTGATTCTGAAGAGGAGAGGGAGGGTGTAGTCCGGTTAAAATGTGTATCAATAGTTTTGGGGGTAAACAAATAAATTACTTCATTGTAGGTTACAATGTCAAAATCATGGTTAAAATGCTCAAAGGGTTAAAATATTTAAAAATCCTAAAAATTATTAATTAATTAAAAATCGATATATGTGCTTTATTTTATTTCGTTTTATAAATGACTGTTAATTTATAAGAGAAATGTCTCTAAATTGCGTCACAAATGTGTTTTGTATTGTGATTGGATGATGGAGGAGAGGGGCCAGATATGCGCAGGAAGAAAAACCAGAGAGGGACAGAGCGAGCTTAGCGGGAGTTTTGTGGGGGTTGGTGTTTGTGTAAAGTTATCTGAGGTAGTTGTATTTTATCGGCTAGATAATCTTCAAGAAGTCAGTCGTCGGAAACTCAGAGAGGGATCCCAGATAGCGCTGTGAGGTACCGGAGTTCCTCTGGCAAAGTTGGATATCCCCGTACATACTGGCTTCCCCCATCTCCTCTGCCCAGTTTCTAACTTTTCTCTGGCGGACCACACATCTGGAGAAGGTACTGCCTATTGACTATTTCTGCTCCAGCTGGAGTGAAGGCCCGTTGAACACTCCCCAGCAAGTAAACAGGCCTGCAACGTTTTTTATTTAAAATTTTTTTTAAAGGTGCTAATAAGTAGCTTGTTTATTTTTTGTTTTTGTTTATATTTGGGGTGAACTAAATAACTGTAAGGTCAAAATTGGAAAACTGTGACAACCCTTGTTTGAAGAGAAATTGTGGAAACACTTTGATTGTTTAAGTTGACATTTTATCTAATTAAATTAAAGTTGTTGCCTTTTTATTAAAATTAGAAGGTACTTATTTTCATTTCAGAGTGGTTTTCAGGTGTGGTTATTACTTTAGTACTATGTAGGTTTAGAGTGACTCCTAACACACCACCTTAAGTTAGTTTTATGCAATACAACTAGCAATATTAATAATAAAAATTAGCAGTTAACAGCAGTTATGACCTCATAGGTTATGTGATTTGCTGAAGGGATATGCTATTTTGGAGTATGACTTCAACATGTGGAGAGTAGTCTCAATTCTTACGTATTACACCTTTAACCCCCCACATTAAGATAAGAAAAGATATAACTCACAGACTTTGTCTAACCTTGACACCACCTGCCCCCTTGACCTGACCCCCTCCTCCCTTCTCTAAGCAGACTTAAGCAACATCTTGCCATTCCTCCCCACCTGGAACTTATTCCATCCGCCTTCAAGCCTCCTTAAGAAATCTACCCTTGACACTGCCGACATCTGTATCAACAGACCAGAATCTTCTCTCTCCTCCCTCTATATTATTATTTTATTATTGTATAAGTAAGCACATCGTGAGCAATGTACAATCCTGAGTCAAATTCCTCGTATGTGTACACATACCTGGCAATAAAACTGATTCTGATTCTGATTCTGATGCACTGAACCAAAGTCAAAACAAACCAAGGAAGCTACTGACACTGGAACAGAAAATGAAGTCCAGATGTCAGTATCGCACAGTGCAGCGGTGGCAGACTCTAAAAGAGGATGGACGCGCGAAGAAACAATATACGAGAGATTAAAAGTATCTGTATTTTACTTTTAATGACCTGCAACAAACAAGATCACATCAGACTAGTAACTCAGATTTCAGCCGTTTTATTAGAATATGAAAATGTGGAAGTGAAATAAGGAAGAGAGTCAGAAGAGAAACCTGACACTATCAGAAGGTGACTGGGTGCTGGATCGCAATCTTGGCATCACTGGAAAACACAAATTACAGGACAGATGTAACATACGTAGTGATTGCAAAGTTGCCAAATCTTCCTGTTTATTGAGTCAAACCAGAAAGAGGGACTGGTATAGTAAAAACAGTGCACAGAGAGATAAATTTTCTTTTTGTTGGTGGGATATGTTTGTTTTTTGCTTTTATTTGTTTCAACATTTATAGACTGCGTAGAAATTGGCATTAATCATGTACAAATGGCACCATGAATTATACACTGCATAGTCCATAACATTGAAGAAAATGCCTTTTTAGCAGAATTCTCTTTTATGTATTGAGCCATTAATAATTAACATATTCAGCTTGAAAACAAACAAGGAGATGTAGTTGACCTCTTACTTGCCATTGCACACTGAGAATCTCTAAATGGCTGCTGAGTACTTTTATTATCAACCATAAGCTTTACTTTTCAAAACTACAAATAACAGCAATGAAGTAAGAAACGTTAGCTTTTGATTCAAAATAAGTCACTAATAAATAAGGGTAGGCAGATACAGTAAGTTACACCACCCGACGATGCAGCTTCTACCGTCAAAGGCCGTAGTTTGTTGAAGTTACACCATTTGACATTTGAATTTTAAATCTAATTTTACAGGCGTCATCATGGACACCTATGTAAGCACATGGCCTGAGTGTGAATATTTCAAACATGAGTTTTTGAATTAAATTTTTAATGTTTTCCTGGGGTCAGCAACAACATACTTGGCCACACTCTAAAAATGTCTAATTATAAGTTAAAGAGAGTTAATAACCTTGGCATGCAGCAGTGAGGGTCATCAGGGGCCGTTCTCTGTGATATCATTTCTTGTTATGTGGTCTTCTTGCACAATATTAACAAAATGGCTCCTTGAACGGTGGTTATAACACCTTGATACTTCAGCTTTACTTTACAATAAATAGTTCTAATGTAAAATTATGCCAAACTAGTTGATATGGTGTTTTATTATTTATTTATTACACCTTTTAAAGCATGTTTTTAACTATTTGTTACAAAGTTTTTACACCAAAGTGACATTTTTGCCATCATCCATAGACTAGGTCGTCCAAAAATGTATTTTAGAACATAATGCATTCATTTTCAGACCTTAATCCTTCTAAATTTTAGCTAAACAGAAATAAAATAGTCTTTGACCGTTTTACTAAAAATGCCCGACCTCTTTCAGGAATGGAAACTCAGACTCACCAGTTTGGGTCGCCTGAGAACAGCTCAATCCAAGGAGAGCACAAAATTACCAAACCAACAGGTAAAACTTTGATTTGATGATTGAATAATTAATTTCAGATGTCACCTTAAACTATGTCTGTCAATGCTTATAGGTTTGAAGAGGATTGGGGCTTATGTCCTCTATGGAGTTCCGGTGCTGCTGCTGTTAATCCTGCTGATGGTCACTGAGATAAGATGTACGACTTTAAACACAGCGATTCATTAATACAGTTTTCATTTAGCTAAATCGTATTCTGTGTCTTATCATTGAACAATTTTTGTATCCCAAAGTCTCCCAGTTAAACAAGGGGATCACTGATGTCAAACTTCACCTTGAGAGAATCAGCAATGGAACAATGTCACCGTCTATATTAGGTCAGGAAATTATTTCCATGTCTAGATAATAATGAAGCAGCTGAATAATTGATGCCCTCTATGCAACTTTTATTTTAAAATGTGTCTTTCCAAACTAAAGATGCAACAACTGTGCCGGATGTCCACACACAAGCACCTGTCCTAGTTGAAGGTAAACACTGAATAATAAAATCAGAATTCAGTTTTTTTTTCCCCACCAGTAAGATTCTTAAGTGTCTTAATTTACATCACACCAGGAAGATGTAGAGATGGATGGCTTTCTTTCCAGAGTAGCTGCTACTTGCTGTCCACCACAAGCGCAACGTGGCACAAAGCAGAGGAGCAGTGCCGGTTATATGGAGCACACCTGGTGGTTGTCAATAATGTGGAGGAAATGGTGAGGTTTTACACCAGTTTGGCTCCATATGTTTTAAGTGGGGGCTGTCCATTTTTTACTGTGAGGCTCCAGTGTATGCAGGGCTGTGATAAAGAGCACACATATCAGAGCACAACATTTCTCAGAAATAACAGGCTTTAAAATAACCTGTAGCTATTTTTAATTTTTACTTCTAGCACTACATTTTAGGTGTGACTGAAATCATATACAGCTATTGGATTGGACTTGTGGAGCTAGATGGACACTGGACCTGGGTGGATGGAACTGACTTCAACTTAACCCCAACGTGAGAGAAACGTAAAACTATTAAAAAAATAAATAAAAAGCGCAAACAAATGGTTGTGGGTCGTTTGATATGTTACACTGTATGTAATAAATCACTTGTTCCTCCTCTTTCCACTGTTTGTGTCCAGTTTCTGGGATGACCATCAGCCTGACAACTTTGTTGACTACAGGAATGGGGATCAAGAAGAGGACTGTGCACAGCTTTATAAATATGGAAGGAAACCCCACATGTGGCATGATGCTCTCTGTTACGTGAATGACAACTATATCTGTGAAATCATGAAAGAGAGTAGGCCTTTCTGAGCTGCTGAACCCTCACCGACACGACTGGCCTGATATTTTCTGCTGTTTCATTTTTCAATTAATCATCTAGTGTCTAATCTAATCTAATCATCTTTTTAAGTTGGATTGCGCTTTTGGTTAGAGGACATACACAACAGGAAACAGCACATCCAACATTAATAGACGTCATAAATGTATTTACCATCAACAGTGTTTCCTGTCAAGCTCATCAACAGGTGTGACAGAACCGCCGTGCGCACAGAAGCAGACCTTGACTGCCATGTTTATATCTTATAAATATATGCAACATGTATACACACATATAGTACGTTTAGATACACAACTGTACATACGCCAATGCTTTGCACATCAATATTTGGTTATTATTTGTGTCATGTCGGATCATAGATGGTTTCCTATTGTGTTAACATAAAATATTGAACTTGAGTAATACGCAGTGGAAAGTGGTGGGAACTCTGGCAGACACCTAGCTATTTACACAGCTGTGTGTTGGAAAGTTGTTTTAAATTCAACTTCTATTTAAAGAAGGCAAATGCAGAGCTAAGTGAGCACAGAGCGAACAGAAAGATAGAGCAGGCTTATGGCGTATTTGATTGTCTAACTGTTTTTAAAATAATGTGTGAAAAGATCAAAAGACAATTGTAAATGTGTCTACTGCCTAACATGTAAGGGGAGAATAAAAATGCGAGTCCAAAATGTGGACTTTCGGGATCATCTTGTCATGTTGTATTTCTTGTGTATTTCTTGTGTATTTCTCATCCTACACAAACTTCATTACCTGAAAGCTTCAGCGACCGACAGGAGGAGGTAGAACTCCAACCTGAGCTATTCATTTTGAAGAAGATGCTAACAAAAAACTATTATGTTCATTGTTTTCCATTTGGGAAAATTTGGGAAATGACTGCTTCTATATTGTCTATAAATACATCCGGCCTCCTTCATGACTGGACAGCTGATGTGCAGTAACATTTAGATTTATCCTAAAATAGGGCACTAGTGGAGTTTGTGGCATATACCTGTAGTTGTTCCTGTTTGCTCACTAGAGTTAATGCTAAAGTCAGACTCAGTCCAATGAAACTTAAAAAGCGATTTTGTGAAAATAAAGTTTGAGCTGTCAATCGTCTTGCTCACTGCTTCTCTTTAGAGATAGCTTGTTTTTTAAAAGCAAACAGATAATTGACTGGTCTTACAGACAGATTATATGTATTATATGCAAATACTCACACTTGTGACTAAAGGTGTTGACTACATGTTGAGTAGAAACCAAATATTTTTCACTCCACCCCCTGATTTCACTCTTATCTCCAGTGTTCTCTCACCTCCCGTCCTATAAGAACAGGCTGCGCCAAAATCCATGTTTCTGCCTGTAGCCATGAATGTGACCGCTCCTCCGCTGCTGCTGCTTCTCACAGGTAGGACTAAGAAAAGCTGTCAATATAACATTTATTGTAAATAATCCCTCTGTATAAGTGCTTTTTTTATATATATATATATATCGCACAGTACATTTCTATTAATTATTCTTTTAAGGGTGTTCCTTTGCTCCTCATTTGTTCATCATGTGCTCTTATTTGTCTGCCTCACACGTCTTTCCCAGCTTGTATGGTCAGCGGTGCGCTGCTGCCCAAGGCCTTATGGCAGTTTGGGAACATGATCTCGTGTGTTCAGCCTGGTGTCAGCCCTCTAAAATACAACGATTACGGCTGCTGGTGCGGCCTTGGAGGGACGGGAAGCCCTCGGGACGAAGTGGACATGTAGGGAGCCCTCAATGCCCAATTTTGTTTCCCAATCAACCTGTTGGGGGGTTTTTTTTAACGTAAAAGAAACATGGGATTCACGCACTCTTTCCTCGTGTATTTTTAGGTGCTGTAAAGTTCATGATAAATGCTATCACACAAGCAGAACAACTCCTGGATGCACAGCTATTGCTGACCTTCCTTATGTTCTTGTTTATGATTTCACCTGTTCAAATCAAGAAGTGACCTGCGCAGGTAAGACAGTGACGCGACTAAACTGTCATGCATTGACACAACCATTTGGACATTCAATTTCAAGTATTTTCAGTGCCTTTTGTGATGAAACGGGTGAGACTTAGACAAAATGCTTGATTTTTTTAACTCCAGACTTCAAATAAACCCTGGAAAAATGTATCTAACAGTGGCTGTGTTGAAAGTGCAGCATTGAAACTATTAAGTAGCTCTACTGAAAACATAAATTAAACAAGGCTGCATTCATGGCCCTGTGTGTAGGTTCTGTTTTTAAACACCTATATATATATAGGTATATAAATATATAGGCACAGCCAGGGATTGAGGTTTGAGAGTACTCCAAACAAATGCTCTCCTACTACTGTGGAGCACGATTACACTGGCATTTAGTGCACCCAACCACACTATTCATGGTATGTGTACGTGTGCTTCACTTCTTGTTATTATTGAGCAGAAATAATGACCTAACTCTGTCTCTGCAGCTACCAACAATAAGTGCCAGGCTGCCGTGTGTGAGTGCGATCGGGTAGCGGCTCACTGCTTTGCTCAGGCCACATACAACCCTGAGAACAAGAACCTGGATCCCAAAGTCCACTGCATCAACTGAGTTATATAACCTACACACACAAAAAAAAAAATGCAAGAGAATGTTGGATTTCTGACTTTTATTTTTAAATTTTAAATTTCTCTATAATTTTTAAAAACAAAACTTGATTTAAAAGACGTTTGATTTTGTAAAAAAGCATCAGTCTGAAATAAAACATGCACGTGAGATTGTCAGTGTGAAGCCTTTCAATTGGATTTAAACCTCTGCGTGTCTGTTTGCTCACATACGGAGAGCCCGCAGTGTGTATCAGAGGCTGCAGCTGTGCTTATCTCACTAGTTTCTTACAATGTCCAGGTCACTTAAATTTGTAAAACCACACCTGAGGTTTTGTTAAAAAAGTAAAGACTGAGAAAATGAAAATCAAGTGTTGAGTCTTTGTTCAGGCAGGTTTCCCCTTGTGCGTTTGGTCTCTCTTTAAATCAATGCACAAGTCTGCGTCAAGTAAGGGGAGAATGAAAATATCCACTTGTTCCCATGTCTCTTGGAGTTTACGGTTGATACAGACTTATCATAGGAAAGGAGGCTTGTAGTTTTGGTCGGATCACAAGTTACACTTAAGTAAAATGTCAGATTACAGGACGGTAAAAAGAAGCTTTGGCAAACTGATATCAGGAAGATATTTAGGTTCAGTTTCAACAAAACAATCCAAGCAGCAGCTATGTGCAACAACAGACATTTTGTTTTATTATTTCAAAATAAGTGTCTGGATCATGGATCTGTGGATTATACTGGCTTGTAGAGAAGAGTAGTCACGTACTTCTTTTTGTATCGGTGTGTTGCGCTGAGAACCATCACCCCATCCTAAAAGACAGTGACAAGAGGAGTAGTTAAATACAAATTAGGTTTATAGCTTAAGTTTAAAGAGGTGGTATTATGCTTTTTGGCTTTCTCCCTCTCCTTTATTAAGTTATATACCTTCTTTGTAAAAGTAGTAGGTTTGTGAAAAAGCCCAAAGTCCAGCCCAAAGGGAGTTCCCATCTCCCACAGAAAACTCTGCTCTGAGCTGCCCCTAAATAAACTTATGACCCTGAAAATGTGCATAATATGACCTCTTTAAACTGTTCAAGCAGAAATTGTTTGACTTCTTGCTGGATTTCATTGGAAGATTGTTAAAAGTATTGTGATTACTGCCAATAAAATGTTGTAAAATAAAGCCACTATAGTTCAATGAGAATTTATGCCCTTTCCAAAGAAAGGATATTTGTTTCCCAACATTTCATGTATATTGTACAGCCGGCCTCACCTTAAAAATGGCGGTATAGGTTATTAGCAACAAATTCCATGTAAGGAGGGTGGTGGGGCACAAGACTTTCACTCTGGAGACAGAGGTTCAAGTCCCGTGTGAAAGGAAGTCAAAGTTGACTTGTTTTAAATTACATTTTGTAGATGACTTTCGTCATGTGATTTTCGTAGGCTAATGCACTTATTTTAAGCCAAACCAACCCATCTTTTCCTAACCCGTACCAAGTGGTTGTGTTGCCCAAGTAATTAGGTACAAAAGTTTGTACAAAACGTTCACAACATTTACCCCGTGTTAAATTTCATGTGACTTAGATCAAGTGACTTACATAGAGTCCTTAAGGACCTTTACAGCTGTTGCTGGACTGGTACTAGCCAACGCTCATGTCATTTTGAGCAACGCTCATAAATGTATTTGTATTTTTCAACAAACATACTGTATTTGTAGTTTTGGGCACTATTTTGTCGTTTAGGTACATATTGTACGTCAAATACGTGACAGGAAATACATAATGTTTGTTGGTAACCATATTTATGTCCTGACAAAGTCCGTGGAGTCGCCCAAAATATTTTGTCTGACAGACATAGAGGGTTGATCCGTAATTCCCAATAAACAATTCCATTTAACAATAAAAAAAAACGCAGATACATGTTATATGAGGATGTGTTACCTTGATGGAGAGGGCGTACAGGTGATTGAGCATCACATGATTGGGCTCTGGAAGCAGCGTCGGGTCACACTGATGAGGATTCAGAGAGAGGATGAATTTTACTAAACTGCATGCTGTCAAAAGAGGTGTGCACCAATAAAGGCGAGCATGTATTCCAGCATCAAGGCTCTACTTACAGAGATACCTGTGTCCTTGTTGAGCAGCACTTGCAGCAGGTGGGGAGGTAAGATAGGAGGGTTTTTGAGCTTGTCTTCTGACTTGATCGCATATGCATCCTGTTGGTAAGGGCCCGGAGGGGAACTGGACAATTCTGGGAAAGCATGACGACACTATTTGAATATAGCTTTACAACAAAAGAAAAAAAATTATTCTAGATGAATGCATTGTCCAAAAAGGTTTAGTTAACTTTACAATATGGATTTACTGCACCCGACTAAGTCAGACAGTGTCACACAAGTCATTTGTTCTAATATGGGCTACATTCTACTATTAATAAGTGAACACCTTTTATAATAATTGGCCAGTCTGGATGTAGTTATTACTAAATGAATACAGGTGCCAGTACCTGAGATGTCTGCAGAATCCTGCGAGTCGATCCTGAGGGCATCAAAGACTTCAAAGTCGGTGTTCTTCACCTGGATGACATTATTAACTGTTCCAGTTTTAGACGTCATCACGGCCTGGGAAAAAAGAAATGTGATATAGAAGCTTGGGAGTGTACCGGTGGTTCTAAAGCAGTGGGTTATCCCTAAAACGTTAAGCTTTCACTCACCCCAGTAGGATCCAAGGTCCACTGACCGTCTACACAAAACTTGTACTGGTGCTCTCCCTCCGGCAGATCCACAATAGCCACAAAGTTCTTCTGACTGGAGCTATTTGAGAAGAAAACCATGTGTGACATTCCCATCAACCCATTCAATCAAGGATGTACAGCCTTGTGAAATATTCTGCATGAGTCGGAGCTACCTTTTGTTCAGGGGGATCTTGGTGGCCCAGTTGTTAAAAGAGCCGGACACAAAGACTTCCTTGGCGACCCCCGGCCACCTGAACACAGTTGGTCTGTCCTGCGTTTGACTTTTGCTGTCACTCTCAAGGTCCTGCTGCCAGGCCAGAAATTCCTGTATTTCCTGTGGCGCCTGTCCAGCATGATAATGTATGGTTGACATGTTAATGAGAGCACCTTCAGCCTTTGCCTCTCAGTGTGTTTGTGTGTCCTCCTCATAAGAGCTAATGAGAACACACACACACAATATATATATATATATATAAGCTTCGTGCACATTGTTGTATTTGGTTCTTCTGTCTGGAGTTTCAGGTAAGTTGGATGAATCCAAATCTGTTAGCTAAATATGTTAGCCACATCTGCCAGTTCAACAGAAGCGATAGATAAGATCAAAAGCTTTTATGATAGTATGTATAATTTATATACAAACTGTATGACTTTACCTGAGAATACAGTATATACATTATGTCCTTGTCTACATCTATGACTCAAATTTGGCACATCCTTTATATATGCTTTAATTTTGCATATTATTCTTAATGTATGGAGCTAATGTATCTACACCATTGTATAAATTTATTGAACAACTGGTTGGATGATTACAGTCTATGTTCACAGCACAGTAATGGGTCATATTTTATTATCTAATATTTCAATATTTTAATTCTTCTTGCTATATTTCATCAGTGTTCCCTGTTTGAATGGACCACACCAGCCAGTGTGTTTGCATGCACAGATAAAAACAAATAGAGCCTATAATACTGCTACACAAAGCATGCCAGAGGTTTTCAAATGTATTTCCCTCCTTCCAGGCAGCCTCTGTAGTTCTTTTCAATACAAAAATCAATTAGCAGACACTTCAGATTTATGGGTCATCAATCACTGTGAACGTTTAGCCGCTTTTTTTGTTACATTATATCTGTGCACTGCACAAACATGGGACTCTTTTGTAAATCCTTCATTGCAATTTTTTGGGGGGAAACTGCTGACTTTAAAGTTGGTTGGGTGGATTGAGAAATCTTTTTATAGCAAGTTATTAAAACTACAATCACATTATCTTCTTTATAAAACCCATGTTTGCTCTCGGTTTGTCCTCCAGATTTGATTATCTCGACGACATACAGAACGAGAACACGCCACCATTTGGCAGCTGGCTCTCTACTTTCAGATGCTTTAAACCGGCACCTGAATGCACCAAGAAAAAATATAAAAATTTCCCCCTCTCCCTAGAATCACCTTTATTGCCAAGTATGTTTACACATACAAGTAATTTGCTTTGGTTACTTGGTGCTGAGCACTAAACATAAACCTATATATTATTAAATTCCAAAAAATCTAAATGTATCAAGAAAGACATGACATTTTGACCTTGTTACCACTTTTTAAATACAGTTTATGTCACAAAACTAAAGCTTCATGCCCTTTTTGCTTTGAGAGACTGTGGCATCTTATCTTTGTCACATCAGCTGCTTTTTTGGGGAGCACAATGGTTCAGCTTAACGTGGCAAATAAAAAGCTTTTAAATATTCAACGTGTAGGATTTCCTATCTCAAATCAATCTAAAAACGTACTTAAATTTATGACAACTGGCAATCACTGGCAACTTGAATGAATGAAACGCATCCACTAGTATGGTCCTTTCATGATGTAATGGGGTAGTCCAGCTGTTAAAAGGCTCTCTGGTTTCATAACATAGCTACAGTCTGTTGTAAGCTTCTTTTCAAACCTTTGCATCTTCTCTTTGGAAAAGGTCTCCGTCCTCTGTGCTGTCGATCAGGATGTTGGGACGTGCCTCTTTCCCTCCCTGCTGTCCATCTCTGAATGACCTCTCCCCCTGACCCCCGCTGGACCTGTCACTGCTGCTGTTCCCCATCCCGGGGGCATCAAACCCTGCAGGACACACACCAAGATCAAGGTCTTTTATGTCTAAGGACATGCAGGGCAGAGACACCACCACCAGGAGCCCTATGGTGCTCCCTGGATCGACCACCAGGGGCCCTTCTGTCAAAAGGCCCCTTGCAAAACGACTTGACAAACACATTTCGCTGTTAAAACAAAATACTGATTGTTTCGCTTTATCTACAAGTTAAATGCAAAATCTTAATACCCACCGAAATCTTCTCAGATGCTGTGTGGATGCAGTCTCACAGAAAATAGGTCTCTGGTCTAAAGCAGGCCCACATCTGTGTGCGGGTTCTGGTTGTAAAACTGTCTCGTGCCCTGGTCGTTGTTGTTTCCTTCTTTGAACTGGAGAAGTTTTCCTCTGGCGCTGAAAATGCGCGCACGGGGCAGAGCGGTGTTCACCGTGCCTCAGATTCACAACACACAGACTCGTGTTTTATTCGTGCTTTCTGTTTTTCCTACCTGTGTTTCCTATTTCATTCTGTGGTCAGCTGTGGGTACTTTGCGCGTTTTCACCATTTAGTAACAACTTCGGGGAGTGTGTGTGTGTGTGTATGTGTGGTGAAGAAAACACACCTCTTCCGCCTCCTGTCCTCGAGCTCTGGGAGAGTTAAAGTTTAACCCGATTGTCGCCAGCTATTCGGTGGCAATGGCTGATTAAGATAAATGATGTGGTTTCAAAAACTGCGCTTTAATGATAAAATAAAGAGCAAAGCTGCTGGTTGGGTGAGTTTCAACAAATAAGAGAAGAGATCAAATAAAAAATCATTACGCTAAGGGAGTCAAAGGAAAAACAAAAGGCACATATAAACACACACAAACACACAATAGGCCTATTCCTGAAAAAATACTAGCAGGGAGTAGCCTGGATCAGCGGTTCCCAACCTGGGGGTCGTGGTCCCTCGAAGGGTCACACAGTAGGCTAGCGTAAATCTAAGGGTGAGACAAATAACAGGATGAGAAGCAGAAAAAACCTATTGTTTTGCTAAATTAAATACATTTCCCGCTTATATTTAGTGATGTATTCTTGTAGCTTTCATCAGCCAGTCACACAGTTTAAGTTCATTTCATAATGGCACCTATTTTTGTCCACTTCAAGCACTGAGTATTGGGTAGGCTAACTAGAGCTAATATGTTAGCCAAGTTTCACATGATAACAACGTGATAACATTGTCCGTCTGAATGTCCAGTAAGCTAATTATCTTATAAGTTAAACGGATGGATTTGGATTTTTATTTTGGGTTTGTGAAATATTTGTTTAATGATTATTCTCTAAGAGAATGCTCTGTATTGCATTAGACTCATTTTATTGTTTGTGTATTTTATTCTGTTTAGTTCTCACGGCATGCCCGACGACGTGAATGTGCTAATAAATGCCTGTAACCAAAGAAAAGCCTTGTGTTTGTGATTAAAACTGGAGGGGAGCTACAGTTTTCGTGCATTACTGTAGGCCTTTAATTATTCAAATACTTTTACTTTTTGCTTGACTTGTTCCTCACTCACTGAGGCAGCTGTTGACAATGGTTTGCAAGTATTGTGTGTGTGTGTGTGTGTGTGTGTGTGTGTGTTTTGGAGTATTAAAAAATGTATACTTTGGATGAATAAAGTATTTTGGCTCATAGGTTTGTGATTTTTTTAAATGTAGGCGTTTTTGGTCATGGTTTGCCGTGAGAGGCCAGTAGAGCAGACAGCTTCGGCCAGTAAAGATGGGATAAGCGATTCTGATCCAGAACACGTCTTTTAGTCAAATTCAGCTAATATCTCCTCACAGCATGCGCTGAAAATAAATCTAGTGTTTGTACTCAGCCCTGGCTCTGTAAATCAGAAACAAACAAAGCGGCCCGCACCCCGCCACACAACACTATTCCAGCCGTTCCAGCCATGATGTATGTGTCAGGTAATATGACTTGCCCGCGGACATTCAGCTTAGTTTCTAGTTCACCCAGACTTGCTGTGGTTGTGATGTTAGTTATACTCGCAGGACAGTTGTGAGTATCGCTGGTGTGCTGGCTCTGGGACCATCTCATCCTCTTTGCATATCAGCTTCGCAGCAGCAGCTGTGCTGCCAGTATGCTAACCCACAACTTAACCTATGTTAGTTTCATTACTTGCTGTGTTGGTGTTGGCTCTATATCATGGTATTTCTCATGGTGTTGGATTTCTCCAGAATCGCTTACTCCACCTTTAAGAATTCTTCAGCTCAGCAAAAAGAGTGTCCTTGTGCCTTATCACACTGATTTCTCTGAGGCGTTCTCACGGCTATCCTGTTTCACTTATCTGCAGCCTGTAACTGTGCACACTCAAATAATAACAGAAAGGCATCAGTGTTTTAGAGCGGAGGTGCAGAGCCTGTAATCAGGGTTTGAGTCAGTTAGAAAACCACTGATATAAACATCTAATTTTTGTTGATGATGCTGCTTTATTTTACTACTTTACTTTACTGTAGCACCAAACTGAAGACTGAAGTTTAGCCCCTCAACAACCATTTTATAAAGCAGATTTCTAGAGGATTTTATTTCACACTGTTGGATGCTATCGGCTTGTTCCAACTTTATAGCGTGAGTGAAGTATTCAAATTTCAAGATCTGTTTTTTTTGTTCATAATTTTACTGATGTCCCCAAATTAAGCCCGATGTATTTGATATATTTGGAAACTATTTGATCTATACATAAAAATAAAGTTCTTTTGGTTTGAAATATGATTGGCTGCACAGTACAAACTAACCAACATTCAATGGTCAGAATGTGGGGAAAAAAGGATGTAATAATAACAATGATCACCAGTATTCAAATGTAAAGAGAACTACGCTGGACACTTTAAATTAAATTGTTCATGTCCAAAAGTAAGTGAAAGTTTGTGAAGCTGATATGAGAAAAGGCTTATTTCACACTGAATAATTTGGTTACAGAGAGGTTAACCTCCCCTGTGTGTTATGATGCTGCTGGAGGACGAACTCAGTGAGGGAGGAACTCTATGAATCACACATGTGACCGTGGGTGTGCAAGGCCTCTGTCTGTCAACAGTGTTACAGCTCTAAAAAAAATAGAAAATAAAAGACTATATATATAATACATCGGATTGCTGGTGAGCTGGCTCACATAGCAAACATTCAAATACAGGAACCTGATGAAAAGTGTGGCAGTGCTTGCTATTCATTCATTTGCAATGCTGCATGGAACCGTGGTTAAAATCCCCCAAAATATTCAAAACATTGTGTCCACCCATGCATTCATTTTCTTCCCCCTCTGGGTCCAGATCACAGTCCCAGCTACTTCTTCTGGCTCTCCTTGTGGGATCACGAGGCATTCTCAGGTCAAATGTGTAATCCCTGCCAGTGTGTTCCACTTTACACTCCAACTACTCGTTTGCATGAAGCAGCAACCTCACAACCTGCATCTCTGCAGCACATCCAGTGGTACAGAATATGGTCATCAGCCTTTTTCAAGTTCAGATCTTCTTCTTCAGCTGATGTCCTCCACCAAGTTTCTGAGCCGCCGTGGAGACCTTCTGGCTGAGAATATTATCTTCCCCAAAATGACTTGGCAGTAGGATCCTCACCACATTTGTGGGCTTTATCACGCCCATCGAGCAGTCGTTTCATCCAGCTGACCAGTTGACATGTCCCCTTTGTCTTTGGGCTTACAGTTACAGTTCATACGAACATGTAGGGCACCAGACAGAGATGCATGGTGCGCTACAAACATTTTTCAGGTGCTGGATACAAGATACAAGTCAAAAACAGAGGAAAAAGTGCATCACACACTTTTAGTGCTTCCAGGGTCGCAGGAAGGTACAAACCCTCCACCTTGATAAGCTGGTGATTCAGCTTTAATTTTCTCTGTAATTAATGTGCTGAATCACTGCGCGGCCTGAAGATTAAATGCTCTATTTTTAGCCTTGTAACAGTGTTAATATTACATATCAGAGTACACGATCCCTCAGACTCAACAAACTGCAACAGGTGTCAAAGATGGGTATGAACTAAGGCCAGATGGTGAAGCAGAGTGAGTATCATAAAACCCACCCACTACTATCAGTATGCAGTATCTGCAGTATCTTGCTGTATGATGCTATTTTCTGCTTTGATGTCCTCAGAAATATGGATTGTGTCATTGTCAACTACTTTTCATTTTAATCTCAGGATGTTTGAGTCATCTAACTTTCAAATGAAACTCATTTTTCAATCGTAGTACATTTACAGTTCTTGTGTTTACCAGACTGCGTTTTTTGAAAGAAAAACTTTTTATTTTACATTGTTGTCCCCATGTACACATGTAAAGTGAAGCAGAGCAGCGTGTCAAAGATATTTCTCTGCTTTAATTGGCAGTGTTAGATCACAATTAATAAGAAATAAGTTATTAATAGCTACAGTAAACAATAAGATTTAATGGAAGTTGTCAAACAGTATTGGTAGGGTCCTCTTTCATAGAGACAAATGCATGATCATTCCTTTCACCTTGCGAATACAAAAACTGTGTTTGCAATATCATCTGCACAGTAACTGAAACCAAGGCGTATTTGGCAGTAAAGTGAGACTCAGCCAGCTCTTACAAAACCTCCAGAGCTGTCGGTGCCACAAGCAAAGCAGAGATCCTTTGCATCCCATGGAGCGGATCCCTCTGTGACAGTTTCACCTGTTCTCTACTTCCACCTCGTCTTCCTCCTCAAGAGCTCACACCACATGCTGTGGAGGAAAAAGAATACTTGAAATCTTTCCATCTTACTGTTCATTTTTCCATCACAGATCTGGTTACATTCATACCGTAGTAAAGTGCACAACGATGTACGCAGTGATGCTCACAAAGCCAATGATAAAAGAAACAATCCCCAGGTGGAGGGCTTTCCGACCCAGCCGCTTGGAGCCGTCATAGTCCTTTTCGTTGTAACTCTTTTGGGCCTATAGGGTTGGTGAAAGGTTCAAATGAAAGTTTAAGACATTTGAATCCCACTCAGGTGGCAGTGCTGATGATGTTATTTGAACAGGCTTGTACTGTGAAGACAGAAATAGTGTCGATAAGGCAATAAGCCCCACAGTAGCAAGTTTCACATGAGTCTTTCATGGAAATCTGTGCTGAACATTTAAAGAGAAATGATTCCCTGCCTTCCTTTGCATCCACATTTATCCCACTCTAATTCATATTTGTATTGCAGCCAATGACCTCAGCAATGGTGTGGCTACAAGCCTCATCTTGTTACTCACAGCTGTGACGACACAACAGCTGCTGTTGGCACATCGACTCATCACAACTCAAAGACTTGAGACGAACCTAAATGTCTTGCTCCAATCTAACACTTCAACTTTTAAAACTCTGTGGCTTCTTGGCAAAGGAGGAACACTTATGTACCAGAAAGTAGAAAGCTGCAGGAAAGATTTCCCTTTCGTTGAAACACAGATTTCAGCAAGCAGTTATGAACATGGTTTGGCACTTGGATGTAGTCTATAAACTGGAAGTATATTTGATCTGAGCACATTTGTTGATGGGGTGGACGTGCAACTCAGAGAAGCGGAGAGGCTATTTCTGCACCTTAATAAATTAAGTGCAAATATGAGTCATTTGAAGCAATACATAACGTGCTTGCTGATGGATCAAACCACATAAATGGCAATTAAGTGTTAATGTACTATATACCCAGAGCTCCGACATGTATTAACTATCATCCCACACTGTCCTTGGTGCTTTTTCCCACTCTCTTTCACGCTCGTCTCTAATCTAAGTATCCATAAATGACATTTGTTGAATGATCTTTATGCCTCTAAATAACTAAACCTCATTAAAACATCTCTTGAAGTACCATATCCTGTAACTATTCGCAAATAGGAACCAAGCATGTTCAGAAACCCCACACTTTCAGCACTGCATGACTCACCAGCACAGAGAAAACCAGCGCCACAATATTGATGGGCCACGCAGGGCAGAAACAGGTGAACATGGTGAGACAGAGGTAGTTCCTCAGAGGGGGGATCTCCTGAGCCTCCCTGTTCTTCAGGACGTCAGCGCTCCCGTCCAGCGAGGGCTTGGTGTTCATGACCGGCTCCCGCGGGGAAGTAAAAGCAGAGAGGTGAGGCGACAGAGCTGAGACGCTGGGAGAGTGGAGGTGGAGGCAAGGGAAGGGAGGCAGTGGAGCAGTGATGATGGAAGAGAGAAATCAGCCAGCAGAGAGACTTGAGAGGGACGCAGAGGCCGGCTGCTGAAAGGTGTGAGCAGACTCAGAAGACTCAGGGCAGCAGACAGACTGAGGAAGAGTTAGCAGGAAGCAGGGTGAAGAAAAGGAGGGCAAGGAATTGAAAGACTGGTTCTCACATAGTACTAGTGCAAATGTATAATAACCAAACAAACCTTTAGTACAAAATTATATGATTTAGAAAAATATGTATGGTAATTTAGTGAAGAATAATGACAGCTAAGTACAAATGCATGGTAATTTAGTATGTTTTAGTAATAAAGTACACATTTATTTTAATTAAGTACAAAATGTATAGTAAATAAAAATCTATATACAGGTGAAACTCGAAAAATTAGCATATCGTGCAAAAGTTCATTTATTTCAGTAATTCAACTTAAAAGCTGAAACATATTATTTAATATATTAATATATTAAATAATATGTTTCAGCTTTTAAGTACTCATTACATGCAAAGAGAGATATTTCAAGCCTTTATTTGATAAAGGTTTGATGATTATTGTGTAGAGCTTATGAAAACCCCAAATTCAAAAACTCAGAAAATTAGAATATTGTGAAAAGGTTCAGTATTGTAGTCTCAAAGTGTCAAACTCTAATCAGCTAATTAATCCAAAACACCTGCAAAGGGTTCCTGAGCCTTTAATTGGTTTCTCAGTCTGGTTCAGTGGAATTCACAATCATGGGGAAGACTGCTGACCTGACAGTTGTACAGAAAACCATCATTGACACCCTCCACAAGGAGG
This sequence comes from Micropterus dolomieu, assembly GCF_021292245.1. Lineage (NCBI taxonomy): Eukaryota > Metazoa > Chordata > Actinopteri > Centrarchiformes > Centrarchidae > Micropterus > Micropterus dolomieu. The sequence goes on from NC_060170.1 coordinate 31,396,944, forward strand.
GAAAGCCTCAAAAGGTAATTGCAAAAGAAGTTGGATGTTCTCAAAGTGCTGTATCAAGGCACATTAATAGAAAAGTGGAAGGAAAAAGTGTGGAAGAAAAAGGTGCACAAGCAGCAGGGATGACCGTAGCCTGGAGAGGACAGTCAGGAAAAGGCCATTCAAATGTGTGGGGGAGCTTCACAAGGAGCGGACTGAGGCTGGAGTTACTGCATCAAGAGCCACCACACACAGACGGGTCCTGGACACGGGCTTCAAATGTCGTATTCCTCTTGTCAAGCCGCTCCTGAACAACAAACAACGTCAGAAGCGTCTTACCTGGACTAAAGAAAACAAGAACTAGTCTGTTTCTCACTGGTCCAAAGTCTCTCTTTTCTGATGAGAGCAAATTTTGCATCTCATTTGGAAACCAAGGTCCCAGAGTCTGGAGGAAGAACAGAGAGGCACACAATCCAAGATGCTTGAAGTCCAGTGTGAAGTTTCCACAGTCTGTGTTGGTTTCGGGAGCCATGTCATCTGCTGGTGTTGGTCCACTGTGTTCTGAGGTCAAAGGTCAACGCAGCCGTCTACCAGGAAGTTTTAGAGCACTTCATGCTTCCTTCAGCAGACTAGCTTTATGGAGATGCTGACTTCATTTTCCAGCAGGACTTGGCACCTGCCCACACTGCCAAAAGTACCAAAACCTGGTTCAATGACCATGGGATTACTGTGTTTGATTGGCCAGCAAACTCGCCTGACCTGAACCACATAGAGAATCTATGGGGCATTGCCAAGAGAAAGATGAAAGACATGAGAGCGAACAATGCAGAAGAGCTGAAGGCCGCTGTTGAAGCATCCTGGTCTTCCATAACACCTCAGCAGTGCCACCGGCTGATGGCATCCATGCCACGCCGCATTGAGGCAGTAATTCATGCAAAAGGGGCCCAAACCAAGTACTGAGTACATATGCATGATTATACTTTTCAGAGGGCTGACATTTCTGTATTTAAAATCCTTTTTTTTTTTTTTATTGATTTCATGTAATATTCTAATTTTCTGAGATTTTGAATTTGGTTTTCATAAGCTGTACGCAATAATCATCGAAATTATATCAAATAAAGGCTTGAAATATCTTGCTTTGCATGTAATGAGTCTATATAATATATTTTCACCTGTTGTTGTGGTTATTTTTTTTTTGTTGAATTACTGAAATAAATGAACCCCTGCATGATATGCTAATTTTTCGAGTTTCACCTGGGTATATACAAATATAAAAAGCAGGTCTAAATTAGAAGCCTGGTCTGGTTTTATAGAAAAAAAACTCTTAAAGTCCCCCTTGTCGCCCAGTTGAGCTACTTATAAACAGCTTAGATCACACATACAAATATAAATGCTAAAACTTTTGTCAATACGGACATGCCACACATCGTAAAAGCAGTTAGATTCTCCACAATTCACTCGTTCATTCAGATTTACCGGTATGGTAAACAAGACAGATGAATAAAGCCAAATGTTTTAGGCAAATAATATTCATACTTGTTGAAATCTTTCCACTGTAAATATTCATCATGGGGACAGCAGTTGTTCAGTGAGGTACGTTGGTGTGTCATAGAGACAGTGGTGGACAGTAAGTACATTTGCTTAAGTACAAATTAGAGGTATTTATACTTTACTTGAGTATTTTCTTTTCATGCCACTTTCTACTTCTACTCCAATACATCTCAGAGAGAGATATTGTACTTTTTACTTCACTACATTTATCTGACAGCTTTAGTAGCTACTTTGCAAATTTACACACAAAACGTGAAGAGTTTGTAAAATATGATGTTTTGTTATGAATTAAACTACCCAACAATCAGGACATTCGTTGATTGACAGAAAGTCCAGCTTCACAAATGTGAAGATTAATGTATTTGTCATCATTTAGAGGTTTGGACTGACAAAACAAGCATTATAAAGGTGTCACTTTGGGCTCTGAGCAATTGTGACAACATTTCTCAACATTTAAAATTTTTTCATTTTCATTTAATTGAGAAAAAAGTCATTTATTACAGTGTGTAACAAAATAGTTCAAACTCAACTACAACAGTAAAATCCTGCTTTTACATTAATGCATAAGTAATAATAATTTAATGATATAATGTCTATGAAGATTCTCAGTCATCCAGGTCATAGTTATCCAACGAAGGTTAAAATCAATGGCAACTGGACTTGGTTGAAGATACTGGAAAAATCTTCAACCAAGTTCAGTTGCCCTTGATTTTAACCTTCGTTGGTTAATGACATAATATATAGTAAATTCTGCATTGAGTACTTTTACTTTTAATACTTTAAGTACATTTTTCTAATTATACTTACATATTTTTACTTAAGTAACATTTCAATGCAGTACTTTTCCTTGTAACAGAGTAGTTTACAATGAGGTATTAGTACTTTTACTTAAGTAAAGGCTCTGAATACTTCCTCCAACACTGCATAGAGATGTAGGAAAGCCTCTCACCTGGTGAGTTCAGACTGAAGACAGCCACACGGCACAATGTGATGCCCAAAATCCTAAATGAGAAATAAAATTTGCCAAATTTGCATTTTTGTTAAGCTCTTAATATGTGCATAAATAAGTGCAAAATAAAGGACAGGACACATAAATGGAATGTTTTAAAATAATTTATTAGGAATTTTTAAAAAGTGTTTTTTTTCTCCATAAGGAATAAACTTGACAGGGAAAACAAAGAAAATCAGAAAAATGTTACAGTGTTGACAAGATTGTTATTTTTCAGTGAAAACAGCATCAAAGTATGAACTACCGTGGTAGCCCCCGCAGCAGTGTGAGCGAGTGTATCATCAAAATGTAAAAACCTGGTACTTTGTAGATGAGGGTGCTTTGTTCTTAAGCTAACATTCAAAGGAAAACACATTTATTGTGATCTGCCAGTGCAACATCCTAGTAGCTCTGAACATAAATGTTTTGGTCTAAAAATAGCTGTCACATTGCTACAGTATGTGACCTCCAGTGGATATGCAGTGATGGATTGGTGGTGGTGGGTGCTGGGTGGGAGTGTTGACAGGTAAACAAGAGTTAATAAGACCCCCACTCGCCTCTTCCTGTTACAAACACCACCTTTCAAAAAGGTTTAACCATCCACACTTTTACATAGATGTTAATATAATAACAAAATAAGTCTGATTAAAATTTCACATTTGCAACTGAGGTACAACCCCCCCCCCCCTTCCAAAAAAAAACAAAAACAAACAGCACATTGGAAACCAATGTGTATAAAACCATATGTCATGCTCACGCAAAAATCAGCACAACCTGCAGATAGATTCAGTCACAACAGTGTTACCTGTGCATGACTGCGCCTGCACACTAGTCCTTCATTTTCCTTCACAAACAATCATCACATATTGAAAATTACAGTTAAAACAACAATATGACAAAAGTAAGAAAACAGCATGTTTTTTCCTCTCCTGATAGAGGAGCATTTTTTACACCCATTTATCCCCAAAAAGTAAAGTGTTGTTCCAGACTCAGCTTCTCTCCTGCTGAACACAAAGCTGAAAGTGCTTCAACTCTGAGGCAGCTTTTAAACGCAGTAACAGAATCAAATCATCACATCCTTAATAAATGCCTGGAGAAGATTACAGTTTATGGCTGGTGTGACACAGACAGACTGACTGAAACATACTCAAATGTCCTTGACCTCCACGTGACACTATGATACGTAACAGTCAAGCTTTCCAACACATAAGGATTGATGAAAGAAACAATTGTGCCATTTCTCCAAAAGCCTCCCACCTCCCAGACACAAAAATTAGCGCAGCCCCCGCAGAAACCAGTCATATTTACAATATTTTACAAAATTGTACAGCTCATGTAGGCCTATTCTGTAACTGTGACTAATGACCTTTGTCATCTGACCTTTGTTAGTGTATCAAGTCTTTGTTAAAAACCTACCAAGATATACACTTTGTGACACATTTTCAAGAAATAGTATTAATCACAAATGTTTGTTAAAATTCAGTATGAACTAGTGACAAATATACAGTTTTCCAGTACAAAGTACAGCTCCTGACCTTCAAACAAGCTTCACTTGGAGATTTTTTTTCTCCTCTTTTCTCAGAGAGATCAGGTTCTGAGGTCAAATAACCCAATAAAACACAGTCAAAACAGATAAAGAAACAACGCAGCCATCACAAAAAAAAAAAAAACAGCAAGGTGAAACATAACAACATAAAAAAACAAAACACTAAAAATACAGCATCTTTATGTGTTGCTATTACATGTAGTGATAACCATTTTCACTCCTTTCATGACGTTTTTTTCTTCTTCTTTTATTTTCTCAGGAGGTGGAGTTTAGTGAGGCGTCAGTAGGGTTGGCTGGGTTCAGGCTGACACCAGGGTGGAGGGGTTCAGCTGCCCCAGCCAGAGAGGTGGACTGGACCGAGACAGGCCAGATCAGCTCCAAAGCAGCTTCAACTCCTTCCAGCTCTCAGTCTACAGCTCTGCACTGACACAAGAAACCACCTGGATTACTCACAGGTTAGTCAGTAATGAAACGTATACGTTAGGTTTAAAACAAGAAGATGACTAACAAGAAGATAACTTACACTCTCAGTGGTAGCCGTTAGTGAAGGCCGTGGCGATCAAAGGGCCCTGTGGGAGTACAAACTTTTAGTAATTTAGTAATTTAGTAACAAATTATGACAATTAAGTACAAATGTATAGTAATTTAGTAAAAAGTTTTAGTAATTTAGTAAAAAAAAGACAATTAAGTACAAATGTATAGTAATTTAGTAAAAAGTTTTAGTAATTTAGTACACATTTATAGTTATGTGGGAGCAAGCATTCAAGTTGACAAACAAAAAAGGTTCTTGTGGAAAGTTGGATGAGAGAATCGATACCGCTCTCATGTTATTAGCTGTTAAATATAATGCTGCAGCCATCAGCTAGTTAGCTTAGCTTAGCACAAAAACGGGGGGAATCGGCTAGCCTGGCTCTGTCCAAAGGTAACAAATGCTGCCTTCCAGCACTTCCAACAAATAACATCACATCTTGTTTGTTTATCTGTTAAAAGCGTAAAAGTGACAGGTTGTGATTTTCAGTATTTTTTTATTTATTAGATTTTTTAACCGGACAAAGTAACTCCCTGAAGTCTCTGCTTGTGTGCTTGGAGGGCCAAACCTTTGGACAAAGCCAGACTAGCTGCTTCCCTCTGTTGCAAGTATTTATGCTAAGCTAAGCTAACCAGCGGCTGGCTGTAGCTTCATATTTAAAGGACATATAAGAGTGATATTAATCTTCTCAGCTAACACTCTGCAAGAAAGCGATTTCCCAAAATGTTAAACTATTGCTTTAAATTTCCTCTGCTGCCCCAGAAAGCCCCCCTACCCCACCATATAAAAATGAAAATAAAAAAATCAGTAGAAAGGTCATCTCACCCCCAAACTATGGCTGAATCCAGTGCTTGGGGCGGGGCTGGCAGCGCTGAGGTAACTGCTGACCGCCGACTCTTGACTGGCTGCGCCATACAGGTCTGCCATCGGGCCCGGGCTGCTTGTACCTAAAAATCCAGCTGAGCCCCGGTTGGAGCCTAAAAGTAAAACAAAAGAAACAACAACAACGTAAAGTCTTACCTGCTAAAACATCCACAAGGCTCAAGGGCTTCATAGGTAGATACTTTACAAACAATAAATCGTACATTTTCTTATGTACATTTTCTTAGCTATAATAAATATTCCTATAATAACAATGGTTTCAAACGTAGCTTCAAAGGTGTCACAGTGTAGTTCCCATCAGCTCTAGGGAGCATTTCAGCATCTTTTAGGTCATTGTTTTGGTTTTTCGGGAACTTTACTGTTCTGTTTCAATGTCACTCCTCTCATCAGTGTTGTTTCAGTCACGGTAAAAGCTCTAAAAACTGACATTGCCTGCCTAGCATCTAATGGCTGATGGACAAAGTTAGCAGCTAGGTGTGGAAGATAGTGGAGCCTTTAAGACCTAAAGAGCCCGATATTTCCCTCAGGCAAAATCCACACTACTACGTTTTTGTTTTAAAACATTTTCTGTCCACACCAGCGTTTCAGCTGCGTCTCAGAACCGATCTCTTGGCATGCACATGGTATACAGGAAGCAGAAGATTTGGCTAAAGAAGACAGTGCTACAAGAGCAATGACGAAAACCAACACCAGAGATTTTTTTGCAGGGGCTGACCACGAGGTGGAACTCTTACTGAAAGTAACACGGGAGTACAAAGCGACTATAGCGGCGGAAAACAGACTGGGAGTCGTCACAAAGCAAATAGGGTGACATGCACAGTAGTGCTATTTTACACAGTACAAACTATTTTATGCCAAAACAAAAACATAGTTTGGAAGCCAAAGATGAGTGTCTGCATCACCACGTTTTCACCTGTGCGCACTAATACGCTACACCGAAGTTTTAAAACGAAAACGGGGAAGCAGCGTTTTCAAACTTCTCAGGTGGACAGCAGCGTTAACGCATTTTAAAACAAAAACGTAGTTGTGTGGCTGTAGGCTCAGGAGTTGTTGGACACTAACAATGGAGCTAAAAGGAAAATTAACTCATTTGTTAGTTGGCCAGAAACATGACTCAAAATGAATAATAATGTTGTTCTGCATCTGCGGGATGTGGAAGTCAGCAACTGTTCGCCTTTATCAACTCAAAAGGCGATAATACAGTTTATCTGTGTTGCTTTTCCAGCTTGATTCCACTGCCCCCAAATGTCAGACAATGTCAAAGTGATTCTGTTTAAAGTGGGATGTACCTCTAACTACTGCTGCTGCTGCCGCTGCCGCTGCCATTGGTCCATATGCTGTGAGAGGAATGGCTAAAGAGTCATAAAAGAAAAGATTCATGTTAAATATGATGGTGTGCAAACAGTTAACCACTAACTAACAACATAACTTAAAAGTCTGACTCCAGTGACCCCATAAACTTTCATCCAAGCCTTGTGAATACAAGGACGTAGAAGTAAAGTACTGTTTATAAGAGCGTTTGATGAGGTCACCGGAGGGAGCCTTTAAAGTGAGCGGTTAAAACTTCCTCATTACTGTCAGCAATCCTGCCTTCAGATAGAGACCGAGGAGGACTGACAAACACAAACATGCAGACCAAAGAGTGATCATGTGTTGGTGCTAACGTGGCATGTGGCAGACTGACAACATGCTGCTTGTAAAGTCCAGAGGAGGGACTGACTGACCTGTGAGCTCAGGGGGGTGGGGTGAAGTCAGAAGGGGAGTCCTCTCTAAGTGGAACTCTAAAACAGAAACATCAGAGTGCTGTTGAGACACACACCACGGCCGCCAGCAAGGAGAACACACACACACACACACACTCGCACACCGGCAGGGAAACACCTCAGAGGTGAGGGCTGGAGGTATGGAGAGTACATGAAGGCATTCACAGGGTTTGAGAAATGTAAACAGGAATGGAAGAACGTTTTATGGTCCATAAAGTAGCGTTAAAAATCATTACAGAATAGCAAGAAATACAGCAGATGTTACAATTTTTGTCACACAAATTAATAATGTCAATTCAAGCGTGTGTGTTGATTTTAAGAATATGTAAAACATTTAATTTTAAAAATTTACTGACAGATTAACTTCATGCACGCACACATACGCACACACACTTGTTAAACAGATGCAATTCCACTCCCTGATATTTACAAGCAGCCATTTACACTCAGTGTTTCTCGTGCTTCTATGGAAACATGTTTGTATTTGTGACATGTTTGTATTTTCTACTGTCAGTTCACACCCAGGATTAAGTTTATTTATCTATTCGTAAGAGCATTGGCACCAAAATCCTCCTTTTTTCACTTGAAATGGCTACACTTCATTTAACATGTTTTTATTTGCTGCTCAGGGAATGAAAATATATTTCTCCACGCTGCATCATGGCTTTATGGATGGTCCTGTCGGTCTGTCCACCACTGAATTATTCCCACAACTATTAGGTGGATTGCCATGAAATTTAGTAAAAACATGCATGTTTCCAACAGGGTGACTCCTACTGACTTTGGTGACTTTACTTTGGTTTACTCTAGCGCCGTCACGAGGTTGAAGGTTTTTTTGAAGAAGGTTAGTGCTAATTAGCAAATGTTACCATGCTAACATGAACCTTCAAAACATTACCTACAAAACGTCAGCATGTTAGCATACTGACCTTACAATTAAGCACAGCCACACAAAGCTGCTAGCATAGCTGTGAACTATTTTTAAATGTACAGTTCCCCGCACATAACATTACTTCCTATTGAAACAAGGAGCCATGTAAGTTTAATCAAGTTTACAGCGTGCACAAGTGTCATATTAATTTCTTTAAATAATGTTCAATGTAATATAATCACTAAATGTATGTTTAAATGTGTTTAGGCTATAAGAGACACCAGGATGATTTTTTTATTGCATAAAATGAGGCAACCTCCTTTTCCAAATGTTCTTTTATGTCTCATCCATCACTGCTTGAACACTTGCACCTGCTAACTAAATATGGCTGTGTATTTATCTCTCAGTTAATGTGACAGAAACAACTGTATCAGGAGCAGAAAGTGTGCTGTGATTACCAGGGAACTGGTAGGTATATCCAGGAGTGATGCCAGCATAGCTCCGACTAGTGTAGGTTGCTGTCTGGAAGCCTGGATAACCTGTGGAAGCAAAATCACTGTTAACATCTGGATCACTGAAAACACCACAAAAAACATTTGCACATATGCAGAGTTAGGAGACAAACAAGAATCACTGAGGTGTTCAAAAAGGAAATACTTGACACAAATGAGAGTAACAGGTGTGTGGCTGTGCTGCCCCCTAACAGTGACGCCTGGTACAGTCGGTGACATGCAGGTGGGTGATATTCTACACCTGTGGTCTGGATTTCTTCACAAGAACAGAGCTGCTGCAGCTGCACTTTCTTTGTCTCCTGTTTCACTCTCAGCAGTGCACACTGCACAGGGATTTTTTTTTCTTTGTATAACACCTGGAGTACTGACCTCAGAGAATATTACGAGTACCACAAATAATTTAAACAAGTACGATTGCCCATCCCCTAATATACGCTGTCTAAATCAAAGCTCTTAAATACTAAGGTGTTGTTCTCAGACTGAACGGTAGGTGGTAGCATCGGCGTGGCAAGTTTAGCTTCACATGCACAATCAGGTCCTGACTACTGTGAGTACAATATAAGTGTTGACCACACAGAGGATTATGTTCGAGGCGATGACAAGAGCCAGAAATGTTAAAGGGCCTTCACACTTTACTCATCATGGGAAATACCGACTCTAACATGTGGCGCGAGATTTCCAAAGTTAAAAAGTTTGAACAGAAAGCCCTCGTTACTAGAGGTATGGTGTTTCTGGGGTTTGCATTATGGGTAATGTAGGAACCAGAGTTTTTGGAGCTTGACCCAAACTGTGCGGACCAAGAGTCAGGATCATTTCGGCTTCTGATGTGTCTCTTTTAACCGTTCTGTTTTTTAATCTTGCACCTGTGAGTCCCAAAACTATCTGGAAGTGCAACACTAAACAGGTGGAGAGTGAATCAAGCAGTATCTATTAACTAAAATGTATCCGGCTAATTAGTTTTTAGATTTTTTTGATTACATCTAAAGTCTAAGGTCTAGATAATTAAGGTGGAGAGCTGAGAGCTGAGTCAAGCAGCCCAGTTAAGTGGTCAGCTTTCTCTCCATGAGGCCATATGTGACCTTTAAGGCAGCTGCGGCCTTAGTGCAGGAATAGTTATTGTCAGGTTCATGTGCGCAGCCACATCCTTCCTGCCCTAATCAATACTGCCTTACCCAGCATACCAATTCCCAGCATGAAGGCGTCCATTCCATAGGGCATCACACGAGAGCGCCCCCTGGCTGAGCCCGTGGGGGACATCACCTCCTTGGGCTGAGCTTTCTTGCACTCCACCTGTTTCCAGGCGAAAAATAAAATCAGCGCTTCTAGTTTCTCAATGAGGTGGCGGTGTTGGGAGCGTCGCAGAGCGCACATCAAGCTGCTCACCATTTTGTTGTTGATCTCATGGAAGTGGATCTCGCAGACTTTCTCCACCACATCCTCGTTCTCGAACGTCACAAAGCCAAACCCTGGTGAGGACAGGGCAAGTTCATGAGTAGGAACATTTGACACAGTATGGTGGATTCAGACAGTAGGCCTTTCTGTGCAGCTAATAGTCTCCAGTAATCAGTGCTGTAATAGCCGCTTAACACTTTTGCCCCCCCTCCCTCCCCCCCACCTTTCAATGCCGCTATTCTGCACTCATCCTTTTTTCCCTCCCTTCCTGGCCAGAAGGCCCAGAGCGAAGCTGGTAGGCTGTCATAATCGATCAGTCCCAGGGAGGGGAGGAGGTGCTTGAGGAGGCTTTATCCTGATCCAGATTAACGGACTGGCTAATTAGACTAGCCCTGTTCGTCTCCTCCAGCTCAGCCCACAGGAAGGAGGCCTGTGGGGGGGCGGTGGAGGGGGATCAATAGATACCCTGGAAGGACTGGAGGAAGAGCAGCATATTGACGAGGAGAAGGAGAGGTGTAGGGAATGAATGGACATAGAGCGGGGTCAGTCCAGACTCACCTCTGTGCCGGTTGGTGGTCTTGTCGAACATGAGCATGGCATCGTCGACCTGGGGGGGAGACAAACAACACAGTTTTTTAGGCGGCGCTCTGTATCTCTCTTGCCACGCGGCATATTGCCTGACCTCAGCCCTTCTCAAGTTCTGCAAGAAGGCTCGGCAACAGATGGACAGAAAGGAGGGGTAGGAGGGAGGGGACTGGAGACGAGCGACAGGTTACAAAGAGGAGGCGGAGGGGGCAGCGAGAGGAAAATACGAAGAAATACTGTACAGCAAGCCCTGGTGCTGTAGGGCTAACAGACATAATGGGTGGCATGGAAGTTGTGTTTGCTGCTAAACTGCCCTGGTCACAATCCTTCTCACAGACAGCCCATAATCCGCCGCCTTTTTCCCCTCCAAAGTTTGACATTCCCATGGCAACTGTACAAAAAGTCCATATAAAAGAGCTCGAGCCAACATCAAATATGCTTTATGAATAGTGGGAGAGTGCCAGTGAGACAAAGAGGGCAGCAAAGAGAGAAACACTGACACACACACACACACACACACACACAAAGAAAAAAGCAGCCAGTCACAAGCAGAAAGGTGAATCCTGTGGGCAGGTGGAGACTCGATGAGAGGGGAGAGCTGATAGCGGGAGGAATAGCGACAGGTGGAGATATGTCGAAAGAGAGCACAGAGAGTTCTGTAAGAGAGAGAAAGAAAAAAAAAAAAGATTGGGTCAAAGTGGAAAGGGAGGAGAAAGAAGAGACAAAGAGAGAGGGAGAGGGAGAACAAAGAGGCCTGGAGGCTTTGTTTGTTGGCACAGTCAGCCATAATTCCTCCTCCTCTTCTCCTTTTGACCTCTCCCTCCGGCCCGGCCTCCCTTTTATAGCGCAAAGACACAGGTGCCTATTCTACACACACACACACACACACACACAGTTTCTTATGTCAAAGTTGTGCTGTTTTTTTTCTCCTCCTCTCTCTTGTCACAAGCTGACATGTTTATACTCCAGTCTGCACACGGAGGCCCAAATAAACATTTGGTAAATTAATCTGTGCTCTTGGTCTATAATAAGTTTACTGGATATGGTCCACTGAACAATTTGTCATAGTCACATACTCACACATACTCAGTGCTCGCACACAGTGTGAGTGTTGTGTGCATGTGTGGACCCCCAAGGGCAGTTCGCCTACAGAAAGGTCAAAGGTGAGTGAGGAGTGTCAGTGTGAAAGGGGACCTGTTACTCTGATGCCTCTCAAGTCACTGCTTCCTTCCAGCCTGACATTTGCTGGACGCCTGCAACATGTCCAGCTCTCTGTCACTGCGAAAACACTCTTTATTTTCGCCATTTAGCTGACACTTTTATCCAAGAGGCCTGACAGTAGAGACTCCTCAGATTGAGAGCATGGGGTCAGGAAGACAGCAACACCCACAGCGCACTTTGTGATTCACGCAAGAGATCTAAATTCAAGCTAAAATCCTTTACTTAACAAGGCATACACACAGGAGCCTACACAATCCCAACGTGAACTGAAACGACTCACCATCGCCCTGGAGGACGCGATCAAAACATCACATCAACGCTGGTGTTTCCCACTGAGTTAATTGCACATCATTGCTTGATATTTCAAACACTTGGCATTTTAATGGCGTACCGCCGGACAATATTCCCTCTTATCCTTTTTTCCCCACCTCTCATCTTCCCTGTTATCCCCTGCCCATCCCTCTCTGCGCTCCTTTGTCCTCACCAGGATGGGACACAAAAGGTCCAGTGAGGCAGTCTAATCAGGAACTTCCATGGATGGCTGGAGCCTACATTTCACCGTCCATCCCTCGATATCTCTCTCGGCAAAATTCATCTAGATATTATGATTGAGGAGGGAGCACAGGGAAACTCGAGGCCAAAGCTTCGCCGCTGAATATGAAGTGCCACGCAGTTGGAAACGCGGCGGCTAAAACGGAGTCTCCACACGTTAGACTTTTAAAAGTTTCAAGGGCTTGAGGTGGAGACTGTCCACCTGCAGTTTTCTGAATAAGTTTTTTAGTTCTGTTTTGTTGTTGTTGTTTTTTTTTTTGCACAAGATCAACCAAAAACTCACACAGCACTTCAATCACACATGACGGTCAGTTTCACATCAGAAGACAGATTTAGGAGTGCGTACAACCCAGAAACTTCCAGTATGCAGATAACTTCTGAGCAAAATATTTGTCTAGCTTTGTACAGAGACATAATGCCCCCCACCACACACACACACACACACACACACACACACACACACACACACACACACACCCCCCATCTTTGCCCCAGTTCCCTCTCTTACGCCTACACAAACCTCTCTCAATCAGGCCCTCGTCCTCTCTCTCTTGTTGGGGCCTTTGTTAGCCCGTCATCTGTTGTCTGCCTCGTGTCTTTCAGAATATAAAAACTTGGACAAAACTTTATACGGAAAACAAACGCATTAAGAAAATGAAGGCTGAAGTTTGCAGTTGTTTTTTTTTTTTAAACATTGTATTTATTGTTACCAAACTCCTTAGTTGACCCCAATCCAACACTCATGCTAACCACCACCCCCCCACCCACCTCCACCCTAGCCGAACACCACCTCATCCCTCCTCCTTCAGAACAAAACCCCCTTACCCACAGAATTACTTGGGGGACAATGGGCAAGCCAGGTCACCACGGTAACGGGCCAGGAGGGGGTTGTGGGTAGGAGCAGCTGTTACATCAGATTAATTCAGATTCTGATAATCCCTCCTCCTTCCTCTCCATCACCACACACTCACTACAAAACTTTTCTCTCCCCCCCCCTCCTCTCTCTCTCTCTCTCTCTCTCCTCGCTCCCTCTTCTAGTCCCCCGAACTTCGCCTGCTGCTGCCGGAGCCTCTCAGCCTCGTTATTTTTCCCTCCCTACCCTCTCCAAGCGTTTTCTCGCCCTCCTCCTCGCGGTAACCCCTTCACTTCCAGGCGGTCGCTCGAATCCAAGTGAAGTTTTTCTCAGAGAATTTGCGGTGAATCAGACTCGGCTGAGCTGGTGGGATGTGGTACTACGTGTTTCTAAGCTGTTGATTTCTTTCTGCACTCATGCAGACAAGACAAACGTATGTGAGTCCGTTATAAACGGACACAGAAATCCATTATTTCGATTCTGATCATTATTGCTGCTATTCCCTCTAACAAATTCACCACATGTGTCCAGACATCTTTAACAACACTCTCTTAAACATCACTCACCTTCCCAAACTGGTCAAAGTACTGTTTCACGTCCTCGATGGTTGTGTTCACTGAAAGGCCTCCAACAAAGATCTTCTTGGTTCGAGTCACTAACTGCAAGAGGAGGAAAAGCACTGATGAACAAATGTCTCATCTGTTATCGTCTTGAGCATTTTAAATTAAATGATATATCTTTTAAAATAGCAGTTCACCAACAGGCACGACTTGTATTTTTGACCTAAAATGTACTGTAAAGGTTACAATAATTACATACGATTGTAGGTCATACTACTACTTTAATACTCCGGGAAAAAACTACTCTATTATTACACTGAAGTGTAGCCAAATGATCACTCAGTAACACACCAGTGCTAATTTGTACTGCTGCGGTAATTGTTACTACACAAAAATCAGAAAAAGAAATTGTTCTCAGAAATACAATTATAAAAACAAAATTACAATCATTATACTCACTATGCTCCAGTTAAAAGCTAATTTAGAGGAGAAATGGCAGAAAAATTCCCTTTCTTAGGTAGAACCTAAACTTGGACAATAAAAACGTTTTGTGTTTGTAATTTTCAGATAATCCACCCAAATTAAATTGTAATTACGCTGAATTTTGAACGTTAGTGTATATGAAAGCATCAGTTCAAGAAGTGTAAGGAATGACAAAGTCCCAGAAAAGGTATCTGAAGAAATAACAGCTCTCAATAACAGTACATATATTTTTAGCTTTCTTTCATAGCAACTTTTTGACAAGACAGAAACATTTGCCACACAAAGGGGAATCCAAGCAGCATGTTACAGCACAGTTTTCATTCAGAGTTAAATTTACTGAGGAATCAGATACGAAGAAACAAGTTGTCAGCTAGATTTACACCCATTAACACTGGACGTGTGTCTGAGATCCATCACAATATTAACTAACACTATGCAATATACAGTATAATGCAGTTGCTTGTCAGTAAGCATACAAGGAAAACCTGTTTTGTGCTAGCAGGATATAAACTGTGACATTAAAACATTATAGCAAATTTAAATATTTTTCTTTCAAGAATTTATTACCATTTATTAATATCTTTGTTTTCTTTTTTTGAATCCAGCTATGATTCATTCTTTCATTTCCACAGAGCACTGCATTATTGGACGTCCATGAACATTGCATTCAAAAATGAAGCAATTTCAGTGATTCATGTCGGTCTTTTATGAACTATTCATTTGGCCATTTTATTCTTGTGAACACTTCACACATTGCACTAACCTGTGACACAGTCGGTTTTATTTATTTATTTTTGCATATCTGTTGTGTTAAAAGCAAACGCTGTAAGGCTACAGACAAATCTCCGAACTCACTACCAGTATTCCTTCATGCCTCATTAGGCTATCCTGCCTATTTCACACCGTGCTGTTGTTAACAGAACAGGCAAACTGGCTAAGATCACCGTACCTGATCTACAACACAGGCGTTTAACAGTAATGAGTGTCTCTGAAGTTGTGAAAGGTTTTGTTAACACACGATCACATAACATAGTTCAGTGATGTCAGCGCTGCTTGTGGTCATCAGATTACGAGGAATTAGCCCCGATAAGAGACTGAAACGTTCACCACACACTAAACGGCTGCAAACAATGCGCGCACGACTCACACGAGAAGGCGCTTTGACTCACCTTGGGCTGAGCTCTGCGAGGGAATGCAACCTTTGGATCGATCTACAGGAGAGAATACAGAAAAGAAAGAGAGGCCTGGTTAGTGTTGTGTCATGACACAGGTGAACCAGCAACCTGTCGCTATTATAACCTGCTTCAGACAGTAGACCAAGTTCTGACTATGTCCTGGTCTGAAGGCACCGCTGCTGTTCATATACGTGTGTCTGAATGTCAGTGTCTGTGCTTTGAGATGACATAAAGGAGAATACATTTGACGTCCAGTAGGTGATAATGCATTTTAATTATTTATCAATGGAAGGGTCCGTTCATAGACATTACAAAATGTTTCACTACTGGTATCTAGATGCAGATATTTTTTGTTTTACTCAGGTTCTGAGAGATCAACATTTACAAATTATATTTTAAAAAATCTCTCGAGAAGCAATGGATTATTTTGGATTATCTGAACAGCACGCTGTCAGCGGTTTGTATAGGAACATTAAAGTAGCTGACATGAAAATGATGTGATTTATCCAAAGTAACTGTAACATTGTTTCTGGAAAGGCAACGCTTCTGTTTTATTAAATGTCAGTTTTTAAATGTTGTGAGCACCACAAATGACATTTTATTGATTGAAGGCAAAAATCAAAAAGACAGATGCTCATAACTTGCTCAAAGGAAAACTAAAAACTTCCTGCGTGGCTAGTTTTCTCCAGCTGTTCTTTCCATCGTTTGGGTGAAACAACTCTATAAAACAGAAACTTTACATCCTTTTGTGATGTTTGCTCTGAAATATTACTACACATACTTGTATTAGGGTTAGGGTCACAACCTTGTGTGTAAAAAAACACGCACAAGTGTGTGTGTGTGCGTGTGTGCAGCTGTGCTCAGGTGGAATGCCTGGGAATGTCCAGCGAACCAATGCCTCTCTCGTCACCACCATGTGACATGTGATCTCCTGGAATCTCACACGGGCACTACAATCACAAACACACCTCACCTCGGCGAGGAGAGCCCGAGCGGGGAGGACAAGTGTGTCGGAAAGAGCGCGAGAGGACCAAGGAGTGGGGAGGAAGACGGGACGGGAGGAGAGGGGGGCTGTCAATCAAACCACAACGGCAGCTGATCCACCCCTGATTTTTGTTTGTTTGTGTTTGTTTGCGTTTGCCACCCCTCAGCTTGTGACGGGAGTGACGACAACAACACGGGACCGATCATCATCCCGTACGCTTTCAGGTAGATCCGGATCGTCCTCTACCCTGCAGTTCCTGACGTTTACACCCGGGGAAAAAGGACCAGCGTAACTTCTTATATTAGTCTTAACTCTACAACTACAAACAAACAAAATACTATAGAAGTTTACACATAATGGGGGCGAGCCCACTGAACGTCACCAAGGTTAAGATTGGAGAGAGAACCACCACACCATGCCACGAGGATGCAATCATAGACAGGCTGTAAAATTGGAATTTGAGACCGCTATATTAGTCTATGCTGGTCTAACAGAGCTACAGAACAACTAGACTACTCCACACTGTACTGCAGTTAAACTAACAGATGGTGAGACAGTACAGCGCTAAGATTAGTCCGTAACCATGAGAGGGTAGAGCTGAACTACAGTAGAGAGCTAGAGCCTCTATGGTAAACCACATGCGTTTACCAGAGTAAGGGTAACAGTGTTGTTTCTACTTGAATAAGAGCTGAGATCACCGAAAGTTTGTATTGTTTATTTTTTTTTGTCTTTTGTCTTTTGTTCTAGAGAGCAGAGTGAGAAGACTATAGGCTATAGACTGGAGGATCAGATGCAGAGTCTACTGTTTAGTTTCTATGGTGGCTAGACTACTCTGATAGTCACCTCCGGTCACCAACCCTCCTGATGTCCAACACTCCTGTGCACGTTCAAAAAAAACAAACAAACAAACACACACACACACACACACACACACACACACACACACACACACACACAAACAAACAAAATCAAACACATGGTAGCACGCAGCACATCCGTTGGGGAGGAAATTGTGGACATTAAACAGATAAAGTGGCTGTATAAATGAAATCGCTTTGTTTCGTTGGGCAAACAAAATGTGGATTATAGTCAAGAGATGCTTTTAAAGTGCCTCTCCGCTCAAAAATACGTTTTTCTTATTGTTATTTCACCTGGATGTTTGAGCGTCATGTGCAGGGTCTGACACTAAAAAGCTGTTTTCACATTTCATCTGCCGGAAGTTTCCCTGCACTTACCTAAAATCTGACTTTAAGACGTTTATGTACGAGCATGATTTAGTGACACAACTAGTTTGGCAGCAGAAACTTGAAACCTCGGGCCCACATACACTGGGACGTTTTAATAAAAGTAGGAGACATCTTGTGCCCAGCAGTTACACCTTTGATACTTGCACATTCACAGATTCTGGATTTTGTCAAAAAGAGAGAAGAAGCTGCTCTACATGTGTGAAGTTAAATGAGTACATTAACTTTGTTTTGTGGAATAAACATACCAGAAACAAATTATTATTCCATTCAGAGTCATAAAACGTGTCTGGAGGGAATCTGGAGGTTAAAAAAACACCCATATAAAGACATGTGAACCTCTCCGCGCTCACAGCAAGGTAACAGGGAAGAAGCTGAACTTAATACCAAGAGAGCTTTATGAAATCAGGGCAATCCCCTTTGACCAACTACATCCCAGCTATGCAACAGTTGGCCGAGCGCACTGCCTGTCACAGCCTGAGCTGGAAACACACTTAACGCAACATGACGATTGGGCAGCACTCAAAATCTCCGAGGAACAACTCAAGCTTGTTGACTCCAATCCTATTAGTTAGGAGAGCCATACTAATCACAGATGGGGTTATCCTGCCCCCACTCCTCTTTCTTTCCACTCAGGTCAGCATGGAAATGGTTAACGAGGAGGGGGTGGGGGGGTAAATATGCCTGATGCAACTCTGCAAAGAGCTGTGTGACTTTGTTGTAAAACTCTCTGCTGTGCACCTCGCAAGCTGCGATTGAATGGAAACTTTGTCCCACAAAGGTGCAGTTTGCATTGGCGGTCACTAACTTTACAGATAGCAGGAAGCTGGGAGGGCATCCAGAGGGGCAACTAACAGAGCAGCAGCTACATAAATCACAGTAAAACCTGCCCTCCTATACTGGTCCAAACCGGGCCGCATCTGTCCTTCAACACAATAAGTACCAATAAATTCCTCTGCAGCACTGTATTTGCTCTTTAGCCTCTCGGGCTGTGCGAAACTCTGTTAATTCCAGTGCCGGAGCGGTTCAGTCGGTCACAGCATGGCACATTCTTTCTGTTGCCACTGGAGAACTTTTCTCTCCCCTCTCTAACAGGATAACCTGTTAGCATGAGGGAGAGGGAGAGGGGGGGGCGCAGGGGGAGTAGTCTAAAAGGACTACTCTACTCACCATCCAAACCCCTGTGGCTGATCACTGAGCCCTCCACGCCAAACACACACTCTCTCTCAGGCCGCCCCCACCAAACGCCGCCGACACACCCAACTGCCAGCCACAAGGGGCCCTGCCACACGGCCCACGAGGCTTGCGCGGCGTTCGCACATGCACAAGTGAAGTGGACAAGCTCAAATTAAAAAGAGGGTGGAGTCTTCCGTGAATAAACTTCGTTGCTTGTCAGAAGAGGCGATGTGAGAGTAAACAGTCAGTATCGTGTAATCATGTCTTGACTTCTGGTCTCCTAGAAATGATTGTAAATGATGTGCATTGTTATCTTCCCTTTTTTGTCTTTTGTGACAGAGTCATTCTTCAACTGTGTGTGGGGGGGGAGTCACTATGGAAACAAACCCCATGGCGAGTTAGTGGCGTCCAACCATGGTGGCGCTACTTGTCATAGCTGTCGTGCCTGCAAGTGACACTATAGCAGTAGGGCACTGGGGAAACCACGAAAAAACTAATTCAGCTTGACTCCTCTTCTATCGAACAACTTCCACCATTGCTGATTTTAAAAATGCCGATTTCCTTGCAACTTCCTGCGGCAGACAACCTTCTCCAGCTATTTCACTTCTCCTCCATAGATTGGAGAAGGTGCATCGCTCAGAGCACAAAAGGGGGAAAGAAGAAATCGCCTAACCCTCATTTCAATACAGTGACTAACCCGCAGCCATCACCACTCCCACAGAGGAGAGAGGCGGGGGCAGTGGTCCCTATGGTGACCAACGGGCCACATTGTTCCCAGACTGGCCCACATTCATTACTGACAAAAAGACACACACAATCACACACACTGCAACACAGGCGATTAATACATTTTAAGTTACAATTCACACAGGTGAAAGGGGCCTGACGCCGACTTCATCATCGCTACGTTCTCAGTTCTTCCTGAGATCAACAGGAAGCTGTGGGGAGTTTGTTCGATGCTGCTTTCACACCTTGATGGTTTCAGGTTGCATTTTGTGGTTCTATTGAAAGGCGTTTTTTTTGGGAGAAGGGGGGGGGGGATAATTCTACCCCCTTGAGACAGAAAACAAAAAAGCAGAAAGAAACTTTTGGTTCACTGTTTCAACAGACCAAATCAAAGATAGGCAGTGGGAGCAACCCTGTCCGGTTCCCCTTGTTTCTATGGAAATTGACACTGGGGAAGATTTTCTTAAGAGCGAAGAGAGAGCACATCCTCCCCCTGTGTCTCCACTTTCGACTACTGGCTGAATCGTGCACACATCTGAGGTGTGGCAGCGGACACGGACATGGTTTTGAGAAAATCATCAGCATAGTGGAACCTTAGTAAACATACTAAAATGCAGCAATGTTACGCCTCTCTAGCGGATTATCAGAAAATCCACTAATCAAACACTGAGCAATGGGATTAGCCGGTGGTGGGAAGTAAATACAGAGAACTCACTGTTTTGGAGTCCAACTCATGCCTGGTTTGGGCCAAAACTTTATCCACGCCGGCCTGATCAACAAAGGTGACGAATCCAAACCCTCTGTAGACATCAGGGAGGGGGGGGGGGGAGAGAGAGAGAGGTATTAATGACACAGAAACTGATGTTGACATGTAATGATACGTTATGAGCAGTGAGGAATCAAGGAGGTCAGATAAACTTTCAGCTCCGGCGGAGAAGCCGGGCTCGCAGCTCCCTCACCTCGAGCGCTTAGTAACCGGATCTCGCATCACCATACACTCCTTCACCTCGCCGTACTTGCAGAAGTACTCCTTCAAACCCTCTGATAAAACGAAACAAGGCAGAGAAGAAGACACATTCATTGATGATTTAGGAGATTAACAAGAAATGACAACTTTCTTAATAGAAAATTAGCAAGGAGTTTGGCTACAGTGTCCAACTGAGATTTCCCTCACCAAAGTTCATACATTTTTCAATTAAATGTGTCAAACATGAAATTACATGTGATGAATGTACAAATTACACAATAACTCAAACTGAAATTCCCTTAGCTTTTGTTTTTTTTTTTTTTTAAACAAACTGAATCGTTTAATTTTTTTCTTTTTAATGAGCTTAAAAGAATCCCTTATTCATTCTATGGTGGTTCTGAATGGGCGCATTCATTCTGGACAAGGATTCATATTCAAAAAAACAAAAACAAATAAACAAATTCAATGTAAGCAAACAGAAATATTAAGAAATACAGCTTTCCGAATAAGTTTCTCTTAGTGCAATCTGATCCATGCCAGGATTTTTAAACACATAGTGGCATTTTATGAGAACTGGTGGTGATTAACAAAAAAAAAAAGAAAGATGTACCTTGTGTTGTTTGCCAGCTGAGTCCACCTATGAACATTTTGCTGTGAGGGGAAAAAAAAGATAAAACATAATAAAGGAGTTTAACATTTAAGGGCTTACACTGTAGTGGAAACTTGTTATTGAGGTTTTGAAAGTGTAAGCCTGCAGGTAAAGGCAGACTTTGAGAGTACCATCTCTGATTTTATATGAAGGCTCTCTGTGTGGAGGTGAGCGGGTCTGCCTGCGGACCAGAGTCCTCTCACAGAATAGCAGGTTTGTTTCTGAGGTAGGAAAGAGAGTTTTTTTTTCCTAAATACAAAAAAAAAAAGTTTTTCCGTTACCAGGGGTCGTGTGGGGAGTCCGTGGTGGACAGGCTGCTCTGGCTCCCTTCCGTCTCCATTCCGTGTCCTCGCTGTGCGTTATGAGTGAGAGAGTGCTGCTGCGTGTATCCGAGCCGAGCCGTGCGGGAGAACAGGCGGAGAATGAGTGAGAGGAGCTGGGCGGGTTTGGCCCGGGGTGGCAGAGAGGGGAGCTGGGCCAGATGCAGCCTGGGACAGACTCCTCCTCCAGTCAGCCCCCCCCCCCACGCTGCTGCCTCTCTCTCATCCCACCACCGGTGCCGGCGTCAAGGCTGCAGATATCAAACGCATCGCTTCCGCTGAAGCCTTTCAAAAATAAAAACCCGGTGGAGACGCAACATAATCACAGTTTTAATACCACGCAGTTTTTACACAAACAAGGAATTTGCTTTGGTGACTAGGTGCGCAACAACAGACATAAACCTCTATAAATAATCAGCAGTTATAGATAATGAATGGACGAATGGATGGTTTAAATAAAAAAGAAATACCAAGTTATAATTTAATAGTAAAGACCACATAGGCCTTCATAGTTAGGGATGGGTAGTAATTGTAAATTCTTTCTACAGAAATGTCAAAAAAGATATTGTGATGATATTTATGAAAAGTGAAAGGCATTACTGGATCAACTGAACTGCATGTGTCTAAATGCCGAAAGTGAGTGCACATTTAAAATTTTAGTATTCTTTATTGCTAACATATTTATAAGCAATCTGAAAGTAAGTAGCATAATGCATTACAGCCACTTAAATTTCACAGTATAGCTTGCTGTTCTTAGTAGTATCTAGTGTCACTTGTAGACTTTATTGATTCTTTATGGATGCTTGTATGTTGTTCCTCAAATGTAAGTCTCTATGGATTAAAGCGTCTGCCAAATGAGTAAACTAACTGTTATGAAACAATATGAGGTATCCAACAGTCAATCAGTGAATGAAGACCTTTTCCCATATAAAGAGACATTTTTCTACTCTTCATTGCTGATTAATAAACCTATAAATACAGTATTTCAGAATCCGATTTCACATAAATTAACAAGCAAAGTCACAAAGTTGTCCCATTCTGATATTAATGTATTCAAAACACAATATATTACAAGTTTATTATTTATAAAATATATTTTATAAATAGTTTATATCAACAAAATATTCCTATGATGCTATGTAATTAAAAAAATAGCTTTTAATAATGATAAAGATTAAAAACATATTTTACAAAGAGCTTTACTGACTGAATTGAAAGGAAACACTTGCAAAACAGTCCTACAGATGTCAAAATACAATCTGAACCATAAGTAATTTAAAACTGAGTCTGAGATTTTCAACATCAATGTACTTTTCTAAGTGACATTAAGCCTTTATTGTGAAGGCAGAATCTCCTTACTTCCTCTCACGTTCTGATTAATTGTGACTAATTTGACACAATTTCCATTCTCGTTCAGATAAGAAGCGTCAACATGGACAGTTTACAGGGACAACAACTAATCTGTAATTGTCTCTTTACCGGTTTTGTGAGGTCTTTAAAAAAGGCAAACATTAAAAAAGATTGCAATAAAAGTCCTGCAAACATCTCTGACACACGTGTTTCTTTCATGAAAGTAATATCATGTGCTATTAATTCAATCTAAAAAAAAATCATGGTTACTACAGACACGAGTTTTATAACAGGCAATTTTGTCAATTACTCTGTAAATCTTACATTGTCCTTACAGTGCAGTGTTCATGGAAAATTTCGCCAAGTTTCTAGTAGCCTGTTTAAATATTATTAAGCCAAAATGAAGCAAATGTTTCTCTAATATGAAGTCAAACTACTCCTTTAATACACCCACAGGCTCTAAAAGTGTCTGAGGCGCCTGAATAACAAATGGTTTGTTATACAATTACTCTGTGGTATTTTCCACTCCTCTTGTATCACTGATCTATTAACTAATATCTTAACTGTAATCAAGTTAATTTGTATCAGTGCTGGATATCACCAGCAACATGTTCGTCTGTGTTAAGACACCTTGCATTCTGCAAACCAGCTTATGCAATGTGGTATAACAGGAGGTTTGTGCGCTGTGTGCTCATTCATTGCTGGGGTTTAAGTATTTAATTAGTTCCAAAGCCAGCAGCTCCCGCTAATCTTCCCAACACTGACTCAACATGTGACCTGGTAACCAATGTTAAGGCCAATCAATGGCCTGGGCCACTCAAAGACAATGCCAGCTTTGACTTACGGTGGGTGTAAAATGGAGGCTCCGAGTTTGGTGCAAATGTTTGGACTGTGACGTCTGGATATTAGGATACTGACATTACAACGCACTCAAAGTGCTGGTTTTGTCTCCAAAATACACACACACACGCACCTGTAACACGATCAATCAGAGCAACACTACAAGCTCGGAGCGTGTAACGCAGGATGTTTGGGCACAGATTTAGACTTGTGATTGTCCTCTCCAACACACTTTATCCTCGCTGAGTGCTGCAGCCAGTGTCCTGCCCCTCACACAGGCATACTCTAACCTCTACAGGCGGGCAGATGAAGCTCTGGAAGTGGCAGAGGGGCTATTTGGACAGGAATTAAGGGGTGTGTTAAATTTCTGCATGCATGATCAATGGGGTTGAATGGCAGGGTTGGGGACGGGGTGGAGAGGGGGACCACTAGGCTGAGGCAGAGACAGAGCGAGCGGTGAGAACACAGATAGAGAAAGCCAGCAATGGCTCACTAATGAGAGATGGACAGTGTGGATTGTATCTCATTACCAATCAACATAGCTTTGAGTTCTCTGGAGAGGGAAAATGCGAGCTCTAATGTGTACTGCATGTGGTCCATTTTGATAAACCCAGCTTGTGTGGTGGAGCATTAGTCACAGCGCTATCTGAGCTGTTGGAAATCCACACACATTGCCCTCTGTCCATTTTGGTGAGGAGTTTTCTCTGAATAGTACAATGGGACTTAATTACAGGTCAGTGGCATGTCTCAGTGAGATAGAGGGAGCTCTGTTACCCTTCCAAATACAGTATAATGCCATCTTCCCAAGGGTGGGGTGGGGTAACAAGAGCGCTACACAAAAAGGTGCTGATAGGCTGAACCTGAGAATGGTATAAGGTGATCCCAGGCAAAGAAAGTGAGCGTTTTACACTGAAAGAGAGAGAGAAAAGATAAAGGACTGCATTAACTCTCAAAGGTTTCCCCTCCATTCAGTTTGCCCTCTTTCCTTTCCAGTCCACTTCCAACTTCTCATTTCTGCCAACTTCCTGCCAAGACAAAAAAAAAATCTTGAATTTGGACATCAATAAACTTAACATAACATAAAGAGTCTGTGTAAACAATTCTGAACACCAACACCGCCTGTTGAAACATGCTCACAGTTAGCGGGTCTTTAAGAACATCAATTGGATTGAAAGTAAAAGGAAAGATGCGTCTTTGGGGGGATGAGTGGTAAAATAAACATGAGAGGGAGATAAACATAGTTAAAATATCAACAGGTGAGTTTATTTATGTAACACTTTTAAAAAAAAACAAAGATTACAAAGTGCTTAACAAGGACAATAAAAAGTAAAACTACATATACAAAGTGAGAATAGAAATTTAGATCATATGTACAAACACACATCTTACCAGTAAAGGAAAGTAACTTAGTTGTACTTAATTACTTAATATTACAGGTACTTGTATTTACAATAACTTCAGTATGTTATGCTACTTTACACTTAACGATAAACACTGTTCTTTTTACTCAACATTTACTTGACAGCTAGTCACCCTTCGGATTGAAATTTTACATATATGGTGAAACTTTATTTGCTTAAATCACTGCTTTTATTTGGGACAGGCCTTTAATTCTTTTCGCAAAAAACTCAGTAAAGATGGCAAATATGCTACTATTAAACTGTCTATTTCAACCAGTATGAATATTACTTGTATAAACAATTAGGCTTTTTTCATAGCTCGTGTTTACCATACTGGTAAATCTGAATTGTCTCCATAAAATTACAAAAGTTTTAACATTTATACTTGAATGTGTGATCTAAGCAGCTTAGAACAAGCTCAATCGGGCCACCTGGTGGGCTTTAAGGGGTATTATAAATCCAGAGAACTTCTTTATTAAAAACCAGATCAGGCATCTAATTGAGGCCTGCGTTTATTTGTCAAAATGTGGAACTACACCAGGCCAGTAAAAGAGAAAGAAGTCTAATTGGGACTAAG
Source organism: Micropterus dolomieu (assembly GCF_021292245.1). NCBI lineage: Eukaryota > Metazoa > Chordata > Actinopteri > Centrarchiformes > Centrarchidae > Micropterus > Micropterus dolomieu. The sequence continues at coordinate 31,422,617 of NC_060170.1, forward strand.
TTTTTAATTTAAGTTTTACGGTAATAAACTTAAACATTGTTAAGGTTAAACCAGTAATTTGCAGACCCTTATATTAAACTAGTGTCTCGTCAGGGCTCCTTGTCACGTTGCCGATCTCTTTCAGTTCCAACAAAGAGACATTTCCCCTCTAAACTTCTCACATGGTTTCATTTAAATAACAGTTTGAGGCCCAAAGAACTAAAACTCTCCAATGTTTCACTAAAAAGTAAAAGTTAGATACTTCAAAAAATGAATACAGACATCTTGTGACCCTGTGGAGGAGGCCCGACCTTTAGGTTTGAACAACTACTAAACCTTTTAAATGCATATAAAGTGGTTTAAAGTAGCTCCAAGTAAGATCTTAACTGAAGGACTTTGACTTGTTTTGGAGTATTCACATTAATTTATCAGTTTTCACATTCTACTAATATAATATTTAATAATGTGTCAGTCACAGGAGCCAAAATTTCTTTGGAACAAGTACTTTTACTTCAATTACGCTAAATTTTGCTGATAATGATAATACTTTTATTGAAGTAAGATTTTAACTGCAGGGCTTAATTTTTACATTGTGTTATTGTGTCATTAAGTATCTGCATACACACATAAATACACACCATGGCTGGAAAGTAACTAAGTGCATTAAGTCAAATGGTGTACTTATGTACAAATTTGAGTACTTAAGTACACTTGCTTTACTTAAGTTTTGGTACTTGCTACTTCTACTCCAATACATCTCAGAGGTACATATTGTATTTTTAGCTCCAAGTTACTTTATCGACATTTCTCACTATTTTCAGAATCTCCACAAACCAAAGAGATAGATAGAAAATTGTAATATTCAAATGATATAATAGTATAACAGTCACAGGGGACATTTTTACTTTTCAATGCAGTATGTTAGCTGAATGGGAAAAACAAGATCCGAGCCATCAACACACATACCCTGCCAGTCATCAGATACCCCGCTGGTATAATAAACTAATAAACTGCCAAAGGAGGAGATAGACGCCACTGACATCAAGACAAGAAAGCTCCTCACAATGGATGGAGGGTTTCACCCCAAATCCAGCACCCTGAGACTGTACACTAAGCGTAGCGAGGGATGCCGAGGGCTAGTGAGTGTCAAGACCACTGTCCAAGATGAAATACAAAGATCCAGGAGTACATCAGGAAGATGGTCCTCAAAGATGAAGGGCTTAGTGAATACCTCAGGAAGCAGAAACCCGAGGGTGAGGACGAGGAACACGAAGAACCTTCATGGAGAGACAAGCCGCTGCACGGCATGTACCACAGACAAATAGAAGAAGTGGCTGATATCAAGAAATCCTACCAGTGGCTGGAAAAGGCTGGACTGAAGGACAGCACAGAAGCACTAATCATGGCGGCACATGAACAGGCACTCAGTACAAGATCAATAGAGGCTGGGGTCTACCACACCAGACAGGACCCCAGGTGTAGACTGTGCAAGGATGCCCCTGAGACAGTACAGCACATAACAGCAGGGTGTAAAGATGCAGGCAGGAAGTGCGAACGTGGAAGGCCATAACCAGGTAGCTGTCATAGAGTACAGAAACATCTGCCATGAGTATGGGCTGGAAGTCCCAAGGTCAAAATGGAAGACACCTCCTAAGGTAGTTGAGAATAATCGAGCTAAGATCCTGGACGAGATCCAGACTGACAAACTGGTGATGGCTAACACACCAGACATCGTGTTGATCGACAAACAGCAGAAGAAGGCTGCAGTGATAGATGTGGCGATCCCAAGCGACAGCAACATCAAGAAGAAGGAACACGAGAAGCTTGAGAAATACCAAGGGCTGAAAGAGGAGCTAGAAAAGATGTGGAGAGTAAGAGCAACAGTGGTGCCAGTGGTAATCGGAGCACTGGGGGCTGTGACCCCCAAACTGGGAGAGTGGATACAGCAGATTCCAGGTAAAACATCAGAGGAAGACTGTAGTCCTAGGAACAGCTAAGATACTGCGCAGAACCCTCAAACTCCCAGGCCTCTGGTAGAGGACCCGAGCTTGAGGATGACACATACCACCCAGCAAGGGGTGAGAGGGGGATTTTCATATATACACTGTATATATATACAGTATATAAATATTACAGAGTATTTTTACAGTGTGTTCTCGGTACTTTTACTTAAGTAAAAGATCTTAATAATTAAATAAGTTATATAAACACATCTTCAGAAGTGACACGATGTTGATCTCTTGCTCCTCTCTTGTTCTCTTAACAGATGGAGCTCACGCTCTACATAGAAACAGCACAACAGCGCTCTCTAGTGGCGCGTAGGACAAATCAAGCCATTCAGTCTACGGTTTTTGCTCAGTTAATGTAACGTTGGTCTGTGCATTTATTATGACATTTTTAACTACATGCTTCAACATTAAAGTTTGAAGTATCCATAATTAATAAAACAACAAGGGGAAGAAAAGCTTCTCTCTGTGTCCCAAACATGTTTCGCTGTGAAATCAGAAAGATCCACCCCTATATAAATGCACCGTAAAACTTTTCCGTCATGCTCTCTTTGTTTGTTTTCTTTGTCTGCTTTGAGAGGTGTTCTGTTGCCTCTGTAGTCATGCATTTAACTGTAACATCCCCTTATGTTTATTCATTGTTTTTAAAGTGCACTTTGGTCACTGTTGGGGACTGAGGGAGTGGGGACAAAGTTCACAGGGCGCATGTAAGGAGGAGGGGGTGAAGAGGAGGAAGGTTAAAAAAAAGAAAATTGACCTTTGAAAGCAAAACAGCAGGTGGAGAGCTAAAGCCAGGCAGCTCCGGACACATCAGAAGGAAATTCAACCCAAGGAAAATGAAAGCATACGTCCTCTTGAGCTGAAGAGGGACTACAAATATAATGAAGCCCAACGCTGGCTGTCTGGCCGTCATTTGAGTGTGGTAGGGCACATGAGAGCAGAGTTTGTTTGCGAGGCGGTAGCGAGGTAAGGTATCAGAGAAATGGAAGAGAGTGCAGCCAAGGCGAAGCCGAGCCGCTTGACCGCACTTCAGGAGCAGCTGGTCTGGGCCCTGCTGGGATCTGGACTGTCCCAGGACGTCCTAGTCCAAGCAATGGGTGAGCTGGAGCGAGAGAGGGCGAGTGCTGGCCCCGAGAAGGTAGAGAGGGGGGATGGAGAGAGCTCCGAGGAAGGAGAAATGGATTTCCCACCGCCTATATTCCGAGAGCTGGAAAAGCTTTCATCAGAAGAGGCGGCCAAACTGAGGGTTGAAGTTGACCAGCTACTGCAGTAAGTAGATCCCAGCGCTTCTCTGGAAGCTCCACAGCAAAATCACTTTGGTCTCTCACTAACTGCTATTCTCACACGGCACTTTGTCTGTGCCTCCCAACTCGGAACTGATCAGGTCAAAATTGAAAATACCTTGACCACTTCATCAACGCTGTATTTGAACCCTTTCTTCTGTTTTATCTCCTGTATTTCAGAACTAATCACCCGAGGGTCGAAACAACAGTTTACCTGATAACCTCCCCTCTTTTCCTTTATTCTTCTTAAGCTCGGCTCCCCTCTCTGAACCAATTCCTCCCTCCTTCTCCTGCTTCTCTGTCTGTCCCTCTCTCTCTGCAGCCTGGCTTCTGAGGCGAATTTAAAGAGGGTTCCTCCTTTGCTAGTTACTAATTACCCACCCCCATCATTATTCTGTGGCCATTTCTTAATAAATAAGTTACATGCAAAGGTGAAGATTAATGGAGTAGGGCTGGTCATGTGAGGCTGTGTTTACTCAACACATGAGTGATATTTGTACATGCAGTTGTTAGGCCCATTTTCTGATATTTGGAGTACACTGTGCACGTCAAACTGTAAACTTTATGGAGAGTATTCAAATACTCGTTAATCAGCTGTTTAAAACATGTTTATTTTGTTGTTTTTTTAAACTTTACTGTCTTAAGCAATGTCTAAACGTTTTTTGTGTGCTGAATTTGAATCTAGTAAAGTCAGGAACCTTTGAAATTTGGTGTATTTTATCTGCTTCCGACCTGATAGAAAGTGTTAAATTAGGGCTCATAAACCTTTTACATGTTTTTCCCCTCCAGTGATCTGAAAGGCCTGGACTTTGCCCCTGTGTACTTTCCCTTATCTCTCTCTGTCAATAAGCCTGTCTCTACTTCCCTCTGAGTGGACATGCTTTATGTCTAATGTTGTGACAAACTGTGCCTGTTAAGCCCTTTCCTGTTATAAATATTTAGGGAAAAGAAAAAGGGATATACAAATAAATAAGGATACATCAAAACATAAAGTAGTCAAGTACAAGAATTATGTCTTTGTCTAATAGGGGGGATCCCTGGCACGTTGCAAAAATGGTAAAAAGCTACATGCAGCAGCACAACCTCCCTCAGAGAGAGGTTGTGGAGTCCACAGGACTCAACCAGTCCCACCTCTCCCAGCACCTCAACAAAGGCACACCCATGAAGAACCAGAAGAGAGCCGCTCTGTACACCTGGTACGTCAAGAAGCAATGGGAGATCAGCCAGCGTAAGTACACAAGCCGATGTAGCGCTGACAAAGACCCTAATCTCTGCTTTCAAATATGCACCAAATATCTGAGAGAGTGCGAGACTAAAAGACAGGTGTAAAAAAAAATTAAATAAAAAGAGGAACATTTTAAAAATGCCCATTCCCTTCCAGAATTTACCAACGCCAAACATGGCTTTGCATCTGGGGAGGAGCAAGGAGAGGACACCAGGAAAGGACGGAGGAACAGGTTCAAATGGGGTCCAGCGTCGCTGCAGATCCTCTTCCACGCCTATGAACGACAGAAAAACCCCAGCAAAGAGGAGAGAGAGGGGTTGGTGGAGGACTGTAACAGGTGGGACATAGTGATGGTACCAGGACAAAACGTGACTATTTGTTACAGCTTTGCTGATGCGTCAGTTTGGCCCAACCAGATCCAAATCATGGGCGGGAGTGGTGAGGTCAGTTTTGTATTATTGTCATTAAAGCCACAAAGAAATCAGCATCTGATCTCTGTGTTGCTCTATTTCAATATCTATTTATGACAAAATTAGTGACAACCAAAGGGTGTATTTATGTACACATACAACAGTCAAAAACTCATACTGCAAAACCAGGATTGGTCCAAAGAAATATGTGACCATATCACCTTTTTCCAACTAACAACAATTGCGTTAAGTGCTAATCAGCGGATGTAAGCATGCTAACAGACTAATACCAAAAAGGAGACACGCCACTCAATCACATCCTCAATACAACTCTATGGGGAAAGCCCATCACGGCCGCTAGAAAGCCAATCGTCTGCTTTTAACAGCCAAAGCGGGAAACATTTTTCAGCCAATCATGTGGTTCCACTTACGTAAAGGTCTGTTTTACTTCTACTGCCTACAAGGACTTTGATATAAACAGCTAACACAGGTTAGCATAGTCACTGTGAGCATGTTAGCATTAAGGTCAAAGCACCATTGTGTAAAAGTACACAAGTCTCACACAGCTGCTAGCACGACGGTGGACACTTTATATTGTTTCTTTGTAACTTTCAGCTACAGTAAAACTTCAGTTGAAAGACAAGTCCCAATTAGATGCCCGTCCCTTTTACTGGCCTGGTGTGGCTACACGTTTTGACATATAAATAAAAGTCTCAATTAGAAGCCTGTTTTGAAGTTCTTTGGATGTATAAAAACTAATTTTTATACATATAATATTCATACTGGTTTAAATATGAACCGAAATAAATAGTAGCCTATTTCCCATTTTTCTATCAAGAGTTTTGTGTGAAAGGAATTAAAGGCCTGTCCCATTTAGACGCCGGTCCCAAATGTAGGCAGGGTGAGTTCTGTGATTAAAGTAAATAAAAGTCTGGACTATTAATTGTAAAGTTTTACCGTATCTTAATTATCCTTAAATTATAATTTGATCCAAGACCGCTGAGCCTTCTAAGTAATTTTTACAGTGTACTTCTGGTAATGTAATATTAAAAAACGTCTGCTCCCTGGTGTGTTTGTCTTTTGTACATGCTAACACCTACGGCATGTTTAGTACCTGTGGGTGGTTGGTCAACCTCAAAAAAGGTTTGGAGAGCATTTCTAAAATCCTTTGGTTAAATAGTAATTTAGGTGACCACACTCTCGATAGAGACAGTGCATGCAAATGTAAAGCCATGTATGAGTGTGCTCTTCCTCCCTCAGGGCAGAGTGTATCCAGAGGGGGGTGTCTCCCTCCCAGCTTGCAGGCCTGGGCTCCAACCTGGTTACTGAGGTCCGGGTGTACAACTGGTTCGCCAACCGCCGCAAAGAAGAGGCCTTCCGTCACAAACTGGCTCTGGACACACCTTTTCCCAACCAATCCGCCTCCTCTTCTAACCACGCCCTCCCACCAAGTCCTGAGCATGGTAATAATCTCATGTCTCGTCTTTGTTAACCTTTGGTGTAAAAACTACAAACCTGCACACTCTTGTCGGCATGCCGGAACTGGTTCTGGTACTGATGCTCATATTTCCCAGTTACCTCATGCTGCCATTTGAGGCCATCAACCAAACCTGTGTTGTGTATTTGTAAAATATGAACCCTGTCAGTGTTGTGGGACCTGACATCTTGTTTTCCAGGAGTGAAATACAGCCACCAAATCCTGTGTGACACTGTGAGCTCAGCCAGAGGTAACGGAGGGGAGAGGGTGGGACGTCTTGTAGTCAGCCCTATCCAACTGGAGCCCAGCCACACACTCCTCGAGACACATAACCACAAGCAGGTAGGAGCATGTGCGGTGGTCACTCACTTTATTGTAACCTGCATGCACTGCTACCATCATGACCATGTTGTCCTCTGGTCTCAGCTGTCCAGCAGTGGTCCACTGCCCCCAGTAAGCACTCTGACCTCGCTGCACAGTCTGTCTGCCTCGACTGCTTCCTCACAGAGCCTCATCATGGCCTCGCTGCCCAGCGTCATGAGCCTGGGGGAGTCCTCACTTCTCATCGGTAACATTGGCTCCCTGGTCTCCTTTCTTTTTTTATATATATAAGAAAAAAAAGAGGAATTTAGAGAACAATGTCTTGATTCACAGGTTTAGCCTCCACGCCGCCTCAGACCGTGCCCGTTATCAACAACGTGGGAGGCGCTTTCACCACTCTCCAGCCAATCTCATTCCAGCAGCAGCTCCACGCCTCTCACCAGCAGCCGATATCACAGCAGCTCCAGAGCCACATGGGTGCCAGTCCCTTCATGGCAACCATGGCGCAGCTGCCGTGTCACAGTAAGGCTACAGCATCAAAACGATGAGTTTAACGTGTTAAGTAAAGATCCATTCACATGTTCCTCATTACAGTGTACAACAAGTCGGATTCGCCCCAGTACCATACGTCCAGTCTGCTGTCTCAAGCCATGGTGATCACTGACAGCAGCAGCCTGGGGACGCTGACCAGCCTCGCTGCTGTCCGACAGGTAACTGACAGCTCTGACGATGGTGATTGGCCTGTTAAGGCATGAGTAATCCTATTGTTGGTTAAAAAAAACTTCTTAATTTGTGTTTTGGGTAGATTCTAACAGCAGAATCTGATGAACCGACGGATCCACCTTTAGAAGACTCTCTACACCTGCAGCCGCACACACCTGTGGCAGGTACACAATTGTAAATACAGTTTTACTCCTGCATCTACATCCTACTACAACATGACATCATTCTAGTTCTGAAAATTTCAGGACCTAACTGTTACTGACTTTGGACCCTTTCAGAGCCAGATTTACCAAAAAGTATCACACACTCAGGCTTGAATGCATTAATGTTGCTGTGAGCTGCTTCTTAGCAATGATTTTGTGGGCGAAATGAACCGCATGGCGTAATCGTATTAGATGAATTTGAGAAACTGTAATGTTCTGCAATAATATTTTGTTGGAACTGACATTCACTAATTACATTGGATCACACAAACGGCTCACAAAGACTTCAGAATTTGGTAATAAACTGGTTGGATTAATTTAGCTGACAACCTCAAGGTGACTACAAGAAGAAGTCACTGAATTTGGTCACAGATGGGGGGACAAATTACAGGAAACTGGAACAAAAGAGTTGAGAAACATCACACACTTGAGTGAATAAAAAGCTGTGGCCTTCATAGTCACCAGTTTTCACACCTACAGAAGATTTTGAAAGACAATGCTCTCCACTACTGTCTCCATAAGACCATAAACTATCCTCTTCCACTCGAATTAGTGACATCTGTGAATGTCCCTTGTGCTATATGTCCTTTTGTTTTTCTTTCTATGTGCTGTACTCGAGTCTCTCAGACATGTCTCAATGAGATGACCTGATAAAATAAAGGTGGTGTATATAAACGAGGGAATATCTTGCTATTGTAGACTTTGCAAAGGAGCATGGATTGGTTGTTGGGTTTTCCTTTAATTTGTCTACCATCTGTACCTTCGGACAGAGCTTTGCTAGCTGTTTCCACTGGTTTTCAGTCTTTATGCTAAGCTAGGTGGTGGCTGACAGATATAAGAGTGGTATCAATCTCATCTAACTCTTGAAAAGAAAGCAAATGTGCATATTTACCATGCATGCATGTATTATTATATGAGTAAAAGTAAGTCATTTCATGCTTTCAGCTTAACTCAATGGAAACTGTATGTAGTGGGTGATTTTAGTGACAGGCTAGTATGTCCACAGGCAGGAACCTAAAGGAAACAAACATTCAAACCCTTACAGCCTGAACTCTACATGCATATGTTCTAAGCAAAGTGATGAGGTCTATGCACTAAATGTTTCTTTAGGGTTTCTACGCCTGCGCGCTGCGGAAAAATATCAACTTTGCTAAAAGCATTGCCGTCCAGAAAAACATCATTTACATTTTTGTTCTTGTCAACAGCTTCTTCTGAGAGCCTAGAGCTGTATCCCGCTTCTCAGACGACAGACAGCCATCAATCTCACCTGCTCTCGCCTTCACCAACAGACATCAGCTCCTACATTCCTACACAAATGGTCTCTACAGCCCAGTAGAAGCTGCTCTGGCAATGTAGCGTCTCCTCACTGTCTGGACTCGGGAGCGTGGCGGCGTTTTGGATTGTCAGCTACCTCTGGTGTGAACTCCATAGGGACGAGTTTCAAAGACTCTCTAAAATGCCGTACCACTGTAATACGAACAAGTATCGACATTAGAGAAGATTCACTTTTGATACAACAATCAATTGAAAATCCACATCAAAATGTATTTTTTATTCAAATGTTTAGTGATACTCAGAAATTGTACATGAAGTTGAAACTTTTAAACCGCATGTTACCTGCATTTTTTTATGTCACTGCCTTGCAATGCTTTTTCTTTTTGAAACACTCTTAATGAGTATCTTTCATGACAAAAGACTATTTTGAAAATAGCCATGAGAAATGGTATAAAAAGACTTTTCACGAAGAAGTGAACTTTCGTGTTTGTGCTGCATGTCCTAAAACACATGGCTTCCTAAAATATACTAGACATGTTTTGGAAAATATTTATATCTTCAATCATTTTAAAGCTTGTGACAGTGAGGGAAAACAGAGAACCATCCCAAAACAGTGAAAGATTAATTATGAGGAATTCAGTTCAAAACATCTTCTCGCTTCTTTTTCTTTTTCCGTTTTACTTTGACTTGCGTGTGCTCCTGCTCAGAGCTCCCAAGCTCACCATTGCCTTGAGCATTAAGAGGAGAGCCTGCAGAGTCACTCTCTCCTTGTTTTTGTTTCCTCTTCTTCTTCTTTTTCTTAACAACATGGCACTCCCCTTCCTCTGTCAGTTTCTTCTTTGTCTTTTCTATTGTTTCTGATGATGGAGTTGAGAGTGTAGAGGGCAGCGACGATGAAGGTAAGAGGTCTTTGACAGACACCGCTGCCTCCCTCAGCCTCGTTTCCATCTCACTGTCGCTGTCACTGTGACCAACAGAGAAATTATGTTAAATGAATGAGTATACAAACAAATCGAGTTGTTTAGAACAAAACACACACACTAATAAGAACACGAAGAATAAGAACCTTGAGCTGGGGACAGTTCGACGCCTGACAGGAGCTGGAGGATCCACAGCTGTCTGTCCCGGGACTGACGTTGAAAACAGAAGAAATCCTGAAAAAAAAAAAAAATGGATATGAATACATTTAAAGAGAAGATAGCAGAATCCGCATAAAAGTACCAAAATAAAGAGTAACTTCACCTTCATCATTATCATCAAATTGTGCTGATTTCACACTGGATGAGGTTTCGTTCTGCATCTCTGTAATGCAACTGACAGTGACAGGCATATTTTAAAGTGTCAGGTGTAAAAACAAAATTACTGATCCATTAAAATGCTAGACATCTCTACATAATCAAACTATTCACCTGTCAAGAAGATGTCCCAACTTTTTGGCGACGTGTGTTCGAAACTCTTGGGTGACCTGGAGCTCGTTGCCATCATGTTCATGGGCAGCGACAGCAACACTAGTTGCACAGCGAGACAATATCCAGCACCATAAAGCTGCACATGTACTATTAAAGTTATAACTTATAGCCTAACATTACTGAGACTGTGAGGAGATGCACAAACTATTTTACACTAGCAGTTTACTTCCAAACAATGGTTCTTTTGACAAAGACACTTACCGCTTTGACTGTTGCACACTGCTGTCCCCATCTAAGGTAGAAGAAAGTTAGCAGCAGTTATCAGTGGATAAAACGCATTTGACGCAATACTGTCTGAATGAGGTTGAAAGTTAACACCAGTAACGTTGCGCTGCGAGCGACACAATGAGCTCTTAATTCCAATGAGGAAAACAGCAAAGTAGTCATGTAACTTTAGCCAGTGTTTAATTAAAACTCTGTGTCTAAATTAGAAGTATGATAAGGGGTGGACCTCTCACCAGGACAATCTCCATGGGGAAATTAAGGGAAACTCGGGTCCAGATCAAAGTATACCTAGCTGTCAAATCTGCACTTGATTGTTAAAATGTAAATGTTGTTTTTTTTTTAGACTTGGTCCAGATAAAAAACTACTTTGTCTAGAGCTGTCACATCTGGACTAGATTATTCCAGAGAGGCTAAAGTTTCTCCAAAACACAGTTTCAGATATGTGAAACCTTTATTCTATTTGTGAAAATGAAAAAAGGCGATTTATTTGGTCTAATGTGGTCTATATGTAAAAAAAAAACAACAACAAAAACACATGCATTTTCACAAATAGAATAAAAGTTTCACAAATTTGAAACTATACCTCTCTGGGACATTGTAGTGCAGATTTAAGCGCTCTAGGCATTGTGTTTTTTGATTTGGAGCTGGTTTAATGTGGTCTACATGCAAAAAAAAATTCATTTTCACAAATAGAATAAAAGGTATCATAAATTTGAAACTAGGTTTTAAAGAAACTTAGCTTCTCTGGAATGATCTAGTCCAGATGTGACAGCTCTAGGCATGGTGTTTTTTTTATCTGCACCTGGTTAAATGTGATCTACAAGCTAACAAAACAGTGAAATCGCCCTTTTTTCATTTTCACAAATAGAATAAAGGTTTCACAAATCTGAAACTATGTTTTAAAGAAACTTCAGTCTCTCTGGGAAAATCTAGTGCAGAATTAAGTGGTGTTTTTTGGATCAGGACCTTCCCCAACTTTCCCCTGCAGAAGCAGAAGCTAACTTCAGCGCTTTGAGCTAGCTGTCTCTCCCGCTTTACTGTCACAACAGAAACACCTTCACCTTTCTTCTTGTCGGTTCTTGTTTCCCAAACTGCCTCCCGACATCTCCTGAGAGCTTCATCGTCACTGCTGCTGGAGTCGTCCGACACACCAGACATCTTTTTAGCGGTGGCCGCCATGATGAAACATGTGCTGCTGGTGTTGTCTGTTTTGAGCTGAGGATTGTGGGTAACGTAGTATTTCCGTCAAGGGTGGACACACAACAGGCCTTTTTACTCAAGATATTATATAGTTTTTATTCATCGCTGTCTTCATACAACTTTGAGAAACAAACTGTTTGAACAAGACTAAATCTGAGTAAAAAATAAAAATAATAAAAATTAGTCTAATTAGTCTATTTACATCCTCACTGGACTCACAGAGGAAGTCAAAGATAAAAGCTGTGCAAACTGTCATACATTTAGATTTCCCAACACAGACTAGTGCGGATTAGAATTAAATGACAAAACAAACATGATGCCATTTTCATGTCATATCGAAAAGTCAGAATGGGATCATATTTAGTTTGCAACAACTATCCAAAAGTGTGTGGCTTTAAGAATGTCAGAAGAATTTGCTCCATTTTCGTGAGGTACACATACCTTGGACAGGTCACATAATCAGATCACCTGCTTTGTTTACACTTCAATTAACCCCCCTGATAATCGACATATTAGAATCAGCACTAGGACTGCAATGACAATGTTTTTTTGCAGTCAGATGTTTTTATTTACAATTAATCTGATGCGACATGAATGTGTCATTGGTAAAAATCCGCCAACATAAAAAGAGTAGTCCATACACTCTTTTTGTGCAGACATACAAAGTGTATTAGAAAGGTATTTAGATCATCAGATTTATTTTTAACCACTGACTCATACTGTATGGCAAAAGAATGTACAAACCTACAAGCTACAAACCAGCAGTCATGCTGATTTACATCCATCGAGTCCAAATGGCAAAAAAATGTTGGTTGTATAGTGTCACGGAGCAAAGGCCACAGCTGTCCAAGTGCGTGCCTGATATCACACTCGTTGGTTGTTAATGGGCTACATAATGGAGTTTGATGAGCGTAAAAAAGAAGCCCCCGTAACACACCCTGTTTCACACAATGCAGTACTGAAAGATGGTCAGATTATGACGCACAAACATAAAGCCCTTACATAAAAATAAAAGACCTGTATGTAAGGCACATGGTTGAAGTTACAATATACAGTAAAAAGAAGCACAGATCATTTGTGCATTGAAAAATGACTTCCACACTGTTCCAGTGGTTTTGCATGATTTAAATATGAATTACATAATAGTGTTAAAGCTGACCATTTACAAGGGTTTTAGAATTATTTCCTGCCACACAGGTAGCCACTGATTTCCATTCATGTCTGTACAATATAAAAATCAAAGCTAATTAGAGTGGATATTTAGACTGGAAATGACCTTTCAAGCAGAGACCATTCTGAAAGTCTTCATTGTTAGTGTGTTCAATTAATTACAGAAATATTATTATTATTATTATTATTATGGACCTTTCAGGAACAACAGCACCACAGGTTCTTAAATGTCCATTTAATCAAATCCACACCCTCTCTGATACAGTCACCAAAAAAAATGAGCACTGCGAGCTCAACTAAAGCAGGATTTACTGCAGGACTGTACACATTTGTAGTAAACAAAGCAAAACCACTAGTATAGTCCTTAAAACAGGGCAAAAACAGGTCAGCTTCTGCATCCACCCTACTGCCTCATTAAAAATAGAGGAACTACCAAGCTACATCACTCTGCACTGTCATGCTACTGTGGTATGTCACTGGTAGGACTGAGAACCTGAGCGCAGAGCAGCAGAGAATACACCCAGTAACCGCTTTAATAGGTATACCACACTGTTGGCCCATCTCGGCTTCTAAGTAGTGGGATTCACAGTGCTGTCGTGCCAAACATACCAGTTAGACAGACCTCAAGGGATTTAATATCCATGTGATCATCAGACACGGATGGCATATAAAGAAAGCACAGTCTGCTGCTAGCTTGTCCATTTTTATGTATCTCAGTGTGTAGAGGATACAGAGTTTGATAAAACAAACACTAGATTCCCAGTCGACAGCCAAAATGTAACCTGGGATCATGAGAAGAGCTCACGGCGTTCTTGACCTAAAAGGAGGTCCTACGAAAGAGAAGATTGGTCAGCCTAAAAGTTGAGACCAAGCTCAAATAGATGACACAAACAGTCCCAACTCACAACTGATAGAATATATTTAAGGAAGAATGAAACTCAAACAATGTCAACTAGTATTACATGATCATATATGACCTAACAATATTGTAAAACATCTAGTTAATGCTCGCAATTTCCATATTGGAAACACAATTGTCACTTCAAATAAACAGCAACTGATAAGTCTACATACTTAATACACAAAGTTATAACTAAAGTCTAAAGACTTTGCCACAATAGGTCTGTGACTCAAAGGGTCCCTTTCCAGCAGAGACTGCAATAAACTTAAGGCAAAAGAGTTCAAGCAGTAACATGATACGTATGACAAACCGAAAAGATCAGAAAAAAATGCTTCACTAGGAGAAATATCTAACAGAACACTCCTCGAGAGTCCCAGAAACTGAGCTCTATGAGGTACTGATGAATGGATCCATGATTTTATATGAAGGCAGATGCGGTCCGTTGATTCACGTTTGTAGGGACTGTCCGCCAAGGAAAGAATACTTCTGTTCCCCAAAAGGAAGCTTTTGTATTAGGTGATCCACGAAATAATCCCCTGGGAAATACTGCACACATTTTTCCCTTTAGGCATTACAGACCACCATCGTAGGCATAGTCTGCCTTGTTGTGCATGATGAGTTTGTTGTCCACAAAGTAGAAACTGTCTGATCTGGTCTCATAAGGGTGCGCCACCATTTGTCGAACTGAAAGGGGAGAAGGAAGGAAGGAAGGAAGGAAGGATGATGAACAAGATGAATGAATTTATGGATTGTTATGTGAAAATATGCATGCAACAGCATCTCGTGGCTGACCAAAAAAGACTCACTGAGGTCGTCTGGAAGCTGCGGAAACTCATAAATGTGTTCACATGTGTTGCGGCTGTTGGGAATGCAGAAACCAAAGTCAAAGTCAAAGTTCTTGAGAAGGCGTCCCTGGAAGTAATGCCTCTCAATCATACGAAAGTTGTTGATGGGCCGGTCGCCCACTGTGAACTCCACACTGAGGTTTAGAAACAGAAACAAGAGAGACAACATTTACAATTCGGTTGTAACAAAATGTTTTAAAACAAGTTGATTTCGATTTTTATTCTCTCTGCTATTTTTAGTCAAAAATGTAGGGGTCATTTACTTACGTTGCGCCAACAGTACGCAGTTTTAAGAAGGCTGGTGTGAACTGATATCGCACAAAACGCCCTGAACTCGTGTCTACGTCTCCACTCTCTTCTTCACCTTCCACGGTACCTTATACAGAAAACATGTTTAGCTAACTGGCATCCAGTATTCACAGGATAGGCAATACAGACAATGAAGGTGTAATAATTAGGGTTGGGTATGGTTTCAATTTTATCAAATCCGGTTCTTATAGAATCTCAGTTTTGATTCCAACCCCTTCACCACAAATCTTGTCAACGCTCGGTGCCACTTCCTCCTTGCTCGTTTTCCCCTTCATGGCTAAAGTGAAAGGAGAGTCTATACTAGAGGGGCGTCTCTGGGGACTCGTATCTAAGAAAAATATATACTGGAATAATTTGTAGATATTCGTTTCCCTTCACTGTAAATGAATGTCAGCTCACCTGTGTTTTGTACCCGAGTGTGAGATGTTGCTACTGTTAGCGTGAGCTGTATCTGAGAGAGCGCGACACACTGAACACGGTGCGTTCCTTCAGATTCACACCGTGTGGAAGTAAATGCTTCGTCACGTTGGAGCTGCTTCCTCCCTTGCACCAAATCTCCTTACTGCAGGTGTTGCATTTTGCTTCGTTGTTCTCTTTTTTTAGTAAAGCAAAGCCAAACTTTTGATTTGCTACAGTCTGCCATGGTCCAGGAATGTTAACAGAAGTAGTCTCTGCTTTGTTGACGTACTGAAGGTCCTGGCAGATAAGTGCAACTTTTATGGACTGTAAAATACCCTAGTAAAAATGCATCAACATACTTTTATTTTTAAAGATACATATTCTGTTATTAGTTGCATGTTATTGCTTTAAATTATCTTTCTAAAATAGCAGTGGTAAAGCTGCTTCCAGGTTTGTAAGAGCAGTGGCAAATTAATCTGATTCAGATGTTTAAAAAGGTCTGGAAAAAAATCTGAATGTTAAATGTATGTTACAAAGTAAAAGGGACGTAATAAGAATGACTGACTGCTCTATTATATAAATATTTCTGGAGATAAATATAACCGAGAGTATATAACAATGAGTTGAGAGCTTTACACGGCACACCCCTGGGAAACACTGCCGTTGTCATGCTTGGTGATAACAGCGCTCTGTTGACCGTACAACACCTGAGGGCTATAACTGAACTGAGCTTGGTGGAGGAACAAAAGTTAATATGTCACTTACCGCTGTTCGGAGGTTTGGCTATCTCAAACAGCACTGTTCCTGTCTCCAGATCTCTTATTTTGAAACGTGTAAAGTCAATGTTGAAGATATTGTCTTCAGGTTTGCAAAGATAATCTGGAATGTGAAATGAGCGTTAAGACAAACATTGACATTTAATTAGATTTGCCAATACTTTTGAGGCAAGTCACAAAATAAAAGATAAAACACCAATAGAAGTTAAAAGATAGAACTCAATGAGCAACTAGGGTTTCAGTATCTGTTTTCTGGCTCCTGCACCTTGCAATAGTGGTGAGTAATGCCGTGGCACGGGCTTCCAGCTTTTCAACAAAGTGTGTGAGAGAGAAGTAATGCCATTGTTGTCTGATCCGGGAAAAAGCCAAAAACAATAGGAGGCGTTAGGCATTAGCTGCAACTGTGGTAGACCGGGTGTCCAATAACAGACCCTGGGGTTTGACTCAGAGGATTCAAGCAGGGCAGTTACTAGTGGGGTTACCAAAGGGAAATTAAATTACTTAAAGCTGCGGTAATAAACCATGTTATAATAACCATGGATCAAATGAGTATGTGTAATGCAGCAGCAGGTAGCTGTTTTGAAGCCATTTCCATTTCCCTCACAAGTAGGTAGAGACCAAAACAAAGTTAAAAGTTTAGTTTAGAACAGACATTCATCAGATGGAAAGAAACATAACGGCAAATGTCTTCATTATATCACAATATGTTGTGTTTATACCTGTTCGTCTTCGCCCAAGTGGCAAAAAAATAATCAGTTACAGCTGATTTAACGGACGCCGCTCTTACATGTAGATCTCGTACTGTATTGATTCCTGTATGTTATTCCTCAAATGTAAGCAGTGTTGGGCAGTAACACATCCCTTTAATAATATTACTTTTCGCAGTAACTAGCAGCCTAGTTCACACTACACATAATTGGTATCTTTATAATAACAAACAACAGCCGTTTTGTCTGTAGGTTCGCGTCATTTCCCGTTTCACATGTGTTTTCTTGACAAAACGTGGTTTGGAGACCAGCGTCGGGTAACACAGCTGTTGTCAGCTCGGGTAGTGTGTGACCCCCTGTCACAGATCAGTCACGTAGTGTGAACGCCACGACTCCTGTCACAAGATGCTAAGTTTTGTAGCACGGCGATCAGCCGAGGCTGAAAGTCGTGTAGTCTGCATGAGCCTTAAGGGAATACTATTTCCAGACAGTAATAATATTATTGTTACTGATCCAAGTAACGCTTTGTTACTGCGTTAATGCACTAAAAAGCTAAAGGAAGAATGGAGAACGTTGTTTCCACAGCTGTAAGTATTGCCATTATTGTGTCACAGTCTAAGAAGCAAAAACATTGCCGTCCGTTGTAAACTTTGCACGACCAGCTATTTGTGTAACAGGTTATTTTTAATACCCAGTTATAAGTTATGTTTTTTTTAAGGAGTAATAAGTAAAAAGTAACTTCTGAGTAACTTACACTGAATTTAAGTCACTTTGGAAAAAGCGATCTGCCAAATGAGTAAATGAGTTAAGGACCGGGGGGGCCAGAAAAATATCCCTTCTGGTTGGCTGTAATTCCTTGCTGCGCCCCTGGAAAGTCCTACATCTTAGGTTAACGCCAAATAATTAACTAGAAATACAGTTTAGACAAATGCTGTTATCTGTTTGACCAATTTTAGATAATTATTCAGTATTCATTACGCTAACTTAGTGGACTTACTGATCATATTAAAAGTAGTCACTTAGCCACAATTAGCATTTCATTATAGAGAGAATGGTGCGGTGTGATTTCACCGTTTCTTTTAGTTAAAGGTAACGCGTCCACATAGCTTACCCTCCGTGACAGCCCGGAGACCCAGGACATGGTCCGGGGAAATCTCTCTCCCGAGAGCCCGGAGTTCATCCTCCGTGACCACAGGCCACTTATCCGTTTGACTGCGCCTCGACTTCAGCTTCTTCAGCATTCCTCCGCCGGTCTTTCTTTCCGAGCCGGTGTCTGATTCCGTCTGTCCTCTGCTGACTTTCGGTGCCGGTTTGTTTCTGTTCATACCGGGACGCAGCAGCGGTAACTTAACGGAGGAGGGGAAAAGAGAGTTGTTGTGCTTTCTGGTCTCAGAGCGGATCCACAAACTGCGGGTGTAATTTCAAGATGGCGTAAAACGTGTGTGGGAGACGGAAAAGTGAGATTGTGATTGGCTGTGAACGGTGGAGATTGTTATAGTTACCGAGATGGTGTGAATGGTTTAAAGCCCAGACCGGCCCGATTTGCGTGTGTTAATTTAATGTGTTGCAAGAACGCTTTGAGGTTAAATTAGCCCATTTCATCCAGTCCACAAGCTACCGTCGGTCATCTCTTCCGTTTTGTGAAATGATATTAACAGTCGGTGTTTTTGACAGTCTTGATAAGATAAGCGTTGATGATCAGACTACAAATCCGTGCGGCGCGGTGTCTACTATCAAATGCACCCAGCGTCGTTGTTAACGTCCAGCGTGCGGCGCTAGCAGGTAGCTTTGTTGACGGAAGTTCCTACGGAAGAAGAGAGGAGCTGCAGCCATGGTGCGGGCGAAGTCGAGGTAAAATGTGCTCTTCGTGTACTATGTCCTCACATTGCGTGTGCTTACAGTTGATGTCTGACTGTTAATCTTCTGTCGGTAGGTATTTACTGTGCGAAGTGAACGTTTCGGACAAGAGCCGCCTGTTGCTGCTGGATGACCGAGCTCTTGCTGCGGCAGTGAAGGCAGCGGTGGCCCGCACACACGGGGACTACGGGGCGGCTCTCTGCAGCATCAGATTCGCTGGTAAGCAGTGGTGGAGGAAGTATTTAGATACCTGTCTATTAAACATGTAGATGGATATTAAATCGTATTTTATAAACCGATACGGATCATATGTAATGTATGTAAAATCTTAATTTGCAAAGTAAGAAGTAACAACGCTGGTAAAATAGGTTAAAAGTAATAAGTAAAAACAAAGTAAAACATTTGGTGAGGTAGAAGTACCATCAATTGAACTGGTATAAAAACTTAAATTAACTGCTTGGGTTTTATTTGCTTCAGTCACTGAACTCACCCTGCCTATCTTTTATTGGGACCTTTAATTCCTTTCCCACAAAACTCTTGCTCAGCAAAGATGGGAAATAGGCTGCTATCAAATTGTTTATTAAACCAGTATGAATATTGTGTAAAAATTAGTGGAGAGCGAAGTCGTAGCCGACCATAGAAAAGATGAAAGTCAAATGTTACCATAGTTGTTTCAACTTGGAATAATTTTTATTAAAAATCATTTTGATTGTCCTTATAGACTTAAAGGAATATAAATAATCGAAGAATGGACACATATTCAGACTTTATGATTGCTTCAAAGGTAGGGAGTCAGTGCTTTCTTTACTGTATTTATCATACCGGTAAATCAGAATGAATCATATCCACCAGGCATCTAATTGGGACTACAGGCATTTTAATTGAAGTTTTACAGGACTCAAGTAAAGTACATTACTTAAATAAATGTCCACCACAGCTTGTAAGATACATAAGGAGAGCTTTAGTGCTGAAGTAACATTAATCTGTTTAGGTTTCCTGAAAACACATTAAAAGCAGGTTCACAGGTCCACATTTCTATCTCTTTAGAGGATATTAAAGGTTCCTCTTAGGGGATGATACTGGTCCCGACTCTAACAATTAATCACCAATTACACGGTACTTTCAGGATATTATCTGTTGACTGAGCTCTTATATTTCTGTTTTTTTCTTCCTTTTTTAGTGAAGTATCTTAATGCGCACACTGGCATAGTATTCCTGCGTTTCCCCAAAAGGTCTTACAAACTCCTATGGTCTGCATTACCTTTCATTACAAGTGTTGAACCCCGCGGGCAGAAAATCCCTTGTTTCCTGAACTGTTTGCACGTGGGAGGTAAGAAAAACATCAACATACATATCATAATGAATCAGACATATATATATATTTTTTTTTTCATGTTAAATATTAATTGAAAACTAATTAAAGGTATTTGTTCTTTCCAGGAACAATAAGAACATGTCAGAAGTTTCTGATCCGATACAACACCCAGCAGCTCCACCGAATGCTCCCTCAATGTAAAAATGAAGGTAAAGGATTTAATTGAATGCCATTTAATATTATTTATACTGAACTCTGTGATTACAGTTGGTTGTTGTCCATTTATTTAGTTATTTGCTCATGTTTTTTAACTCGCTGATATTAACTTATAAATAGATTTATAATAATAACTTATAATAAAACTAAATGTTTACCAGTGTTGAACATGCATCTTACAGGATGCATTGAAGCATTTAATTTAATTTAGGGTCCTTTATCTAATTTTGTATTGTGGTCTGAAGTTTAATGGAGACCACAAGATTTGAATGCACGACATTGAATTTAAGATGGACACAGAAAAAATGCCTGGTTTCACTGGTTACTTCTCTTTTGTTCATTTGCAGAAGAAAGAAAACAGGTTCGCAAATCAATTCTTAACTGCTCCCTCATCGGAGGAAAGAAGGAAGCATTTAAAGATGAATCAGAGAGTGAGGAAGATGATGGAGAAGACTGACTTCACAATATGCAGGAAAAAGGCAACAGTTGTGTAATTCTCCTTGGATGTCTGGTTCTGACTATTTTTGTTAAGGGACTGATTAGAAAAGAAGATGTGAAGCATTTACAGCAAGTGCATACCCGACTCTGTGGAAAGGTGGTTTACTGCAGCTGCTCCGTGGATTTGCTACTAAAGAAAACAGACTGAGTGTATGCCTGTGTTCAACAGAGGGACACATTGCATAATGTTTGTCTCATAAATAATTTGGGTTGGTATTGTGGCCTGATGGTCAGCATGAATAATGTTTAACAGTCAGTTCAATTGTTTGACTCTCAGAATTACAATCCTGTGGCTGTTTTGGAAAAGTGTCACAAAAAATAAAACAAATCACACAGCACAAAAAAGATTATGGCCTAATTCTGAAGAAACATAGTTATGGTTTAATGAATTTGTTTTTTTATTTATACTGTTTTGTGCTACTCTTTTTTTACTTTTTTTTTTTTTTAAATAAAAGCACTACTTTCAAAGATAATGTGTTTGTCATGGTGTCCTAAAAATTACTTTGCCACACACTTATGTGCACCATCCAAACATTAACAAAATTGGTGGTATACAGTTAGTAAACATATTTTATTAAAGATGCACACATTCTATCTATCAGCTGATATTGCATAACCTTTTTGGCTTTGGTTCGCTACTGTGTTTTTAAGACATCACTCAAGTCAACAGTTTTATATTTATACTAAACCAACTTTAACTTCACGTGTTTTGTACCTACATAGCAGCCAAAGCTATTTGGATTACATTTCCCAGAATACCTAGCTGGATTGTAGGCAGCATATGAAACATCAGTGAAATAATTAGCAGAATTATATTTTCACTAAATCTATTTTAACTTCACCTGTTTTGTACCTACATGGCTGACAAAGCTAATACGACAACATTTCCCACAATGCCTAGCTGATTTGAAGGAAGCTTAAGAAACATCAAACAAAATTTTTACTAAACCTATTTTAACTTTACCTGTTTGTACCTACATGGCTGACAAAGCTACTACGACTACATTTCCCACAATGCCTAGCTGATTTGTAGGCAGCACACGAAACAACAGTCAAATAACAAAATATTTTTACCTGTTTTTTACCTACATAGCTGCCAAAACTAGTATATTTCCCACAGTGCCTAGCTGATTTGTAGGCAACATAAGAAACATCAGTCAATTAATCAGCAGAGTTATATTTTTACCTATTTTAACTTTACCTGTTTTGTACCTTCATGGCTGACAACGCTACTACGACTACATTTCCCATGATGCCTAGCTGATCTGCAAGCAGCATAAGCAACATCCGGGTCTCAGGCTTCTGTTTGGCGACCCGTCGCCATTACTGCGAGCTCGTAGGAACGGAGGTATTTTTTTGGTTAAAATCTTAAAATTGACAAGTTTTCCAGATTGTGGAAAACATTTAACGCCTTGTTAAAGGCATTTTGTTTTCCTTAACGAGTAAAAAACCTTAAATTCGGGGGTCTTGGCCCCGTGTGGCGAGCTTTCGTCCTCCCTTCCAACAGCCTCCATAACTTGAGACGCCGAAATCGTGTCTCTTCTTTTTTTCTCGGGTTTGTTTTATTGTCAAGATGTCGCCGTGATGGAGTCTCCGCGTTTGACAGAAATGAATCAGGGCCTTCGCCGCCTGACCCGCACTCACTGCAGCCCGCCTTCCTGCTCCGTTTTTCTGTTTGATGCTAGAGAGCTCAACTGTTCTCTGCCCCGAGCTCGGCCTCAGCACAACTCACCGCACGGAGACAACAAACATGGAGAAAAACCCCAACAGCAGCAGCAGCACCAAGGTTCCGCCCCGCTCCAGCTCTACAGGCCCAACACCGGGCGAAACTAAACCCAAAACAGGTGAATAAGAAATAAACACTTGCACAATATAAATGTCCCTTGAGGATGTCAAACCCAGCCTGTGCACTTTCAGCTAAACATTGCCCTGTGGCCTGCTGGGGCCTAGCAGTAGCGCAGGAGGTTGTTTATCTTGTTTGGCTGACGTCGCTGTCAAAACATTTTGACCCCCCAAACTGCAGCTAAGAGGTGCACACTGTTTGTAATACCATGTGCCTTATTATATGCACCACTGGTGTCACATGCGTGGATGCACAGACATATTAGCACAATTTAACGATCAATTTCTGCATAAATAAAAGTTTTTATCTCCAAGCTTGCTCATGATGATGCTGATGATAATAATTATAGCTATATTTATGTACAAAGTTCTTCACAAAAGATACACAGGGTGGACAGAAAGGACAGGAAACACCAACATTAAAGACAAAATATATGAGGACTACAAATAAAAATGGAAAACCCGAAATAAGTAGAACAGACTATAAAAATAAGACTAGAATTAATAGCTCATTTATGTAAAAAATAAAAAAACTTCAGATGAAATCAGGATATGCCTTCCGATAAAAGTTCATTTTTAAAAGAAGACGCTGGCAGGTTGTTCCAGAGTCTCGGGGCCCTGACAGCTTGAGTTGACATCTCATGTGTGAATAAATCCACTTAAATTACTTTTCTAGAGTCTAAAGGCTGCAGTCAAATAGTCAAAACACGTACCTACGATGTCCTTTCCTAAACATGTTTTCTTGACCTCGATGGAGAACCTCATGAAAAGGAAAAGACAACTGCTGCACTTACACTAGGCTTTGCATGGACGATAAGAACAGAGACCTTTTCTGTCCCACACAGAATCACACACTGAAGAAAGGATGTTTTTAATGTACACATAAGGTATGTTTAACAGTCAGTTATTTATTGGAAGGAACAACAAAATAAATACTGTTGAAAATAAAAAAAAATTCTAAAAACAGGATTAAAATGTTGAAAAAAAATGGAACATACAAGTAGAGAAAGATGAGACATTAAAATAATAAAAATAAGGAATTGAGCGAATTATATTCAGACATAAATATATCGAGGTTCCTGGCATTAGTGCGTTAAATGTTTTTTATACAGTTTAAGTAGAGAAAATACAATTTTAGTGTATTCCACAATGCAAAACAACATTTATGTATGTAGTATTTTGTTATGAAATTCCTTGTTCTTGGAGCTCAGCCAATTAATGCAAGGATTTCGATAAGTTCTGGATCGTGATGATCTTTAAATGTTGCCTCTGCAAGGAATGCTGGGACGGCATTATTTCCTTTCCTTTCTTAAAGGGGTTGTCCAGTGTTGGTCCTTTTTGCTAAAACAGATAAGAAAGGAAGTGTTGAAGCGCCTTTCCTGAGCATTTAGAGTATAAGAATTCAACCAGCTTTTGACACGACCGCCACTTAGATACTTCCGGGTCATTTTACTCACATGCCTACAATAAACCCCACAGATCACTTAATTCTTTCAGCACTTTCTGGTTAACAACTTACAAATCAAGCATAATCAAAATTAAGATGACTTTATGGAATGATTAATATTTCTGTATTCATGTAGCTAATACTTTTTTATTTATTTTTATTTCAGAAGGTAAAAATAATGGAGGCTCTAAGCGCTACAGCCGCAAGCGCGAGCCCTCATTTCCTAAAACTGACAGTTTCCAAGGCCCTCGCCGCACCAATTCACAGAAAAGCAAGAATTTTGACAAGAGACCCTCTCAGAGAGGTGGAGGAAGACAGTATGGAGTTGCAGGTGGAGGACGACGTGAGGAGGTTTGTATTCGTAAGGGGTCACCTCCTTTTTAAAAAAAAAAACTATAAACAAGTACAATAGTAAAATGTGAGTAATAAAGAAAACTTTTGAAGCATCAGTTTTAAGTTAAAATATACTCTACAGACTCTTATCCACTTCTGCCTCTCCAGGTAGCGGAGACACGCCGGGCTGAGTTTAGCCCGGCTCAGTTTGCTGGACCGAAAAAAATAAGCCTGAACCACCTGTTGAACTTCACTTTTGAACCCCGTGGAGGAAATGGTGGCGTCGGAGATGGTGGCCACTCCTATTGGGGCCGCCGAAACAAATGGGGTCACAAGCACAAGCCCTTCAACAAGGAGCTATTTCTGCAGGCCAAGTAAGCAGCCCCTCCTTAACAGTTCATTATATGTAATAGGGAGCCTGAAAATGTGGCGGTCAGCTAACAGTGTGTGTTTCAGTTGCCAGTTTGTGGTGATGGATGACCAGGACTACAAGGCTCACTTCACTGATCCAGACACTCTGGTCAACTGGGACTGTGTGCAGCAAGTGGTGGGTGCTTATTATCTTTGGAGATGTGCTACCAGTGCATCTGTATAAGAAGTAAAGCCCACATTGGTTTACATACTGATGCACGTCATTAAAATCCCATTTGTGTACGTTCACAGCGCATCTACAGTCACGAGGTGCCGTCTTGCCCGATCTGCCTCTACCCTCCTTTGGCAGCCCGCATCACCCGGTGTGGACACATCTTCTGCTGGCCGTGCATGCTGCACTACCTTTCTCTTAGCGACAAGAGCTGGTCCAAGTGCCCCATCTGCTATGAGGCCGTTCACACCGATGACCTGAAGAGGTAAAGAAGAAATTTATACAGCTTTGTAGTAGTAAATATTTATTTGAGGGGGGAGAAAAAAAAGCTTAACAAGTAAAAGACTGAAGCCTTCACATGGAGGCAGTTTAATAAATTTTGGTTCGGTCGGGATTCTTCGACAGTTACTTCTAACATTTTGTTTCTTATTGTTCCAGTGTGGTTGCCATGGAGACCAGGCAGTATGTGGCAGGTGATGTAATCACCATGCGCCTGATGCGGAGGGAGAAGGGGGCTCTGGTGGCCATGCCTAGCTCTCAGTGGGTGAAGGTGGAGGAGCCTGTTCGCTTTGGAGGTGAGAGATGGCTTAATGTAATTCTATTGAATAGCAACTTCTGCATACAGATTTGTTTATGTCCCCAAACAGTTTGATTTATGTCAGACCCTCCAGGATTTCGTGGGCCTTTTTTTAGTGACTATCGCGGTTTAAAATGCCTGATTTTGCAGCAGCTTTTCGATTAAATTGTGATGAAAATGATGTTTTTAGCAATGAAATTGTGGGAATAAGTGAAAACTGAGAAGCTGCTGAATGAAAAGATTTTGCAGGAAACTGCAATGAAATTTGTGGAAAAGTTTCAGTGATTGGTTCAAATTGCGCTGAATTCACTGGGATTTGTTGAATTTGTGTATCTTGGACTGTAATTGAAGATTTACTATTGTATTTTGTAGACAGGAATACAAGAAAACCATTTTCAGTGTTATATACATGTGTAACTCCTAAAGGGGATGAAAAGGCAACAAATAATAAAATACCCATTCATCATCATGTGATGTCGTGTTTCCTAGATGCGTGTCTCAGCCCGTACTCCAAGCTGCTGCTGACCTCCCCAGCGCAGGTCCTGAACCTGGTGGCAGAGGATAAGGCTGTCCTGCAGGTTCAGCTAAGCCAGGAAGAGGACGCCCAAGGCTGCTTCATCCAGAGTGCCCTTTGTCTTTTGCAGGTAACTAAAGCTACATGCCGGTCTGTAGTCATAAAAGGGGCCAGTGAAGAAAGAAATCACTGTATGAAACAAGTGCATTTAAAATATAGAAATCAAACAGACATGAAAAGAAATACTGAAATACGCTGATAGCGGTTAACAAGCAAGTGTTTATGCCATTGAGTGTAAAATGAAAGTAAAATCTATTTTGTCACTCAGAATATGACCCTGAACATCTGAAGGCTGATCAGCTGTGTGTCATTATGGTTTAGGAGCGAGAGGAAATGCTGCTCAAGCAGCAGAAGGCAAACCCAGGAGACGGCTTTGACTTGTCCTCTCTGACTCTGGAAGAACCTTCTTCTCCTGTGGAGGAAGTGGTCACTAACACCAGCAGCACCAAGGTGAGTCTAAAAATCTTTTCATTCAACATTCTTGTTTAACTATTTTGTATGTATTAGTGATGGGATCAAATGATTCAAGTTGTTTTCTTCTACTTTGGGCGTATGTTACTGATCAGTCTCTTTCCTGTGTAGCCTGTGCTGCAGTATTCCTCTGCATTTGATGACGAGGTGCTGGAGGTGGTGGAGGTTCCAGAGGATGCCGCTGCAGAGCTGCCAGGCTTCCCTCAAGGTATTTTGGAGTGTGTGCTGGAGGAGCCTCCAGAAGCTATGATGGATGCAGCACCAGAGCCCCAGCTTGATGAGGAGAAGCCCACCAGCCAAGCAGAGCCAGGCCGCCCCTCAACCGGTGTGGTGCATGGACCCTACTACTATTTCTACCAAGGTGGGTAATTCAGTGTAGTGATAGGCAAATGAAGCTTTTGTGAAGCACCGAACCACCTGAGCCAACTCTTTCGAAAATGGGTTCATTACTCGAAGCTTCAGTTACAGTGACCTCTCCTGGCGAAGTTCAAGGCTGCAGGCAAATTAGACAGGCTAGCTGGTGGACAGGAGGCTTTTAATTACATACACGCACGCCCCTCGATGAGCAGTGATGATGAAACTACTTTACTTTTGTAGAAAAGACCATTAGTTATAAAGCATCTCTGCTTGAATCACCCTTGGATTTAAAGTATATTTACTTTGAAAATTATTTGATGTACACACTTTAAGACTGAACATCATGTTCAAATAAAGATTGATGAATGCATGTATTTTGTTATTGAGGAGAGAGTGCTGGGAAATATGGCACAGGTTGGATGTGCTTGTGTAACTATGACAGGGGGTGAATGTGTTAGATGGGGAGCACAACACTCAAAGCTTTCGAGACGATCGAGGCAGTGCCAGTGAATCACGTGACTGGACCGCGAACCAGTCTGTGATTCATTCAGTAAGTGAAGCAGTTGCTGCTTCGGACGTCACATGTCACGTGATTTTTATTTTTATTTATTTTTTCGCACCAAAGCAAGCTTTGAAGCAGTGGTTCAATAGGATTGTAGTCCAGGGGTTTGAAGCGTGTATCGAAGCTTCAGTGTTGCACTGGCATCACTAATTCCATGCACTCCTCCCTACGCCATGTAGGGGTTTGAGGAAACTGTGAACTGCAAACTTGCTGGATAAATAAACAACAACAGATAGTTAAATCTAGCTAAAGCAGACATGCGACAAATCAGCTGCCCATCAACAACTGACTAATCCTGCTTGGTTGTTAAAAATCAGAACTGAGTAACATTATTATGCTTTAAATCTATCTTGTACATATTAGTCATAGAAGCCTGCAGGAAGCCTGTTTAGTTTCAGTGTTGGCTCAAACTTTGTCTCATTACCTTTTTCCTCCCTCTCCAATGTTTCTCCTTCCAGCTGACGACTGCCAGCAGATGTTCCTGCATCCTGTGAATGTACGCTGTCTGTTGCGTGAATACGGCAGCTTGGAGGCCAGTCCGGACTCCATCACTGCCACAGTGGTGGAGATTGTGGGGCAGACGGTGACTGAGGTCAGCAAACAAGGAAACACAAATCACGTAGTGGTCAGATATTTCAGAGCTTGACAGGCGTTTCAGGCAGTGTTTTCCTCTCATAAGCTGCTTTTACAATCTACTGTAACTGGTATCCTGTTGGCTTAGAGTTTAACTTTACCGGTATAGAAACCATAAACAGTTTTCACTTAACTGATTTTTCACGCATGGCTGTGTTGCAGGAAATCCGTCGTAGGCATCGCTATCTGGCTCATCTGCCACTCACATGCGAGTTCAGCATCTGTGAGTTAGCCCTAGAGCCGCCAATCGTGTCCAAAGAAACTCTGGACACGTTCGCAGGTTAGAGCCCTTTTGCCTTTTTGTTTTCAGGATTTACAGTTGTAGCAAGAACATTTCATAGACTGTAACTGCTGATTGTATTAATTTTCCTCCAATCTACTAGATGACTTGGAGAAGAGAAAGCGCCTGAGGCAGAAGAAAGTGAGGGATGAGAAACGCAGAGAGAAGCGGATTGAAATTGAGGAGAACAAGAAGCAGGGTAAATGTAAGTACAGCTGAAAATTTTACTTCCAGAAACATGTACACGACTCTGAGAGATTTAACACTAAGGGTCTGTAACTGTGTTTCCACTCGTATGTCCCCCCCCAGATCCTGAGGTGCATATTGGATTAGAGAACCTTCAGCATTTCCCAGCGTTCGGGTCTCCGCCTCCCAACAGCAGCCCTCCAGTTCAGCCTGACTTCACATTTGCCCCCGCTTCACCCCTCAGCTGCAGCCCTTCCTCTGGTAAGAGCAGCTCCTTCCTGCAATTCATTGTTCAGTGCTGGCAGTTTCATCTCCGGCTGTTTACGGCTTGAAGCGTTTGAGTTGAGCATCCCTCTTGTTGTTTTTAGATGGGATGACATTCCCAAGTCTGAATGGTCAAAGCTCTTCACCCATTGTTGGTAGTGTGGAGGACGACTCCCACTGTATGTCCTTTGCACAGGTGTGTATGGCAAACACACAAATGCCCGCTTAGCAACATTATTAACTGCCTTTGTCACAGGGGGGAATGAATCATATAACTAAAGTGCTACTGTCACACACACATAATGTTTACACTTGACATAGTGTGACCCCGACTGTGTCCTGTGTAGATGCTAAGAGATGGGAAGGCCAGAGTTGATGCTGGGCCCAGGATCACTCCAAAGAAAGGTAGTGCAAGATTGTAGATTTTGTGTTGAAATTTAATGACGCAATTTTAACAGCCAAAAACTTTTAATTTAGAAGTAACTAACTTAACATGCAAAACTTGCATCAGACTATTAACTGAATACTAAATTGAGGTTGCTTCAAGTTAACCCAGAGGCCAAGTAATAAGTCTATATAATTTTCATACATCCTTTATGCATAAGAAACTAAAAGCAGTGTGATTTAAAAGCTCTGTACTTAACTTATGGTTCGGCAATATGACCTTCAACTTAAACTTATAAATTAACCTTATTTCTGTTCCTCTGTTTGAGTTTTGACAACAGCTTGTCCCTTGTAAAATGACGTTAATCGACTAAGTCAGTATTTTAGTTTCAACTCTTGAGATATCTGTTGCAATTTATCATAACAAATAACCTTGCTGCTGCGGTTAAATACATTCTTATACTTGTAGATTTCTCTGTACTGTGTGTTTCTTTGTCAGTTGGTACAAGTTGTTCTGATAAGTGTGTGTGTGGGAGAAATTACTGGCGTTGGTGTGTATTATTTC
Source organism: Micropterus dolomieu (assembly GCF_021292245.1). Taxonomy (NCBI): domain Eukaryota; kingdom Metazoa; phylum Chordata; class Actinopteri; order Centrarchiformes; family Centrarchidae; genus Micropterus; species Micropterus dolomieu. The sequence continues at coordinate 31,452,464 of NC_060170.1, forward strand.
CTGTAAAACTTGTTTTATTCCGCTGTTGAGCAGCATTACTCAGTTAAGGCTTCCTGAAGTCAGTATTGTGTCTTGTGCCGTGCAGATCAGCTGCTTGCTCCCCCAGCAGCAGACAGCGACGGAGAGAGCGACGGCTCGGACCGAGTTCCCGTGCCCAGCTTTCAGAACTCCTTCAGCCAGGCCTTTGAGAAGGCACTTCTGCAGCTGGACAATGGTCCTGCTTCTTCTCCACAACCTGTTGTTGACCCAGGTCTGGCATCTGTGGATTTAACTGTATCTAGTAAATACACCTTGGATTTTTCTTTTATAGCTAAAGTGTTTGTTCTGAGACTTGCACTCATCTTTGGTGTCTTGTCTTTCAGATGAGAAAGGAGGAAAGAAGAAGAAGAAAAAGCAGAAACTTCTGTTTAGCACATCCATGGTTCACACAAAGTAGACACTGAAGTTAATTTAATCATTTTGTTTCTTGAGTTGATCTTTCCACTGATGTGTTTTTACTCCCATGCAGAGCTTTCTTGGAACTATAAGCTATAGAAATAGGTTTTAGTGTGTAGCCAAAGTTCATGCTGCTTCTAGTCAGTGTTCTCTGGGTTCGGTCCACAGTTTAGGTGGCGTGCCCATCATTTTCATTTACATGGAATTCGTTGTTCAAAACTTTACAGCAACCTCCTGTCACACTGAAAGCATTTGATGCTTAGGTAAAGCAAATGATAAAACAAGCCTAGAGGCTATTATATCCTGAATGATTCATGCTTCCCATGGCTTCCAGATAGCCGATGCTATCTGGCTGCTGTATGATGTCCAACTTTCCTAAAGTTCACGCTGAGCGTTGCATCAGGATCCAAGAGTAATATGGATAAGATAATTCTAGGGTGCTTTATATTAAAGTAGCAGTCAGCCAGCTGCAGGTACGTTGCACCTTTAAATCTTTCCAGGTTACTCAGTGCTCGGACGTTATCAGTCTGAACTTCACCTTTAGAACAGATGGAAACAAGTAAACTCTGATTTCTTTCCAGTGTTTATCGTAGGAAATTATTTGGGCTAGCACTTCATCGCCCTTCAAGATGTTAGATTTTGGGGATCGCTGCTTTGAGATCAATGCCCTAGTATTTTGTAATAACAAGAATACATCATACCATTGTAAGGAAGTGAAAACACAGTATTGTATTACAGAGATATTGTATGTTTGTTCAACTGAGCTCCAGTATATTCTGCCAGACTAAACTATAAATATGCACTTTTCTCCTCCTTCTGTCATCTTGTTGTTTACTAACTTTTACTCCCCCAGTTTAATTTCAGTGTTTAAAATGTGTGAAGTTAGAGAATTGCTGGCATTTGAAGAATGCTTGTGGAACCTGAAGAAAAGTGGATTGGAAATTTATTTTATTGGAAAGTTCTTTAATTTGCCTTTACTTTGGAGCAAGTTTATAGACTAGTGAACATAACTAGTCTGTTGAAATGAATAAACAAATATGCACAACCAAAGAATTGAGTGTTTGATTGATGATGCAATTGGCGAATACCAAGGACTGTGAAGGATCCTGTTTGGTAAGGTCAAACACTAGAAGTCACCATCAAATTAGGACACTGGCTGCCATTTTTTAGATGCAGTATTTACTTCCCGCCACATGAGGGTACGGTTGACAGACCTGATTATCACAATCCCTTAATTATAAAGTTATCCCAGCCACAGAGCCAATATATACCTGGGTTAATACCAGGTTAGGAGCAGGTCCAGACATTGAATGCAGAAAGCTGATGGAATACATGGATTATGTGGGTTTTGTTGTTCATAAGACAATAGATCTGTACATTCACAGGTATTAACTAAACTTTTTGAAACTGGCAGTTAGTCCCAATATGTGTATATACACCTGAAAATAGACATTTTTTTTAATATATATATATATATATATATAGCTAAGATGGGGTAATCCCATTTTCAGTGTAGCATGTTAAATGTGCGTCAAGTGAGCCGCATTCAGCTCAACATCACACCGGAAGTCAGGGTGAGGTGCTTTTGCACCGAGGGTTTATTTTGGCTCCTCGACTAAGATGAAAATTGGAGTAAAATCTAATAAAAGCCAAATTGGAATTATTTAGTTTCTTATTGCATTGAAATCACTTTCGCTATCAAAAAAGTAGAGCAGAGGAGCAAAACTGCAGTATCATTCAGGGTTTGCAAAGTGTTCAGACATTCATTACTCAAGTTCATCCAAACAATAAGCCATAATCTAAAAGTTACATGTGGCAGGACAGTGCGTATGTATAAAATATAGTAGAACAAAGGGAGAAGCTTTAGCTTAATAAATGTGTATATATACAAAGCTATATACAGCATAAAACCCTGAACTCAACCACAATATAAAAAAGTCTTTGCTTACTCTTCTTGGGTGTGGGGAAGCCAGGCAGCCACAGAAATAATTAATTTTAAAAATTGCATGTTCAATACAAGGGATGAAAGTGGAACACTGGAAAATTTCTAAATTTCAAAAATTACAATTTGAAGTTGCAAAAAAAGATTGAAAAGACACAGTGTCTATATATTTAAATTAAATTTATTCCAAGACATTTCTCATTATTGATCAATGAATTATAATGATCTAAACTGATTGTTTATTTAGTGCAGTGTTACTTTATTATAACGTACTACCCTATTTCCTACTGTGCACATTTTTGCACCTTTCAGAAACTCCTAATTGATTCTTTGCGCAAAATGTTTTGAGAGATAATCTGCGGTAATAGTTTGTGAGCACAGATGCTGCTTTGAGAGGTTCAAATAACTGCTTTGCTCCTGTGGTAGTTCAGTTTGTGCTTCCACTTTATTTTGGAAGTACTAACCGGAACACACCTGTCCTCGTGCTGGCGGACTTGCGGCTGGTGTCTAACCAGTCAGACGGCTTGTCTCTAGTCCAGCCTGTCAACAACACTGCAACCTGAGACGGGGTAGCCAGCCAGTCGGCTCGCTAACTAAACCAGCTAAGTTAGCTACGCTGCTAGCCCAAGTGTTAACCAACTGTGTCACGAGTCGTTATAACTCCGCGAGGTCGGGTAGATGCGTGTGAAGTTGTTTTGACAAGAGAAGAGGCAACACGGACTTCTCTGTTTTGGTAAGTTGTCTCCGGTTCGGATCAGTCAAAGACTTCAGTCAAGTGTTTTCCATTTTGCGAGTTCAGCTTAGCTGCTAGCTACCAAGCTGTTGATGCGTTCATCTTTTCTCCCTCCTCCTCCTCCTCCCTCAATTTCAAGTCTCCGGATCCATTAAGGCACTTTGAACTCTATGATTGCAACTTTCTCATTCAATCGCGTAGTTATTGTGTTTTAAATTCACTCCTGGTCTGAGCAGGGCCACCTGTGCTCTGTTACGGGACGCCGGGTAAGTTAAACTGTCCACATTACAAGGCAGCAGGCTGAAGAGCTCACACTTGGTGCAAATTCTAGACTTGGACAGGTTGATTTTAATTATAATAGCTATTATAGAAAATCATTAAATTACCTCAGAGTAATTGATTAATAAAAATCAGCCACTGTTTGATTTGAATCTGCAAATAATCTGTATTCTCATCTCTTAATTGATCACATGCATGTATTGTAATTGTGTTATTTTGTGGTCTTTGTAGAAATTTGACAGGTACACATTAAACCTAAGTAGCCTTTTGGTAGGACTGGACAATATGGCCAAAAAAGTTAACAAGATGGAAAAAAATTTAACATCATTTGATGTTGATAATTATCACGATAAATGTAAAATCATTATTTCTTTCAGGTTTAAAGGCTGATTTTTGCTCCTGAGTGAAAGTTGAAGAAACCAGATAGTTAATTGTGGTTTTAAACTTTTATTTATGTCAGAACAAACACTTACTAACATTCCAAAGTATTATGATGTGATTTTCCTCAAAACAAATTTCCTAATAGGAAAAAATTAAGTGCTAATTTTTTGCGGCATTCAAATGAATTAAATCAAACATTTATCGAACATGTGTTACATTGTTTGTGAGGAAATTTATATTGTGATAATTATTATAATTTTATTGCCCAGCCCGACCTTTTGGTTATCCAACACATTTTCATGTTCAGTTGTGCTTTTCCCTGTCACAGACTTGATTAATTTATTGTTATGTACTTTCTGATTCCAAGAAAAACCTCATTATTACTGATAAATATTTATATAATAATAATATTTCACTTATACAAAGCATGAAGTATTCTTGGATGACAGCAGACAACGTACATTGCATGTTTGAGGATTGTAATTTAAAGCTGTTAGAACTCACTTGACAGAGACTATGCTGCTTATATTGTTGTATCAGAGGACATCAAGTTGTATGTTGCCTGTGAAATGATATTTCCTCTGTATAACTGGCTGAACCAGGTCACTGACTCTGATCGCTTTGGCTACTGTCACTGCGCCAAAACACCGTGCTGGCATACCCCGTGCCCTTACCGTCATTCTGCATGTGCTTCCTGTTAGATATCTATCAAATGTGTCTGATACTACGTTAACGTCTTTAAATGTTTTTCACTATGCAATTTACATATTACACATCATGCAAGAAGCAGCACAGATCTTGGACTTATTGACTTTTGTTGTTTGTGGCTTTCAGTAATGCAGAGTACTCGTTTGTCGAAGGCTATATAAGGCAGACACTTCCAAAAATCCCTGCTGTGCTGCTCGACCCGCCGGCACAGGGAATGTTTTGCATTCCAGCATAGCGAAGCCGTTTCCTGTCAGCATCCAAAGTTCAAATTTTTCAACTTTTCAATCTCTCACCATTTCCCATTTTTGATACAGTGAAGAACGTGTGTTGAAACTCGAAACACTACATGAAATGAGGTGCACAGGAAAAGCGCAGACTAAGACGTGGCTTTCGCAGATTTAATTTACATAGATATAATAAGTAGTACGTGGGTGATGGCATGTGAGCAGGGCACAATGCAAATATAAGAAACAGGAAAAGGTAAACACATAGTGGCGTTCAGTTTATGACTTTCCTCATGCATTTTGTTGTTTTTTCTTTTACACCTGGACATATGCTATCAGCTCACATGTATGGGTGCGCCTTTGTTTGCTCACGTCTGTGTCAGTTAAAACATTATCTTCCATTTGCTTGTATATGGAGGCGTGAGAACACCGCAGTGAAGAAACATTTGGAGCTCTGCTGTGATTTGTCTACCACAGCCTTTAACCGCAGCAGTCTTGACGGGTGAACAGCTCGTGTGCTTTGTTGACACAAAGTGTGTTCCTCTTAGGCTCCTTCAAGTCCTTCCTGTTGTGTGATATGACATCGGTGCTTGGTTACAACAGAAGCCAGAGCTCTACGGCAGCAGGCGGTCGACATCTGGTCAGGTAAGGTATGCTTCGCAGCAGTTTGATCCAGCATGTCGTTTCACCAAAAGAACTGTTGCTTGTCTGCGACATGTGGAAAGCATTATCACGTGTGAAGAAGGAGCCTCTTAAAGGGCCAACACAGCAGAGCTCGAGTTGTAATGTTTTTAATATTTGTTTTCAACTGACAAACAACAGAGTCAGATGGACTCCTCCTTATTTCATATTTATTCTACCTCCTTTTAGAATGAAGAGTCAGCTTATTGGTATTTAATGTTTATTAGGGAGGAGCTGAATCTTGAATGGCAGTCTGGCGTGAGTTTTCAGTGGAATCCCCCATTCACTGTGTAAGCCTGATTTGCCTGATGCACAACATGAAAAAGAAAACAATGCCATTGTACAGTTGTCCAGCCCCTCCCCTGTCACAGGATCCACCTTAAAAGGTGCACACAGTCCTGATCACTACTGCACCGGTAATTCAGCTTAGTGAATTACACACCTTTTTGCTTGTAAGTCAAGCAAAGGCAATAATTGAATTGACTCCTTTTTGTTTTTTTCTGACAGTCAAAAGACTTAAAGCCACAATATATCGCACTATTAAACTGAACATTGTTTGTAAAAATGAAGTAACATCGTTTGACTAACAAATTGTAACAGATAGTTTAAAAAAAACAAACTAATGGCAACTGGAATTACAACCTGAGTATAGAAAGTATGTAGCCTAACAAATAAAGCTTAAAACTTAAACTGACACAGCTGAAACGCATCAATGTGCAACTTGTGCTGAAACAAGAGCCATATTTATTTTTTTTTTAACATCATTTTCATGTGTCACAGGTGTGATAACATAATTTTGCTGCATCCCATTTAGTTTTGCCAGTTCCAGGCTGCTGGCTCCTGCATGTTGACCCACTGGGACGCTTAAATGGACCTGAACCAACATTAATGTTTTCAAGTCTGCCAGTGCTTTTTTCTGCTATGATAAGTCAAAATTAGAGGAAAAATGAATTGATTAAATAAAAGTAGTGAGCGCTTCATGTATTGTGTCCACATGGTGTGAGATCTTTTATCCTAAATGCCCTAAAAATGGTAACCGTTTTGATTGTTAACCTTCATATCGGTAGGCCTTTTTCACATCAGACAATTTTACTTATCATAGCAGAAAAACACCGTGTTACTAATAACATTTGAAGATGTCAAGTTGTGACAGTGAGTCAGCGTGCACAATACCAGAACCCTGCACCTGAATGGAATTTAGCCATCAATGTTAGTGTTTACACCTGTGCTTTTCCTACTGTGACAGGTTAAAATCTCTTTAATGATAAAGGCCTATCAGTGTGAATGTGGAGGATAAAGAAAAGTCAAATAATTGATGAAACAATTCATTCATTAATTGTATTGTGCCTTGTGCTTTAAAGGGTATTTTTAATAATAATAAGGATTATATTATTATAAACCAGGGCCCTATATATTACATATTTTGGGGTCCGAATGACTAATAGGTACAGAACCTTTTGGAATTGGTCCAGTAGATCAACTCAGACCCTTCTGTTAAAGAGTAAGATCCTTTTTGTTCATCTAGAAACAGGAGTCTCGCTCAAAGACAAGTCTCGCTTTGAACTCTCCTTAGAGGTGAATTGTTGCAGGTAGACGGGGGTGGAAACATGAGTCAGTAAGTCATCTTGCTATTATCTCTGTAGGGATCCTTTATATAATGTTCTCAGACACTCAGAGTAACAATCTGAGCCAGTCGGTGGCAAAAAACAAGCACTTATTGGTGCGTGTCGCAGCCATTGAAACCCGTTTCACAGCTGCCGTTATTGTTATTTAGGCCGCAAGATATGTAAAAATAGGGCCCATGTTTTAAAATACCGGAATTTCCCTTTAACCTGCTGCAGTGGTCAATAACTGTGTAAATATCTTTCTCACCCAGGTGTGTATTTTTGCAGCAGTGTAAGGCACTCCCAAGACAAAGTCCACAGTAATGGCTAGATAGAGTGAGTGCTACGAGCCTAATCGTGAGTTTGTGCTGTGGTGGAGTACCTCAATAATACAAGTGACCAGATCAGTTTTTGTTCCGTTATTCTGAGGAGAACCTTGTCTTTTTACTTAAAGGTGCAGTTGAAGAGGATGGCTCAGGTGGAGGTTCAGGCTGGGGAGGTAGGGAGGACAGTGGTGGGAGTTCGGCCTCACCTCAGTCCCCTGACTGACTCCAGCAATAAGAGCCTCATCGAGATCCCCTCCATCAACCAGTCCCATATCATCACTCCAGAACCTAACAAACCTGTCCCCGCCCCTAAGCCACGGCTCACTCCTAAACCTTTTGCTTTAGAGAAAAGCCCCACTATTAAACCCATACTTGCCCCTAAGCCCCAAACCAAGCCCCGGCCAGAGCCCACTCGCCTCGTAGGATACAAACCAGAGCTTCCATGCAGTGTGACACCACAGCAACCAGTTGACGCTGGCAAACCCAGGCCGGTGTCAACCAGCTCCAACCGTCCAGCCCCAACCTCCTTTAAAACATCTAATAAGTTGAACACTGGACAAACAACCAAGCCAGTAGTCCAGCCATTTAAACCAGCCCCTCCTCTTGACCCCGACTCCAGGAAACCCAGTCCGCCTATTCCAGCGGAGAGGCGAAAATCTGGTGCATCAAGCTTGGCTTATTCCTGTAGCCTTAAACAGCTTCCAGCAGCAGAGTGGTCTGGAACCACTAAAAAGGAAGATGAGAAGGACCAGATGACATCCAGCAGAGGTAAGCCTTCCATGACCAGAGCCAAGTCCATGGGTTTTCTTGCTCAGATAGGGCGGGAGGAAGAAGAAGAAGAAAAGGAAAAAGCCAATCCTGAGGCAGCAGTGCCACTGCGACCCAAGCCCAGAGTCTCGAGACAGGCGAGACCTGTATCAGCCATTTTCCTTCACACTCCAACCAAGACGGAGCCACCAGTTCCTGCTCCTCGCGTGGCCAGGAGACGGCCACTTTCAGCTGATCTCACATCAAAGTTTGAGTCTATAGGTCTTTCACTGCACCGTAAAACTCCCAAGGCAAATACTAAGGAGAACACTCCAGAGGAGAAGGCACTGCCCCAGAAGAGAGAGCAGGAGACAAACTCTAAGAGCACCACACCACAAAGTACCGAGGGTGTAGCTAAGCCTGCTGTCTCAGACCAAAGCAAGACAGAAGAAGTTAAAGAGACGGATGAAGATAAGGCTGCGGTTAGCGTCAAGTCTCGAATCAGTCTGCTCCTCCAGTCCTCCCCTCTTGAGGCAGGTGCCACAGGCCAAGGGTCAGATGTTCAATCTCCAGTGCAGCCAGTCCCTGAAATCGAACCACCAGTAGGTGTTAAACAGCTCATCAAGCAGCTGACAGAGGACACGACACCGACTCAGAGCCCTGTTCTGAAACCATCACTGAAGGCCCGCCCCTTGCCCCTCGACCTGACTAAAAGGTAAGAGCTGCTCTTGTGTCTTATTTCCACTGCATAGCACGGCTCGACTCTAGTCTCTGTGCTTTTTGTACCTCTAATTTGTTTTCTACTGCAGATAGTACCCCTCAATTTAGGCGACGCTGATCATCGTACCTATTACTTTGGTCTTAAAAAGCTGCAGCCTTTAGTCACTGATAAACTGTCACACTCTGCTACTCGGTCTCTTGCTTAGCCACACACAAATCCAAAAAAATTAGCTAAGCCACTGTTATAGCAGAGGAAGGGAAAGGGTTTTGCTCTTGCTCCATCTGCACTTTGTTAATTGACCACAGGCGGGGTTTAGCGGGCTGCCATTTTTGACCGATTAAAACATTGCAGTTGCTATTGATGGTAGCTTGGCTATTTAAAAAATGATCAAATCAGCGGTCTGCACTGTTTTCATGTCACCTTTTAGTGTCTGCTCACCTCGCTTGGAACCTCAACCAAAAAAAGGGTACCGGGTACTATCTATCCTAGATCTATCCACTATGGAAAACCAAAACATAGCAGGTAGAGTTGAGATCAGCTGTACCATGCAGTGGAAAAGCCCTATATGTGTCTCCCCGGCTTGCTTTTGTCCTATTTCTTTGTGCAGGAGCTCCATTGTCATGCATGGCTTTTGTCTTGTGTGATGAATGTTCATCAGGTTTTCATCTGAGCGGTCGCCAGACCTTGAGGCAGCAGACCGCCATGAGATCAGCAGAGATCTCCAGTGGAGGGTAAGAGAAGGGACAAAGCTTTGTAGGAACTGGTTTCTCTTTGGCTCAGTCGATGTTTAACAGGCAAATGAGAATAACAATAAGAAGCAGTGTCACAGCTCACTGCCGGGAGCAGCCCTCACATGCTATCCCGTAAATGGAGTTAAAGAGGGCACATGAACGTAATACAGTGAAAGTCTGAGAAGTAGATTAGGCATTAATAGGTAAATCATGGTGAAATACATCTTTGCTGTTGACCCCTGTGTTTGTGCATTTAGAATAACATTTCCCCAGAGGAAATGGGGCATTGCAGCAAAAAGAATTGTCGCTGCCGTAGATGCAGGCTACAAAGCTGTGAAACCTAAGACAGCCGGCGAATTAATCCTTCCCGGTGGCTGCCAGTTATGAAACACACAGAGAGGAGATCACTGGGAAAAGGTCAACACAGAGAGGCTTTGATTTCCACCTCTTCACAACACCCGCCGTTATGAGGCCAACATAGAACAAGGGGATACCGTTTCTACGCTGACAGTGGTTCACTCAATCACTTAAATTCCTTTGTGTGCTGTATTTTCTCCTGTTTTCCTCTCACGTCACATGTGTTCTGATCTCTGGCTTTGAAGTTAAAAGTATTTCAGTTCAGGGTAGTTTCATTAATTTCAGATGTTTTCATGTTTATTGTTACATAGTGTTCAAATGGTTAAAAAGAGAAGATAATGTGGTTGTTAGCTGAATTGACAATAATTTGAAAGCTTGCTCTTATCACTTAACAGTTCTCAGTATATCTCTGAATTTTCTTAGATTGAAGAGTCAGCTTTCACCCCCAGCGACCAGAGGACCTTTGTGGATTTAAAAGATCCCCAAGAGCAGCTCACAAAGGCCTCCACGCCTGAAGGGCCTGAGGCGGGCCAGATGTTTGGTGCCACTCCCAAGGAGGGTGTTCCCAGCAGTGACGTGCAGACTGTGAGAGCATCCTTGTTTGAAAATGTTGTGGAGAGGCACAATGTGCTGGTGGTGGACGAGGGCAAGCCTGTAAACAAGGCGAAGGATTTGTTTAGAAGCCTGTCATTTAAGGGAGGAAGTAGTGAGGTTGGTGGAACTCTGGTCACTGCCACCTACAAAGAGCCCATATCTCCATCAAGCCCTCTGAGGGTGTTACATGCTTTTGACACTGTGCCGGCAGTGGAGGAGAGCAGGGCAGTGAGTGAGGACATCCAATCGGCTCAGCGGGAAGATAAGGCCATGACACTACGCTCCAGGCGCTCAGAAGGGAGCAGACCCGTGGCAGAGAGGACTGGTTCAGCACGCAGTGAACCAGCTGCGGCTGTGACGCTAGAACAGCAGCCACGATTTCTGAGAGTCGGAGCTTTGCAGAAATGGACCACTACAGATCTTGATCAAGAGGCAAAGGAATTGCAACCTTTGGATAAAGACAGAGGCAAGCAGAGAGAGGCGGAACGGGAGGAAGTGGCTGCAGCCCCTAAACGTTTCAAAATGCTGCCGGCAGAAGAACAGCAGAAACCCAGGGCAACCTACTTTGCTTTGACTGGACAAATTCAGGAGCCAGGTTCTCCTGTCAATGCAGCGACAAGAATAGGGGACACGACTGTGCCCTTTGACTTCTCTGTGAGGTCTGCACTGGACAGCTCTCAAGGGAGGATTGTTCCACTAAGGAGGAATCCGTCATTAGATAAAGCTTTTGGACAAACCTCTCAAGATCAAGTTGAGGAGTTGATGATGAGGAGTCACATGTCGCACGGGGAAATTAGATCAGCGCTGGAAGGACAGACGACAATGGAAATGATGGAAATTGAAAAGATAAGAGAACTTAAAATGAAAGAGACTGAGAGGGAAAAACAGAGACAACTGGAAATGGAGAGAGAAGCACATTTAGAATTTGCACGAATGAAGGAGAGGGAGATGCAAAGAGAATTTGAAAGGCAAAGACAGAAAGCCTTTGAGAGGGAGAAGCAGGAATTTGAGGAGAAACAACGTGCACTGGAAAGGCAGAAACAGATGGAGCTTGAAAAACTGAAAATGCTAGAATTGGAGAAAGAGAGACTAAGAGAACTGGAAAGGCAATGGCAACTTGAGAAAGAAAAACGAGAATTGGAGAGACAGAGAATGATTGAAAGAGAGAAACTGCGAGAGCAGGAAGTGGAAAGACTGCGTGAACAGGAGAGGCTAAGACAAAAGGAGGAAGAGAGGCAGAGAGAGCTGGACAGGGAAAGACAGCTCCTGGAAATTCAAAGGGAGAAACAGAAAATGGAGGAGCTGGAGAGGATGAAAGAGCTGGAGAGACAACAGCTCTTAGAGTTTCAAAAACAGAAGCAGAAAGAAAAGGAGAGGCAGCAGCTCATGGAGCTCGAGAAGCAGAGGCTTAGAGAGAAGAAGGAGAGAGAGGAGGCTGAGAAAATAAAACAGATGGCATTAGAGCAGGAAATGTTAAGAATGAAAGAGCTTGAAAAAGAAAGGGAACGACAAAGGGAGATGGAGAAGGAGCGTCAGAAAGAGATTGAGAAGGAAAAGCTGGAGAGACAGAGACAAAAAGATTTAGAAAGGGAGAGACAGAGACAACTAGATATTGAGCGACAGGAATTAGAAAAACAGAAGCTCAGACACCGAGAACAGGAAAAGGAAAGGCAGAGGAAGGAGTTGGAGAGAATTAAAGAGATGGAGAGAAGACAGCTCTTGGAGTTTGAAAAGCAAAAGCAGGCAGAGAGGGAGAGACAACTAAATTCGGAGCTTGAGAAATTCAGACTGAAGGAGATTATGGAAAGAGAGGAGGCAGAGAAAATGAGACAGATAGCCAAACAGTATGAAGCAGAAAGGCAGCGTCTAAAAGAGAAGCAGAAGAAAGAGGAACAGGAGAGGGCATGGTTGGACTCCTCTCCTCTCAGGCCTAAAGTGGTGGATCTGGACTCGGTTCTCCGAAAAGACTCGTTTTCCAAGGCTACTCCTCAGCGCAGTGACTTTGCAACACGATGGAAGGAGCCATCTCCGAGAGCAGAAGAGTCCTACAGACCTGCTATCCTTGACATAGACTCTTTCACATCTCAAGCAATGTTCTCTCCCAGTAAAGACGTGCTTCCTGTTTCTGGTATTCAGGGTGTAGATGCTGGATTTGGAGCTAGATCACAGCCTACACCTGAGAGAGATGTTAGCTGGAAGGTGCCTGCACAGACCTCAGGAGGTTTCACAAGCCCAGTATGGACAATGTCACCTCAGGACCCGTGGGAGCTGCGGCCTGTTGAGATGTCTGTGGACAAACCTGTGGCTGAACCCAGAAAACAACCACCCAAACTCAGCCCAGAACAGCTCAGCCCGGACGAATGGCTCCCAGCTCCACAGAGGCACTGGTCTGCCGTCCTGGATGAGCCACTGCGTTTGGCCCCTATTCCCAGGACAGAGGACAAAACCGCAGGCTCTCCAGGTGGAGTCCCCATCAGCGCTACTGCAGAGCAGATATGGATCCCCAGAGAGTCACAGCCTCAAGACAGCAGGGGAATGGTCCGGGGCCACAGGAGAGCACAGGGATCTCAGGTGAGTCAGAGATAGACATGAAATGCTATCAGAGGCACAAAATTTCATGTGGATAATGTTTTCATTTAGTACCGGAGTCTCAGTACGTTCACATCAAACACTACAAATGTATTTAGAGATTAAAATTAGAGGTGTGAACCAAGAGGTTAGATCATGACGATGTACTATCACCATACATGATGATGTTATTATTAATGTTAGCTAAACCATAATTCTGCTCCTTGTGGGACTTGAGCAAGTGAAAGATTGACCATGGACACGTGGGCTTTGTCTCTCCAGTTCTAAAGTACTAAAACACATATACGGCTCGTCCAGAGACCTGCTGCCTATGGCGGCTTTGGGCATCTGGGGCCGAGCAAAGGGCTGCATAATCATTTACACAGTCTAGGTTTCTATGTTTTGGGGAACAGAGATCCTCTCTCGGCCTTGAATGTACATTCCAGGAGAGGAGAGGATCAACAAGACGGGGAAAACACCAAAACAATCTCACAGCTCTGACCTAAACCCTAGTAAATGTGGACAGACCAACATAAGGAGTATAGAAGAAGGAAAGGTTAAGGATAAAAAACATAATACATCTATATCTATAAGCCTTAACAATAATAGTAGTAGTAGTAGTAATAATAGTAAAAGAACATACATAAAAGATTAAATGTAAGAGGACACAATTTTCTGCCATAACATGTCTCATTTCGATTCTTCTGTTAGTAGATGAACATGCAGTGCACTGTGTACACTATGGGCCAGATTTACTAACATCCTGAATAAAGAGTACTAAATTGTGTGTGCATTGTAAAATATTGCACGTGCAATTGTAGTACCAGTTATGGATGATTAACTAAGAATTATTGCGTAGATGACAACAGGTGCAAACACAGTGGAGGTGGCTGTATTTAAATGAGGGTTTTGCGTGTTTGAATGGTTTCCGCCATGGAGAGTCTGGAGGGAAAACAGCCACTGCGTAAAAAATTTGGGTTTTTTTTGATCCAGTGCTTCCTGAGTATGTGGAAATCGTATGTACCTGCCCATCCTGCCTAACATTGAACTAAGTACTTGGGACAGCACATCTGAAAAACTGTTTTGGGAAACCCCAGCAGAAACGGCATGCTGGAATGACCCAGATGGGAGGAAATGCCAACAGATCGTGCTTCATCCAGCCAGAGGGAACAATCACCGACCGGTCGCTCCGCGATCTCCTGTCCCTGGCCCTGTACGCCCCATTCCCTCTCCGATACCCTCCGGCTGGATGAATTTTACGCACTACTGCAGCTGGGGGCTCTCCGCAGCAGCACGCAACTTTGTAAATTCTTCCATCTCACGGAGAAAAGAAGTCAAGTCGAAACGAAATTTGCTTTATTGGCATGAATGTTAAGCCAACAGTATTGCCAAAGCTTCAAGGAAAATGGGGGAAAAAAACAATTATTTCATCAAATAAATAGAATAATTTTATTTCTAAATATTGGATATAGAATAATAATATCTAATATTTTTATCTTCTTTCATTATGGCTGTGTCTCCTCACAACAATAACAGCAGCCATCTTGGCGGTTTGCACCTTCCTTTCAAATGTATTAAATACAGATGCTGTTGCACTCGACCCCAATTGTCACCTGCCAAAATATCTGTTTGTGTATCATGAGTGTTTAGAAAATAAACCCACCAAGAGAAAGCAACAAATTGTAATTAAATGTAGTTCTGAATGGGTTCAGTCAAAATGATGATTTGGCATATGAATCTCTCTCACAGGTTCACGGTACACTCCAGCATGGTAGTGGACAACTATTAAGGAAGATGTGTATTAGCTGATGAGGAGCTCACTTTGGTCCCTTTTGTGTTGTTAGGAGCTGAACCGGATTCGGTCTCGCAGCATGTGCCGGCGATCAGTCCCTTCAAGCAGTGCTGTGGAGGAAAGCCTTACCAGGATGAGGAGTCGCAGCGCCCACAGAGAGCAGGGCCGCCACAGCTGGGTGAGTCAGGCTGCAGGTCTCAGTCTTCAGTAGCTGCTTCAGTTTGACAGTTTGCTGTGATCACCGCTGTTTTCATTTGGACTGTTTCTCTCACAGCTCTGTGGAGACAGGAAGGGAAATCTGTACTGCACTTTGTCCTGTTAGAGGTCGGCTGTGTGTGTGTGTGTGTGTGTGCGCGCAGTGTTTCTCACAGGATTTTATGGACTATGGTGGGTGGGCCTCAGACCATGGACTTTTTGTACATTTTAAAATTAAATGCATTAATCAAATGAACTTCGAGATCAAAATTTAGTGGCTAGATGTATGAAGAACTTTGCGTTCTTGTAAACAGTTTGATCATAAACACATTGTACAGATAGAAATGGTGATGACACAGCAAAAAAGTCAACAAATTTATTTAATGTTTTCCCAACAAGTAATTAAAAACTTTTGGACACAAGCAACTAGGGCTGGACAATAAAACAATAACCGTAATTATCGCGTTGTAATTTTTAATAATATAACAAATGTTCAATAAATATTTGATTTTATTCACTTGAATCATAGACAAATTAGGACTTTGTTTACATTAAGATGTTTATTTAGTTGAGGAAAAAGTACTGAAAAAAGCTTTTTATTAATTTTGCTCATTTTATAATCCGATTTGTGAAGTGATCCACTGTTTGCTTAAAGTTCTCCGGTGTCGAATTCCAGCGCGGGGCGTTTCTGTATTCGACAGTATATAAATATGCCAGTGGAAATTATTCTTGCAGTTTTTTGAGACTGTTTTTTGTGATATGTGTGTGTGTGAAGCGCCAGTCTTCCTTTGCATAATTCAGAGCTGCCAACTCTCATGCAATTGAGACTTTTCACACGCCCTCACGCCATACATCAGTTTTCTCACGCATTGGAAAAAATAATGTAACGTCCACCCAGCTGATGCGACACCGGCGGGCGCTGACAGCTGACATCAAGCGAACCCAGTGAGTGGCGGACAGTTTGTGGTCGCATAAAGTAGCTGGTAGAGTTTTGCAATAGAAAAATGTATAATCTGAAAGCACAGCCTGGCTCTGTTGGTAATGTGAGCTGCACAGAGCTGCTGAAGTTACCATGTGGATTTGTGGTGAAGTGTTTTCAGTTAGTTTTGTTTATCACAGGTCTCATCTAAACAGTCCCAAACGGGTTCTGTCATAACAGCAAAGCAAGTAATGAACAGCAGTTTATAGGGCGGGGAGATTTAGAAAAATATTATGAATTGTAATTAAATGATGGCGTTATTCTCATAAAAAGCTTTCTGGAGATGTCAGATTACACTGATATGTGCAATAGGTGCAAACATTTTTGAAGATTCAGTCTGGGAGTTTCTAACTGAATTAAAATGTATTTATCCTTGCGGTGAAAAGGTGCCACATTTAAAGAGGAACTTCCCCAAACACAGACACAAAGAGGAGGGAGGACTAAATGATGAAAGAAAAAGAAATACAGAATGCTTGAAAGCCTACTGAACTATATTCTGTATTCTTACACTTTTGCTTATTATAAACTATATTATTCCATACATTCTCCAGAATTAAAAGAAATCCAGCCTCTGGGGGGGAAAACTCTTAGGTTTGGTAGGGCTATCATGTCTGGAGGTTGGTAAGTATCCTGATCACACTGATCTGACCATGAACATCGACTTGGCTTTTCATCTACACATATATGCGGCTGTTGAAGTCCTGAGGATTAAAGAGCGAGGACCCCGACCCCTTCGGTGGGATATGAAGGCCTAAAATGAACCGACCTCCAAAACCGAATCTCACTCCGAACTAAATTGAAAAGTTGGCAGCTCTGACAGTTGGTAACTCGGCGTCTCTGTCGGTGTATACACGAAAGAAAGGGGACTGGCACTTCACTACTACGTGGACACTGATTGGTCTCTGTAGGCTGTGAACAGGGCATGGAAGTTTCTATGGGGTCAATTAAGGTGTCACTTTTTTGTTTACATGCTAACTGCAGTCTGTGTGTATTTATTGATATAATAATGCGTTTTGGACTAAATATTTTACTGGATTGGATCGTCTGGACCTTTGCCAACGTAACAAGGCCATTTTTGTCAGAATGTAATCCACCGGTAGACTACGGCTTCACAGAGTGGTGTCAATTCTGATGATAGGCAGTGCTTGAAGTGGGCCTCCGATACCAGAGAAAGTTACTTCTACATTTTACCCGGGACTTTTCTTGCGTACCGGTGGACTCTATGTGACGCTCATCCGTTCTCGCCCTTTCATCTAATCTCTGTCGGCAGAAACGGAGCAAGTAGAAGCTCGGGTGCTCGAAAGTTGCTGCAGCGGTAACTTTTCGTGAACCGAATATCACAGCCTGAATGGGGCGGGACATTAAAAAAGTTTGAGGGGCTACAGCAAACTTTTAAAATGTTGAACACGTTGTTCTGCATGAATGGTTATTGACGAGTTATTACTTAGCATTAACTAATTAGAGAAAAAGCACCATGTAATTTAGATCTTTTATTTTCTTACAGAAGGATTTAATAAATGAAAAGCTATAGAAATGAAACTGCTGTGCAACTGGAATTAATATTACACTAGTGGTAAGCTTTATAGTATAATATAGTACTGGCCAATACACCCTGCCCCACTGGAATGGTGTGTACCAGTAGGGCTGGGCAATAAAACAATAATGATAATTACCACGAGATCATTTTCCTCAGTAACAATATGACAAATGTTTAATATATGTTTGCTTTAATTCATTTGAATCAAATCAGCACTTATATTTTCTATTAAGATATTTTTTGTTGAGGAAAAGGGACTGAATTTTATTTTATTTTTTACTTAATCATAATAGTTTTGAATGTTTTACCTCAGATTTGTTAAGTGATCCACTGTTTGGGGACATAGGGGCTCACAAATGTTTCACGTCATGTCACGTTTCAACACAAAGTTACGCTCTTGCCCCCTGCCCTCCATCTATGTCGGAAACCCCGAACACATTTCAGGCACAGAAAATGTCTTGCTTTAAGCCCTGTTACTGCACTTAAACAAACGGTGTTGTGTCCTCAAAAGAAAAGTGGTCGTCTCGAGTTGGATGCCAAAGTGTGTGAGCGTGCGAGAAGTTTTTTAATGTTATTATGAGAAGCGTGAAAATATTAGTGAGGAACATGTCAGACTGTGGCGGGGCGCCATAGTCTCTGTAATTAATGGGAAACACTTGTGTGTGTGTGTGTGTGTGTCTCGTGCATTGAAATAACAGACCGTAGGTAGAAGTGGATTGCAGTTAGTTGACTTAACGTTGACAGCTGAATGCTATCTGTGCTCCGGTAATATAGAGGCCGTGACTAATGTTTGTGGCCTGTGGCGGTTAATGAGTACATGTTCCCGCTTCTCATTTATCAGAAGCCTGTCAGCATGGCTCAGGGAAAGTTGGGAAGTGAATTGGCAAGCACACATATTTGTGTGTCTGTGTTCCCTGGTGCTAAATGGTTATACCTGTTAATTTAACCTTGTAGTTTACATCTGTTGTTTATTGTTTTAGAAATTGGTAGACTACAGTTTGTTTGCATATGTGCAGCTGTTCACATTACATATACACATACGTATATCTTCTGTATTCAGGCGGGTACAGTGTTCACCAGAGATGCAGGGTTGGGTTCAGGTGGCTCTTTGTCATTTAGACTGTAATTGTAGGGCCAGTTTGAAGGCCTATACTTTGAAGCCAGAGTTGCAGTATATTGTGCCTCTTAATTGCACACTGCAGTGATACAGAGCTCCAATGAAGTCACCATTAGTTTAAGATCACTACCACCATCTAGTGGTTGTGTTTCAGCTTGTGAGTTGTCCCCTTTCCTGGTGTCAGACTGGTTCCTCGTTTTTTGCTTTGAAAGTAGCTCGAGTTACAGTCGCGTGAAGTCTGAAACTGCTGTGCCGCTTTGAAAGGAGGCAGTAGTGGAGTAAATTACAATAGTTCAGTCAAAAGAAATATCAGAATGGTTTGCATTACACTTTATAATCCCCTCCTCTCATTGGTTTCACATCTGGGAATGTGTGAGTAGTATATTTTAGACGCTGCACATTGTTGTATTATTAAGTATGTGATCACTTCTTTAACTGCAGGAAAAATGTGACTGTGATTATTTGTTTTACAGACATTTGTAATTCAAGTACCTGCTCTACAGGTACTCAAAACGAGGGCTAAGCGATTTCATTATTTTAGTAATCGAGTATTCTACACTTTATTTCATCGATTTCATTATGTAATCTGAAAAGAAATACTTTTCCTTGGCGCCCCCGGTACCGGGATCAGCTGTCTAACTCATGTCACTGTAACTTTACAACCTAAACTCGCGGACTGACCGGTCGGAGAACAATAACCACAAACACACATTTATACATTTACATTAAGAATTGTGCTTTACCTTTGCAAGCCCTCATGTCCACTAGCGATTACGATTTACTTTAAATGTTAATGTTACCTTCGGGTCTGCTCCATGGACTAGACCGGATGCTTTCTGCTCTGATGCTGAAGCGTTGTCGTCGTGCTGTTGTGGTAGACTAGTTATTTTTTACAATAGACAGACTGTACAGACTTTTTGTTTTCCTTCTTGCTTGAAATGATCCCATATTTTGGACACTGTCATTTTCTCTGGCCTGTTTCTTCTTCGTCCCTCGTTATTTTATCTCTCTTCCACTATTTTGCAATCGGCACCATCAAATCATATATATTCACTTGTTCACAGCGTCAGCTGTTGTGCAACAGTAATAATCATCCGTGCGAAACAGTGTGCTGTATATAGTTATATGGATTAAACAAAGCTTTTTAGTATTAGTGTTATTCAAGTTTATCCATGAATCGTTTCAGCCTTACTCAAAATATGTTTTTGGATTCGTACCAAGTCACAAAAACATATTAAGACTGGTGTGATATAATCATATTGTTATTAGTATATATTAACAAAGCTAGACAACAACAACACCAAAAAAATTAACACTTATTTAGACAGAATTACAAGTTGAGAAATTTACAAATAATGTTTAAAGCCAAAATCTTTCAGTATTAGCAGATTAAGATATTATTCATTTCAACATTGTATTTACTGGCATCATCAGACTCATGGATGAGATCATAGTTCTGTGGTCACATCACTGGTTTAAGTTGGAGGGTGTGAGGCTGTTGATTGCGGCAGAGCAGAGATGAGCGCCAGGCTGAGCGGTGTGTTGTACATGTGGTCATGCTGCCTGACTCCACACTGCCTCTGGGTAAGTGACAGCACAACTCTTTTATTACCACCGTTTCTCTGTAAGGTGCTCTTAACAACACACTGAATGTAGGTTACGCTGAATACCGTCTGTACTTTAGCTACTCCCTATATCATCTCCTTTGCGTTGTCGCTGGTTGTGTTTCTGCACATAGATTCATGATGTCAGCAGCAGAGGGGAAGTAATGAGCAGTCTTGAGTCACTTCCCAGAAGGTGACGTCTAGTATAAGGAGGAAATTTATGGAAATTCAGTAAGCTGCGTCTTGTGACTTGTAACTCTACCTTTGTCTTGTCTTTTAGTAAAGGTGTGGTTCATGATAAATGTTGGAACTAGTACTGCTACTAACGATTACTTTCATAGTCTATTAATCTGTCGATTATTTTCTTGATAAATGGATTAGTTGTTTCGTCCATAAAATGTCCTCCAAATGGTGAAACATGTCTTAAGTGTTTACCAAAGCTCAAGATGACGTCCACAAATGTCTTGTTTTGTCCACAACCCGAAGATATTTAGTTTTCTGTCATAGAGGAGTAAAGAAACCAGAAAATAATCACATTTAAGAAGCTGAAATTAGAGAATTATTCCTTTTTTTTCAAAGAAATTACTCACACTGATTAATTGATTATCAAAATAGTTGGTGAATAATTAAATGGTTGACAACTTATCAATTAATCATTGCAGCTCTAGTTGGAGCGATGTTACGTTTTTGGATGATTTAAAAAAAAAAAAAACCTTTATGCTGCTACTAATTATTATTATTTTGACCATTGTTGCATTAGTTTTTAATTGCTGTTCTTATGCTTTATATCTAAATGAGGCTAATGTGACGTCATCAAATTTCTTTCTTTGTTCTACCAACTTTTCAAAGCCCAATTTGCGATGAGAAAAGTAGCAAATCCTTAAGTTTGAGAAGCTGGAACCAGCAAGCAAGACTTTTTTTTTTGCGTAGGTAATGTTTAACATCTTATTGTAAATTTCTACTTTTTTTATTTTCTGCCGATCTAATATTAACACATTTTAGTAATTTTGAGGAATATCTCAACCTAATTATCATATTGAAGGGACAGATGCAATATGAGTAAATCAGCTTTTTCAGGCTGTATTACCTTCTCCTTAATTGTCAAAATACCCAGATAGAGGCAGATGTTTTCAGGCTGAGGAGTACGTGAGAGAGAGGTCTGTTTGTGTACTGTTGAAAACTGAGAACCTCACAGCAGACTTGCCTTTAGCACTACAAACAAAAGTTAACCGGATTACCTGTAGGGGGCATATGTGATCAGGAATACAGCCTGGATGAGCCCCTCTGTCCCAGTTTGCTCTCGGGTTAACGCTCTGAAGTGGGTCTAGAGTCGCCTGCTGTGGCTTTATTTACCAGTTCACTGGCACCATATAAGAGACCTGTTTAAGTTGGTAGCAGATCAGAAAGTGTTTTCTGATCTCTTCTGTGGTGTGAGATTTAAACAAACATTCACTCGGCTGACGAACTGGTTGGTAAGCTTATAATGTCACACCCACCTGTCTTTTCACTCTTCTCTCTCATGCGCGTCTAATTGATCTATTTATAGTTTTCTCTTTTACAGGACGGTGCACTCATTTCTATCTAATTATGTCACTCCTTTTAATCCCTACTTTCCCTCCAGCTTTCCCTTTCTGTTTTGAATGGAGATGCTGTGTAATGTCGACATTCGCAGTATATCTCTTAGACGTTTGCTTCTCTGTCCCGGCTGTGACACTTCACTGACTTGCCCTGCAGCTGAATCAGGCTGAAGCGACAGAGCGCCGCAGAACATATATCACCCTCCCCTCTCCCTCCAGCTCTGAATCAGGGACCTCCCATTCTGTTTCTCTCTCTCTCTCTCTCTCTCTGACTCGGCTCCACACTCCCTCTCTCCACCCAGTTTCTCCTTGACGGTGAGTCCTATAGCGCTGAGCACAGAGAACAGCACTTCTGACGCATTTTCTCCTACCTGCCCGTACCTGCAGAAAAAGGCGAGGAGGGAAACATTTTTCTCTGTTTCCCCCTTTTCCCCTCTGGATTTGACTTCTCTGCCACAGTACACCCTCCTGTTTCCTCTGTTTGGCACTGCGTTGGTTGCACTCTGGTTTTCCTTATGGAATATGAATGACTACAGCAGCTTTCCTGCACCATTTGGCCCTGCAGCTTTTTGCCAGAAGGTAGCACAATATCGGGCACCATGGGAATGTAGCCTTGTTGGATGGGTGGATTTTTCAACTTTTAACCTGGGCCTTGTTTTGGAGGACATGCATCAGCAGCAGCAGCTCTGGGAGAGCTGTCAGGTCAGCTGTATTTGAGACTGGGATCAGGACAGAGAAGATCTCTACCTGGAGAATTGGCAGAGGTGTCACAGAGCATTGTTTGAAAAACAACTCTTATTATTAGCAGAGTCGATCTATATGAAATAGTTGAATGTTGTGCCAAACATAAATAGTATGGTGAAGATGTGATTCTTCTTGCTCGTCATTTCTGTGCTTGAGTAGCTGTTTGTGCTTTGTGGGCTTGAAGCCAGAGAAACATGGCTGAGAAACCTGTTGGTAGATAGCTAGAGCCGTGCCTCATAGACTAGTGCCCTCTGATAGTTAGTGCTGGCCTTATACAACCTTTACGTGGCTGCTTGGTTGGTGTGCCAAGCAAATCACAGCTAGCGTATCTTGCATGCATTGAAATAGACATTAGAAAGCTTCACGATTCACTTGGGGCCGACAGCCTGGAGCCTCGAGAGTGATGAGCTGAAAAGTCCTGACAGCTCCAGGGGGACTGCACTGCAGAAAGGCCATTTAGAGGAAGAGGAACTGAAGAGAAGCTCCGTCCTGTAACGGTCAGGGGACTGACTGGCGTTATTTGTGCTGCAGTGCTGTAAGCAGCAGACAACACCACCAGCACCACACTGGACTAACTGTGCTGGGTTGTTGTTGTTCTCTCAGTCACCTTTCCTCACTGCTGCAATATTGACCCAGCAACACACATCAGCGAATACTGTCACCTCTCCAGCATCAGCAGACTCTAATGATTGCCCGCTGCTGGGACAGTAAGAGTCACAACTCAGTTCACCGACTTCATTCTGACGCAGCGGGTGTTGCCACTAGTGGTATGTGATGGAATATCTGGGGGACAAGCTATCAGTGGCCCACTCTCAGGTTTCAGGATGGGTAGGAAACGTCCGTCGCTCCCTTCACGGGGCATTCAGCCTTCTATCCAGCTCGGTCGAGAGGGGAGGCAGGGGAGAGGACGGGACTGGGGACTTCAAGCGAACCAACTCCCTGCGCTCTCTGGCCTCCCGCAGCAGGGAGTCCATCCGCAGGTTCTCATTGCGCAGCCAGCAACGTCTGTCCCTACGCAGGCGCACCGCACCCAACACCCCCACTGCTGTAAGGCAACACGCACCTTTTAAAGTACAAACACACACCAGGGAAGCACCTTTCACCACTGACACCGATCACAAACTAGAATCAGAAGTGAGGTCCAGGCGGCAATGAGATTCACTACTCTTTACTGTAAATATATGCTCAGCAGTGTTACTTTAACATCTGCTGAAGTTAAATAAAGCACAAGTGGAATTCAAGTTATTTTTGCAGCAATGTCCGTGCAGCTCTGCATTAACAGCTGCTCGTTTGTCAGCTATTTGGTCTCCAGCCAAACATGTCAAGAACTTATTCATCTGTCCTCCCTGCTGCTTCTCATCTATCTCCTTTGTGCTTTCTTATATTTTCCTTGGCATAATCTAAACCTTTTTCTTTGTCTGCCCCTCTTTTTTTAGCAAAGCTGCTGTTATACAGGTTCTGCAGGTCATCATGTGATCTACCATTTGCGTTTGTAGTAATAAAATCAGACACAAGGTCCGACAAAAGACGGATTGTAGAAACATCAAATTTCTTGTCTCCACCCTGACATCTGACCTGGTCTGTGCTCCATGTAAAGGACAGATCCATTTAGGGAAATGGAAACATTGCAGTGAAGTTGTTCCTATCTTTAGGTGACGCCTGTTTGCTGAGCTGTGGTGTAACACCTCATGAGTCACAACTCTTAAAGATAAGAGTTGTTTTCATGATGTCAGGCTTAGACATCACCAGCTGTGGTTGTGGTCTCCGGGGGGAACAGCGTACTGGGTCTGTGTTAAGTGGATGAATGACAGTAAGAGGTCAGTAATGGTTGAATGGGATGGAAGCTGCCAGGTAGCCAGTAAATGGGTGAGAGGAGGGAGGGGATGGGGCATGTCCAGACATGGAGACTAAGTGGAAAATGTTTCTGGTGTTTATGTGGGTCTGTGTATTAAGTACTGGTCTGATTTTATATCCTATCAGAACAGTGTCTCCTGTGTCTCTGATGTGCGTGACCACAGTCGTGTATTTGTTGTTAGGTTGCTTTGAATAGCTTTGGCTGTCATTATAATAGATTTCCAGTTAATGGAAATCCTGAGGTGTGTATGACAGTTGAAAGTGACAAATGGCTTTGTTTACATTATTGAGTTGAGCAGAGTGACGACAATATCTGAAATTCAGTCAAAAGAGTTGTTTTACTAACAAAATCCAGGTAACCAGAGAACTTGGGAATTCTTAATATTTTGAATGTCATGCTTAGATTTTATTGTTGCCTTTTGAATCTCCCTGTGAATAGTTGTAATGGCACCCATATATTTACCTATATGGCTATACAAGTGTGTTAAGGTCAGCCACTGATAATCTAAAATGATTTGGCAAAAAAACAGGTTTCCAAATCTCTAGACCATTCAAGCACTTTTAAAGTGGCTTTCTGTAATATCAAATGTTGTGTAACTATAAACTGCCAACTTCTCATGTTGGCCATGCTTTGAAATGACCTGCCCTGGTGCCATGAGTGGGGGATACATGTCACTGCAAGCAGTAAACATATGGAAACCACCAATTCAAGTAATTCGAAAGGTATTGTAATCTTTGCAAAAGGCAAATTAAGTCAAGCTTTTATGTAAATAAAAATGACCCAAGCATGAAATACATGAACACAAATATTATTTATATATATATATATTACAGCTGTTTATAGACATGTAACTGCAGTGTATTGCTGTTATTCAAATCATCTTTGGGGTCAGCTATTAACTATCTATTTGTGTATTGGACAACAGAGCTTCCAACAAATTGGTGATACATCCATCTGTGCATTTTAGAGACAAGGAATACCAGGAGACAAAAAACACCAAGTTGAATGAAATGAGAATAATCCTTTAAGTCAGGTCCACGGCTCTCTGAGTTAAATTCTTAAGCCAAGTCAGGTTTTTACATTCTTTCTCTCTGTTCTTACTAGACGCTTTGTCTGTAAGTACCACTTATGTAATGAAAGACATACCGGTGCCTAGCAGAGTTCGTCTTAATGTAAGCCCTCTGACATGCGGCTAGAATGCCCATTTGTTGACATGAGATTAATGCTCGTGGGAGCAGTTGTTTTTAATATCTGTAGGATATTGATATTGATTACTGCTGTGTGCATGCAATGCATATTTTCCCACTCCACCCTAGCCAGATTTATTAGAGCAGATGAGTAGAGAATGGGGAGTGGTCACATACTGCAAGTTTAACATTGTGACTGAACTAGTATTTGAGATGATCCCATTTACATTAACCTGAATAAACTCATACCACGATCATGAGCCATGTTACAGTCCATTTTAACCACCCTGTCCTCACAAGAAAAACTGCCATGTAGGTCGAGCATTATACTTACTTATTACGACCCCTTATTCACATTTTTACTTAGGCCTCAACATCTCGTGGTAGAAGAAGTCAGGTGATGTTGGGAACGTGGTTGGATGAGTGAAGTAAACTCCAAAGACCAAGGTTCAAGTCCCATAGGAAAGAAAGTCAAAGTTGACATGTTTAAAGTTAAATAACGTTTTGTAGATGACTGACTCGTACATGCTGTTTTGGGAAACGGTCATAAATGTAGTTTTGGGACACTTCACTATCGACCTATTTTGTTGTTTGGGTATGCGGACGTGTTGTTAAACTGTAAATACTGCAGCACTGATTGGGATCTTAATCCCAAGTGCTGTTAACTGGGGCTACATCAAGACTACTACGTTGAAAACGATCTCCGTCCACACCAGCGTTTTAGCTGCATATCAGAATTGATTGTCTATATTGAAAAATGTTGATTGTTTACATTAAAACGACCGAAAATGCACATTTATTGACCATTCACATAATCGGCATGGGCGTGCCAGTGTGGCATCTGTGGCAGCGGAAAACAGACAGGGAGTCGTCGCAAAGCAAATACAGCGACATGCACAGTTGAAATTGTTAAGTGTTATTTGCAAGGTACAAAATATTTTAATAAAAATACAAACACTGTCAGGAGCATCATGTTTTTGCTTTGCGTGACTTTTGAGACCCAATCAGGAAGCCAAACGTGAGCATCTTTTTGAGCATTGTTTTTAATGTCCTTCAATTTCACCTGCCCGCATTAAAACGCTACCCCCAGAGCTTTAAAACAAAAACAGGGTCAGCAGCGTTTGAAACTTCTCCCTTTTAGGTATTCAGATTCAGTGTTTTAGTCTGGACGGGAGGTGCAAACACGGCAAAAGGTCTGCGTTTTAGAATTAAAACGTAGTAGTGTGGATGGGGCCTTAGTCATAAGCTTGTGTCATGGATGATGTGTTTATTATTATTATTATATCTACAGGAGCTGGTGGCTCTGTGTTCTCTGCTCTGACCGTCTGTTAGGTGCTTTACAGCAAAGCCCTTCCCTTTTCAAGGAAACAGCAATGCAATTGCTCACTTTCCATTTAACCGTTGAGCAATCCATAGACTCCTGTGTGAGTGTGTCACCGAGCCATGTGTGTGTGCCACTCTGCGATCGGTGTGTTATCAAGTAGAAGTTTCCAAGGCCTCGTTCCAGCCCTTTCCTTCTCAGATTGTCACTAAACCCTATTTAGTGATCAGCCCTTTCTCTCCTTCATCCTTCCATTCATCCGCTCTTTGTTATGTTGTTTCCACAGACACACCCTTCCTGTCTAGGGGAAGCTGGCTATTGGTAATGTTATTAAGGAAAAGCCTTCCTCCTGACAGCTATAAATCATTTGATACTGAACTGTTGGCCTCCTTCAGCAACCATATTCTCCATGTTTGTGGTTGATAGCAGAACCTACACCTGTGTGTGTGCTTTAAAAGTTGTTTGTTCTTTTTGTTTGGCCAATAAACCTGTCTAACCTGGCATTGTCTCTAGATTAATGCAGACTGCAGCAGAAAAGAAAGTAGAAAGAGTCCAATTGAAGTGAAGCGAGGCTGTTAAAAGCCCCTATTTGACTGAATAATAAATGGTCTGAGATTACGGATGAGTCTCTAAAAGGCTTTACAAATTCAGCTTTGAGCAGCCTGCTATAAGTCTTTTCTTTTAGCTGCTGTATAATGTCGCTTTTCCTCAACATGTTCCAGCAAAGGCAGTGTTCCTGCTCTTGCTGATCAGGTGAGGGTGTGTTCTGGGTGTGTTTTTGGTAGAGTGACACACGCACACATAGGAAAGGAATTTTTATCACCAGAATTTTACAAGGTCGTAAGATTTTATATTTTGGCATTTTGACAACAGTGATGGCAACGTACAGCAACTGGTTGAACAGAGAAGGATGACGTAATACTAGCGTCTCAGCTGGAACTGATCCGAGGATGGCGCAATTACATGTTAACCCTCACAATTGTGCCCTATACTGGGCCTTTTTAATCATCAGTTAAAATCTCAGTATGCTTTCAGCTAACTAGGTTGTAGCACGTGTCTTCCGACCATTTCTAAAGTCAAAGTCAAAGGTTTTTATACCTGTTCCAAATGGCCACACCAAAAAGACTGCCGTAATAAAGAGGGGCGAGACTAGGGGTGTGCATCTTCACTGGTCTCACGATTCTGTTCGATTACGATTATCAGGTCAACGATTCGATTCCCGGAGGCATCACAATGCATCACCTCAAGGAATTTCTAGGTATCTCCATTATGATTATGAGGGCAACAATACGATTGTAAAAAGAAATTGGATAGATGAAGATGTATTTTTCTCACTGTTTGACTATTTGGTACTTGTAAAGCAAAGTATTTGTAACAATCCAAAGTAGTAGATAGTAATGAAATGCAGCTATTTAATGTTACTTCATATAAATGTAGCTAACATTGCATAGCATTACTACATTATTACAGCATCATAACTGACCTCTGCTGCTGCTATTTTCATTTATGAGGCATCTGTTATTAGTATAGTTGGACACGTGTTGAACTGCGCACTACAATGCTCCAGCCAAACCACGTTCACTCCACCTTAATATATCTCTTCCTCGTATATAGTGTAGTTACATGTTTGTGTCTTGTCCTGTAAGTTGATTATTGTGATATATGTGAGCACCGTGGGCCTTGAGAAAGAGCATTTCGTTTATTTGTGTACTCTAAGTGGATGAATGACAACAAACAAACTTTACAGTAGCCAAATAACATCAAGCTCAGCTTCCAGACCGCAGTCTAAAGAGATGTTTTCTAGCGCTAACTGCCTAACGCTAGCAGCAGTCACTCAATCAATAGCTGCCTGTCTGTGCTAAACAAATAGGAACCACATGTCTCCGTTGTGTGCACCGCACAAACGGTCCGGATCTGCATTTCACACCGACAATCCTCCATGCTAATACATGTCATGCAGGAATTGGCCAGGCGTGCAGAGCTGAGAAGGTTGGCAGGGTTTTAAACTTCTTCCCACAACTATTTCTTTCACTTGTTGTATGTACATCCAAGAGCAACACTGTGAATGACTCTCTCCCTGTCTCTGTTCCCGCCAGCTTTTCAAACCCACCTTCCAGTGTGGCGGGGTTTGACGACATGCCGTACAAACTAGTTATTTTCAAGCATACCTCACTCTTAAGCCTGATTTATACTTCTGCATTGAATCTACGCTGGAGCCTACGCGTAGCCCCGTACTGTACGACATACCATACGCCGTAGCCTGACGTGTACCTTCCCAAAAATGTAACGATGCCTCGCGGCGGCTCAGACCGCAGCAACTGCGATTGTTCGACTGGGTAGCTCCGCATTTCCTTCAAGCCCACAGGAAGTGCTTTGTGCTTTGAAGTAAATTTTACTAGCGGGCAAACAGCGGCTGGAACAGTATTTCAATATTTTTGAGCATAACATAAAGAAATCATTTCACTATCAGAATGTGATAACATAACATTTGTAAAATCTTCAAGAGCCACACAATTATCATTTTACCCGCATTCAAGGTAGCAGAGGGCTAAACCTGGAAGTTTAGCCTGCAAAAGTCAAGTTATTTGATGTTGTAGTTGCAGATCAACGCAGACACCAACGCACAAGTATAAATGCGTGGCTACGCACGTAGCTCACACCGTAGACTCAGCGCAGAAGTATAAATCAGGCTTTGGATGATCTAATAAGCACTTAATTTGATGCATACTGAGGCCTTTAACCCTGTAGATTAGTATTAATAGTATATGTACATTTGCTCTGGGCCACAATCCATTGTACCTGTTGTTGTTAATAAAAGGATCATGAAGGCTGCTGTTTTTAGAACTGATTTTGATCAGAGGTTTTGTTCGTTGTTATCAGTGGAAGCAGGTCTCTGAAGTGTGTGTATTTCGGCAGGGTAAGTGGTGTAACCTTGTGATGTCAACTTGAAACGTGAGAGTGCTGTAAATTCTTGAGAAGAGGTTTTGAGTACAAGTGCTTTCTCAGACGCAGGGAGCAGTGCTGAATGGCGATCTCACTGTTCTGTTTTCCTGTCAGGAAAGGCTTAGCCGATGAATGACATCCCGCACTGCTGTTCTCCTTTCTCACTCTTCAGCTATCTAGCTATCTATCTACACTCTACCTCAAATGTTCTTCCTATCTCATCATCCCCTTGCACTCTCTTTGGAGTACTGTTGTATCTCTGCTCTCACATACACAAAGAAAACAAGTATAGCATTCATGGAGCCCTGAGAATGGGATCTCTGATCTACCGTCGCCGCTCGTATAAACACCTCTAGTAAACTGCTCTCATAGTCTAAGAACCTGGCAATTACATGGCCAGGTGTATCACATTTCTCTGTCCACCCCTCAGGCAACATCTGAGGACAGAGGGAGTTGATATTGTTTTCGCCTATATAGGCCAGGGTTATCGGTTCGTGCGCCGACGTGCCTCTGCGAGCACTGTGTGGTTTTGAGACAGTATGTCCTCTGTACCAGCCTCATTAAAAGAGGCCTGGTTCAGTAGGCAGCAAACACACACTCAATCAGCCTCCCACCCACCTCCGTCTTTGTCCCCGCTCCGGTCCTGTCTCCATTAACTCATCCCTTCACCTTTCATTACCCATCTTACTGCTCCATTAGCTGTTGGCTCTTCAGTGGCAGCGATGACCCTGATAAACAAACCACTGTAACGGGAGACCGTTCTTGTCGGTTAAACGGACTTTTGACCAGTTAAAGACATTTTAGCTTGGCTTAGCAATACAAATGGACTATTCATATATATTTACCAAACTTCACTACGCTCAGAGGTCAAGTGTAAAGCGAGAGCAGCTGTTGGTGTCTCTTAAGCTAGTCTGTTATGTAACTTAGAACCAATTGATCCCTCCTCATTCATTAATTAATTTTCTTTTCCTCTTGCTCCCAGGTGCAGCAGAAGCAGAATGGTGAAGAGGAGGGGAGGGACTCAGAAACACTGGTCCGTGACAATGACAGTCAGTATGGGACCTGGGAGACAGGACTGCGCACTGATGACAGGTAAACGCACATTACACAGTCTCTACTATGAGACGTACCAGAGATGTTGTTATTTACATGTACACAATACCATGTCAGTGTTCCCAAACAATCAGAATTATCCACTGCATTGCAGAAGGACAAACACACCTACGGTAAGTAGGTTGAAGATTCTCAGACATCCAGGTCATAGTTATCCAAGATGAGTTAAAATCAAGGGTGTATGGAGCCTGTTGAAGATACTTAAAGATGTTTCACCTCTGATCCAAGAGGCTTATTCATTTCTGAAGGAAAGAGAGAGGAGAAACATATTTGAGTATCTTCAACAAAGTCCTGTTGCCCTAGATTTGAACCCACCTTCGATTCGGCAAGTAGGTTGTTAAGTTGAAACATGTCATCCATGTTAACAACAAATGAGAATAAGTGGTTTTAGAATAACCTGGTTAAACTGGGTTTAATAGAAACATGGCTATAGGCTTTAGCAACAAGCATTTTGTCAATGTATCTGTGTTTGTACAGTTAAGCTGGGATGTAGAACATTAATTTAATTTATCAGAGGTTCTGCAGCTGAGACTTTAAAGATGAAGCACAGATTCATATTCAGAAAAACATTAACAACTTTTAAACTCAGACAAATAATTATTTATAACTAGGGCTGGGCTCGTTAACGTGTTATCACGTTAATTATTTAACGCCGACAATTATTTTATGTCACGTTAACGCAGTTTTTATTATTATTATTATTTTGAAAGTTCTTTGCTCACTGGCTCTGAATACACATCCAGTCAACCATGGTACAGAGGAGGGGTGGGATGTTGATCAGCCACCCAAACAAGCAGCTGAGGGAGACTTCGGCAGACTACGCTGGATGCAGCGTGTGGGAGAAGTAGATAAACAAGAAGAAGACAAGTGATCAAACGCCATAGCAAAGTGGGTAGCTACACCCTGCACGCTGATTAGTATTGGGGAAGATGCCGGTCTTAGGAACGTTCTTAAAATCACAACGTCGTCGCTTGGCCCCGCGGGGTTGCTCTTTGCTCCGGTGATCAGGCAGGGGAGGCAAGCGCTCCACGAGTAAACAGCAGGCGCTCTATGGAGAGTAACCATGGCAACGGCGTCTGTGCGCTACACAGCTGTAGCCTATTTAACTTAAGTTAAAATTATAGGCTAACGTTACATAACTTTACCGTTCACCGTGCGAATCCCCTTCCTCTTGATGTCCTGATAACTATTTAGTAAACAGTGATAGATTCTGGAAACTCACAAACTCTCTTCCATTGATTTGTGCTGCGCGTCGCGTCCAAAAGTTCTAGACAACTCTACTTCGGGCGGGTGCATGAAGCGACCACTTCACCTCACTCTAACAGGGACATTTTGCTACTGAACATAGACTGTTTATGCTGCTTCCTGATGATAAAAGAAAAATGTTTCTGCTGATACCTGTTCAGAAAAAAACCTGTTGCTCAGAAGGTTATGATGATGATATGATCGTGGCTCTGCAATCTGATGGTAGCTTGTTTTAACAAGCTAGATAAAAGGTAATGCCCTGAAAGTGTTAAATAGCTTTGGTTTTATATTTGATTTGATTACATTAATGTTTAAGTTGAGATTTACAAGAAAATTTTATTGCTACTGTGTAAAGGGAATACTGCTGGTAAAAAGCACCTTATTTGTTTAAAGTGTTTGCAAACCACGTGTTATTGCACTTTTGTGTATATTGCAGAACATATACATTTATTCATTTACCAAAGGGACTAATTGCTATACATGTCAGAGGTCGCACGCCTCTGGAGCAACTAGGGGTTAAGTGTCTTGCTCAGGGACACAATGCTGGATGTCTCACAGAGGGAATCGAACCCAGGTCTCCCACACCAAAGGCTAGCATCTTATCTATGCTATATTAAAAGTGCACAATACACTACTTTAGAATTAATTATTCAATTTTGTGCATAACTATGCGATTAATTGCGATTAAAAATTTTAATTGTTGCCCAGCATTATTTGTAACATCAGTAACAGTTTGCAGAAATTCTGTACCATGGACGTAATGATGTGGTGTTATGCTGTGTGATATGTAATGTGCCACTATCTGAGTTAATGTCTGAACTGTGCACTTTGTTTTTTGTTGTTTTCTTTCTATAATTAAAAAATCTAAAGATCAATTAATCCTGCTAAGCCATAGTTGTAGCAGGATGAATTGTTTGTTGGTTTCAGTATCTTTGGGTAATTGTTGATTATAATATAAATATCTCCAGCACTACCACAGTAACACAGATAGATTCTTGCTCTGTGTCAGTACATTGTGCTGCATTCTGTCACTGACCTCCTGTGGTCAGAATATAATATCACAGCATTAACCAACATAAGAATGGGCAGTAATTCAGTAGAAATCTGTAACATAAAAAGGGAAATTGGAGTTACATATATATTTTTTATTAATCACGTTTATCCCTGTCATGGTGATGATCTTGCAGACTGTTTATTTATTTATTTTTTTTAGGTGCGTCACCTAAATCATAGCTTCCCACAGTCTTGACAGGAACAAAAGGAAAGATGTGACTCAGGCTCAATTTTGATTACAGCTGTGGTTACAGAAACCACACAGTTGTTTTTTCAGAAGTGTTTCCTAACTCCCCCCCTCTTCTTTTATTTATTTTTTTACCTACTTCAGCCTCACACCTGCCACTCCCAGTTCAGAAAGCAATCTCAGCCCCTCACCAAGGAAGCCCACTCCCCCACACACGCCAGGTGACCACGGCTCACAGTTTGACACTGACACTCCGGACAGCCTCCCTCCCTCGTCCTCATCTGAGAGCCGGTCACTCCCTTTCCCTGATGTAAGTGTTAAACACATTACCGCACGTGTCTAATGCGGTTGTTTTTGTTTTTTATTTTTTATTTTTTTAAACTGATCAATCATCAGGTATGTTTTAGCAACAAATGTGCGTCGTGACTGCTTTGACACTTGTGCCCTCGACCAGGCCCCGACCGCCCTGTTAGACACCAGCGCTCTTCGCTCCAGAGCCCAGCTGGGGAAGAAACGAGCCCCGCGGACACGGCCCTCCAAGGCCGCCCGTCAGAGTGCGGCGCTGGCAGAGGCAGAGGGAGAGGGAGGCGCCACCGAGGACTGGCTTTACCGAGACTCCACAGGTGAGCACTTGACACCAAAAAGACCTGATATGGTTCTTTTATTTTGTATTTAATTCACTACTACTATTTATCATGACACTTCTGTTAATACTGTAAAATACTGTACATATCCACACTCCTTTTATATTTAGATTGTATATTTCATTATATTTTCTACTTACCTACTTTCTGCTGTTATTTCTGTTCCTTAATATCTTGACATGCTGTTGCGTTGTTTTTTTTTAGATATTTAAGTTATTCCCACCCACAAAGGATATGTGTAACACGGCAGTATACTCAAACAACATGACACATTTAAGGAAAACTTGAATAAAATCCACACACACAAAAATCAGTTTTGGTTTCTATTAAGAAAACAGTCAATAAATCAATCAGCACTAAACAAATATACTGACTTCTCTTGGGATTGTTATACTTTGTGCAGCTCAGCTCTTTTCACAACAAGGAAGAAAAAACGTGCAGCAAGAGCTCACTCCAGCACCAAAACGTTGATCAAAGTAACTCAGTTCAACCCAAAATCATTCCACTCAAACACCTCTAAGTCTCTAGAAGACGTAGTAATTACGGTGCGGGGGAACACATGTGAATAAAGCATTAGTCTATTAATTAAAAGATTACGCGGGCCACCGAACTTCCTACCACCCCCGCCGGTAAGACGCTTCCTTAGGCAGATGACGGGAAGTCAGATTGTCACAATGCAAAGTGAGCAATTGTAACAAGAATATGTGGATCAATAAAGTATTTCTGATTCTGATACTAGCTTCTTCTCCAGTAACTTAAGTATACTACACTAAACAGGTGTGCACTCAGAACTCAGATGCACTTTTAATCTAAATAACTGAAGGTCTAACTACAAGTCTACGGTCGCCAGTCGTTATGTCTGAACTAACCAACGACTCATCAAAATAGCTCCCCGACACATTTCTGACACATCGCCGACGTCTGCCAGATATCTAGCATGCCAAATATCTGGAAGAGTCGGCCGACTCGACATCCAGCCAATGAGAGCAGGCAGCTACTTTTTCACCGCAAAACACTTTTTACTCGCCTTCAGCTCTC
Organism: Micropterus dolomieu; assembly: GCF_021292245.1. Taxonomy (NCBI): domain Eukaryota; kingdom Metazoa; phylum Chordata; class Actinopteri; order Centrarchiformes; family Centrarchidae; genus Micropterus; species Micropterus dolomieu. Next base: position 31,487,626 of record NC_060170.1, read on the forward strand.
TCTGTAGCTCAGACAATCCCTGCTTACTGCGTGTGCTAATCCATAGTCATGACAATATTTTGCGTTCTCCCTATGACAGAGGCAAAGGTTGAGAGTAAGGACGATGACTCGGACTCCGAGGAGCGGGCCAGAGGAGCTGACGCCGGCCCTGTTGTCGCCTCCCAGCCACAGAGGGTCGCTCTTTTCCCTGGGATGGACCCTTCAGCTTTAAAGGTGAGCCTCACTTTTATCGCATTTATCAGATATATTCACAAAATGTGTATGTTCACTAGTCCTGTTACTGCTTACAGTAGTATATTGAGTATTTTAAAATTTTTATTCTCTGGTAATGGATTGTATACATTTAGTTTTCACTTTGAGGTTCCTAAATGTGTCCCACTCGTGTCGTCAGGCCCATCTGAAGAAGAGGGGCGACTCTGACAATCAAATCGACGGACCCTCTCCTTCCCAGCTTTCTCGCTCTCCTAAGTCCCCCTTCCTTCCCAGGGCAGCGCGTGTACTGCCCCCGCCTGGTGGGAAAGAAAATGGGTAAGCAGGGAAGAAGTCACAGAGAACTTGTCAGCTCATCGTTTAGCTGTTTGTCCCCACGTTATCGTTCGGCTTGGTAATGCTGTCGCTCTCTGTATTTGTGCAGTGAGGAGGACTCTCCCCAGTGGTTGAAAGAGCTGAAGTCCAAGAAGCGCTTGAGCCAGTATGAAAATGAGAGCTAAGTAAATAATGAGGTGAGATAGTTTTTGAAAGTTTTCTTTGTCTTTCACTATTTTTATTTTATTTATTTTTTATTTTTTAACCAGCTCATAATTGTTTCCCTTTTAACATCTGTTGTCTCTCATCCTCCCTTTAAGGTTGCCTTAACAGATGAATCTATATGAAACAGAAGCCTTAACGTTCGACCCAGAGAGTAGAAGAGTTGAATCTACAGCTGCTGATGTTTTGTTTGTTTTTTTTCTATTTGTTTTTGTTGTCTTCCCGCCTGGGTTGATAAATGTGCATGGTGCCTTGTTTTTTTTTTTGTTTTTTTATTGTAATGGAGAGTCTCTGTCGTATGGAAAAATGAGCTAAGGTGGAGGGGGCGACATCAGGCTGCTCTACTTTATCCATGTCATGCTTGAACCTGTGGACACTCTTCTGTACCAGGAGTCACTTCACATGGACACTTTATTAGGGACCAGGAGGAGAGATGGGTGGGAAAGGGAGAAAAGGCAATTATTGGTTAACCTGTGGGACCACGACGCGTCTTTACCCTGGTCGTGCTTCATCACATGCTGGAGGACAATCCAGCCAAGATGTATTTAGTTTCCTAACTCTGCTAATAAGTTGGCTGTGTCTGCGTCGGACGTATAGATGTGTGCTATCAGACAGTGGAGGTTATTGATGGGAGCCATACAAGCATTGCCATAGGATAACATTTCAGACGCTAATGATTTTCCTTCTTGAACGTAGAGAACAAATAACTGCTGACTTTTGATTGTCAGCGAGAGTGTATATCATGTTAGTAACTGTAATCAGGAGATGTTATATTTGTATTATATGATTGATTTAACAAAGACAGAGAGCTAGTTTTGAAAAACATTAAGGTGCATCACCACCATAGAGGCTCCAGAGCCTTTTACTTTGATACACTCCACAATTGTTGCTGCATACTGTTTGTCTTTTTTGTCTAAATATCACTGTGGGAGAGGGACGGGGGACTTTTGGCCAAGTGACTTAGCTTCTGTCAATCATGAACACTCCTTATCAGCACAACTATTATGAGAACGCTAATCAGTCTGTCTTCCTTCCTGTAATAGATTGAATGATTGTAGCTGCAGGTTCATTATAAGCCATACTTTCACCTTTCAGCCCTCACACACACACACTCCGCCATCATGTTTTCTCCAACAAATGTGCAATTTCCCACTATTTTGTCCCCATTGATGTGCATGCACAATCTTTGCTGTCAAACTAGGCGTTGCTCAGACTGACTGGCTCAGTGTCGGGGTGTTGGCTTACACTACTCCAGTGGAGGGATGGTTTGTTCACTACATTGTTTAAACAACACAACCGTCTGTAATGCCCGAGATATTTGCGCCGGCTTCACAAATGAACAGTAATCTTTCTCCTCATGATTGACATCCATCCACCCAATCACTCTGCTCTTCTAAAAAGCACTTTGTCACTTGATGCACTACAGCACTGACCTCTGCCCCGTCTTGTTGGCCATGTCTTGTCTCCTGTATTGTTGGAGCGCTCATGCAATGCAAAGTGAATGTGTTGATCGAGTCCCCGATTGTCCCTGGTTTCTGTGTACATGACGTTTTACGTTGTGATAAAATGTGAGGGTTTATTTTTTATGTCCTTCTTTGTCCATTTTTTTTATTTGGAAGTAAAGATGTATATTGCACTGTGTTGTACTGGCCAGTGTCCTAAAGTGAATACATTCTTAATAAAATTTACTTGACTTGAGTTGCACGTGTCTGTGTAGTGTTTCTCTCAGTATTTCTGTGATCATTAAGTGTAGTGTGCACTCTTTGAAATGTCTTGAGCTTTGAGACTTTTAATCAAGTCACCTACTGGAAGTCTTATTTATATAAGCATAAAGCCTGTGAATAAAATCACTGATGAATTTAATAAAGTTTTTTGACGCAACTGCTGCAATTTTGCTTCATAGTCAAACCTGTGAGTGGAAGTATTTGATCTTGTTGATGGCACTAACCCACATTTGAGAGAAAGGTGTGAGGAAGTTTGGTGTGGTTGAGGCTGGGTGTAGTTCCAGAGTGTGTGTGTTTGTGCTGAGCAGGGCTGTTTGCTGAATCCTCTTGGCTCTCAGTCCCTGTGCCCGCACACAGTGCTCGCTGGCAGCCAGGCGGACGGCGGGCAGGGCAGGGCAGCGTGTGCCAACACAGCTGCCTATTGAGAGGCAACGTTACGGACACAATGTGAGCGACAGACTTGCTGTATCAACAGCTCCCCCTTTTTCTGCTGTTGTGGCCAGAAATAAACCATAAATACCCCCCCTGTCCCTGCCCTCTAATGGCTCAACCCCACCAAACACCAAGTGGCACCGAAAAAAGAGGGACACTACCACTTCCTAGCAGGCATACCCAGGTAAAAACCTCACTCTGGACACACAGTGGGTAAAAGTATTCCAATGCAATGGAGTCAGATGGTGCTGCATCAAGTGAAGACCCAGGTTTGGAGGATTTTGGTTTTATGCATTGTTATTGAACTAAATAAAGGACTGTTTACTTGAAGGGAAAAGGATATTTGTATCATATTCAGTTGATGAAAGGCAAACAGAATACTAGGCAAAGGGTTGCTACTTCACTTAAGGCCAAAATTAATACAATCCTCTTATTCAAGGGAGAGTTACACATTTTATATTTTTCCTACTGTGTGTTTGTGTGCTTGAACATGCACGCATGATGGATGTTGCTTTGTCTGTGTGTGTGCTGCTCCTGCCAAAAAGTGGAGGAGCAGTGGATCAGGAGGATGTCGGAGCAGCAGAGTGCCCCGGAGCAGCTGGCTGCTGGGAAGAGCCAGGGTGGGGCTGGAGCCTCATATAAGGTACTGGGAAAACCTTCTGTGCAGAGAGGAAAACGCTTGTTTTTTTAATCAGGGAAGGATTGATCACTGGCTCACATTTATGCAGGTGGTTCAGTACAACCACAAAGTCTAATTACTGGTCATTAGCTTATTATGTAGCCTGGTGAACAGACATCAGAATTTATAGTAAGTGGTCATGTCCTCTGTCTGTATTTTCACAATGTCTTCATAGTGAACAATATGCACCACTTTATGAAGGCCTTAATGCAAACCTGACTCTTCTCTGTTATCCAGGTGGTGCTGTTTGAGTTTGAGAACTTCCAGGGCTGCAAGGCGGAGTTTTCTGGAGACTGTAAAGATGTGACAGAGAAGGGACTGGAGAAGGTTGGATCTGTGATAGTTGAGTCCGGACCGTAAGTAATGCTCATTTCATGTCTTGAAGATCATTTAGAAACCAAATGTAGTAAGAAAATAGTTTGCTAAATCATTTGGTCATGTTTTCCATCTGTGTTCGTACCTTTTTTCCTCTCAGCTGGGTGGGTTATGATCGCCACGGGTTCACAGGGGAGCAGTTTATTCTGGAGAAGGGCGAGTATCCACGCTGGGACACCTGGACCAACAGTCAGAACAGCTACTCCCTCTTGTCTCTAAGGCCACTCAAAGTGGTGGGTCACTAGTCTCAAATTAAACCTGACACCGCAGCCATAACTTACACCAGACACAAAAGGTGGCTGGCCACTTTCACAAATTGTATTTTGACCTCCTTGCACACTATATGTCATTGATCACTATTGCACTATCAACATCTACTGGAGACATTTGAAGGACTTGGGAAGTATCCACATGTCTGTTTCTTCTCTACAGGACGGTGCTGATCACAAGCTACACCTCTATGAGAACCCTGGATTTACTGGTAGAAAGATGGAGATTGTTGATGATGATGTGCCCAGTTTGTGGGGTCATGGTTTTCAGGATCGTGTAGCGAGTGTCAAGGCTCTTAACGGAACGTAAGATCCTCCCTACATCCCACTTTCATCCATATGTCACTTTCTCTTGATTTTCTAATTTACCTACCCAACATAAAGCAAAATACTCGATTGTCTAACAGTATTTTGAGGATATTGTGAGATAAGCATCACAAGTTTGTCTGTTTTCCCTCCCTCCAGATGGGTCGGCTACATGTACCCAGGATACAGGGGGCGCCAGTTTATCTTCGAGCGAGGAGATTTCAAGCACTGGAACGACTGGGAGGCCCCCGCGCCTCAGATCCAGTCTGTCCGACGTGTGCGGGACATGCAGTGGCACAAGAGAGGCTGTTTCATTGTTCCTGACCCAGCTCCGGCCCCCGGGCCTGGGCCTGACCCTGACCCCGCCCCAGCACCTCCTGCCCCTCCCGCCTCAGCTGGAGCCAGCTGAGCAGGATCCCGCAGGCTGCCGACAGTAGCCACCCAATGCCTAACCCCAACCACGGCAAACGCTGCTTGTGCCCAGTGAGGAGTGCCATGTATGTTTCAGTGGCGAATAAAAGTTATTTGACCTGGAGTTGGCCCTGTTTGTTGGTGATGTAATACTTGTATGTCAAGATGGAAATGGCTTTAACTGAGATACTAGAGATTTAGAGAAAGAAAAACACTATCAGAGATGTAGAACTGACATCTATGTGGATATATTGAAGCCTGCAATGGGCAAATCTCTTTCCTCAAGACAAACTGCAGATGTGTTTTGAACTGAATTTATTTCCAAGTCATGTGTGCCACTTTTATTGCTTGTGTTTCCCCATATTAGTCAGACAGCTCAAAACCTCATCTAGCATTAGGAGCACATGATTTGTTCGTTGAATATGTGGATTGGCATCTGCTTAACATCAGTGGAAGTGATGTCATACTGTATGTAAGCTTGCTATTAAAACAGAGTGCACTGCATTCCCTTTCATAGTCATCATTGTGCATTTGGTAGTTAGTGATCCCCGTGATAAATGGACACCAAGTAAACATTAGGAACTAATGGCAGGCTAATTATAGTATGCTCATGTAAATATATTTTAATTCTAATTATGTTTTGGTAAGTAAATTGTTAAGTCTTCTGATAATAATGAGGCAAGATCTATGTTGCACAATCCAAATAAATTCCATCTGCAGATGTGATTACTTTTTATAATGACATAAAATTGCACACGCAGGCTATTATTTAGTACATGATGTAGGTCTAAGATTCGATCATTCCCCTCAAAATGTTACTAAAGAGCTCATTCATCCATGTTTCTCTTTAGTGAGGATATAATAGCTAATAGAGTGACACTGACCTGCATTTGAACATAAACATGAGTATAACTCCATCTGTCTCCACCAGTCAGGAACGAATACTTGTAATAAAACATGCTGTTGGCCAGCTGTGATCCTGAAGTACCTCAGGTCTGGAGCTTACTAACATAAACAATACTGAATCATGAGGAGGAAGTTCTCAGAAAGGCCTTCAGTTAGGGGGTCAGTTCAGGCCATTACTACTTATTGATTATGTTTATTTCTCATATATTCTAAGAGCATAAAGCCTTCTTGACATAAGCTCTAATGCCCAGGTCCTAATTTGAACGTAAACAAAAAACTTGCAGTAAAATATGAAACTCAACTGCTTAAATACACACACAACCTTGTATATTCTTCATAAACAGTAGATGTAGGCTCACGCCTGTGTTTTGAATCATAAGCTGACAGATGGCATCGTCATGAATGGCACCGTTTTACTCGAGTCGCTCTCCTCCTGTAATGAGGAGTGAAATGTACAACCAAATCTGCAATCTCAGGAAAAATGATTAACTTGTGCTTTCCCTGTGTCTGTTGAACTGAAATTAAGTGTACTGAAGTGAAACAAACACAAGATAGTCCAACAAAACAGTCACCACCTGCTTGTGTGTGTTTCTCATAAATTCTACTGTGTGATTAATTTACAAGGTACAATGTAGGTTTAATTGTCACATTACAACAGGGTTGTAAAATGAAATGTGGTTTCTATCTCCCCTCTGCTACATAGCAGTCAGGATATAGTATACAAAACAATCACAGAATGGTAAACAGAAGCAAACTTTAAACTATATTCCATGGAGCAGTGCTGAGGATGGATTTGAGTCTCATAGCTTTGGGTGGAAAAGCCTCTCTGCAGTCTGGTGGTGCGACTGCAGAAATTTCTATATTTTTTTCCAGATGCCAGCAGAGTAAACAGGCTGTGGCTGGGGTGGGTACTGTCCTTTAATATCCTTTGGGCTCTGCGTAGGCACCTCCCCTCACCGATATCTGTGATGCTCGGGAGATGGGTACCAATGATCTTTTATGAGCAGTTTTAATCACCAGCTGCAGTGCCCTCTGGTCCTGGGCCATGCACATCCCAAGCCAATTGATGTTTCCAGTCAGCTTAAATGATGAAACATCATTTGAATGCACCACAAACAATTCTCTGAACCATTTCTGGCTGTGAATTTATGAGGAACAGTTATCTACATTTCCAACGTAACATGAGCAGTTTAAGAACATTGATGGGTAAGACCCCTACAGTCTCCCCTCGCCGATGTCACTGATGCTTGGGAGACGGATACCAATGATCTTATGAGCAGTTTTAATCACTAGCTGCAGAGCTCTCCAGTCCTGCACATCTATTGCCAATTAGTGATGTTTCCAGTTAGTATAAATGATGAAACAACATTTGAATGCATCACAAACAGTTCACTGAACCATTTCTGGCTGTGAATTAATGAGGATTGACTGACTGATTTATGAGATACAGTTACCTACATTTATGCCTAAGATCTCTACAGTCTCTATCTAGGACTTGCATTGTATGTCAGTTCAGTGTAATATACTCTCTTGACTCCCTGTTGTATCTGTATCTGTATCAGATCTTTGAGGTAGCCAACAGACATATTTTGAAAATGCAAGCACAACTACAATAAAACATAGAAACTGGGATTTGTCTTGCTTCACCTTCATGTACTGATCTGTTTGCATTTCTTCACAGAGTTCAGCACAAGGTCAGGTTTGCGCCCCTACGGCTATACAGGTGCTAACTTGCTTTCTTAAGGGTGCAGTACAGCACCGTCATGATGGTAATCGGTTGAGATGTAATTTTAGACTCTGTTGCTCACCGCCTGAACACCGCCTGTAGATATTTACTTAATAACAATAATGATGAATACAAATGTATTCTTTAATTTCAAAAGTTTAGTTAGATTAAAATTTCTACTCGGTCACGAATAGTTGTTTCACATTGTCATTGATTTGTCTCTGGCAACATTTCATTACCCATTGCAAATGAGCAGGTAAAAAAAAGTGATCATAGCCTAAACCAGTATTGTTGTGTTTTAGCTAACTGTGTAAATATAAAAAATAATGGTTGCTGTTGTTGTTTAAATTACATCATATGTCATGACCAAACCTCATGTAACTCATGACTGTAAAATAAATGTAGTGGAACAAAAAGCAACCAAGCAATGTAGTGGAGTAAACATAAAATCTCACAAACTTGAAATACTCAAATAAAGTACTGTTAATGCACACTTATATTAAAAGCACTTAATTACATTGTAAATCTGCAGCACCACAAAACCTCTCAAACCACAGTTTTCATCTGTCCTCAACAGTGACACATGCCCACTTCAGTCCAGTTGTATTTAAATTGTTCATATTACTTACTGTCTACATGTACACTTGGCTTAAAAATAATATTATCCATATTTACTCAGTATTTTTCCTTCAGTAGAAGACAATATTAACTTCTGTCCTTCTTGACATGCACATGCAACATCATTAAAAGTAATTAAATGAGAAAAAGCGGCATATTGTTTTACATTTTATTTTATTACACTTCATATTCACTGAACGGTTTGACAGCCAACGGGCGAAAGAGGGCAAATGCAGTCAACAGGTTTGAGTGAAAGCTTCTTTCTTCCAAACAGCAGACGCAACGACATTTGACAAGAAACCTTAACAGTGTTTTCTAGAAATGAAATACCAAATAAACCTACACTTGTGGATATTTCCAGCAGTATTTGGACTGTTATTCAAATCAGTCCGATTCTCTCCTGCACGGTAAAACCCATCTTTTACAGTCCTTCTCTCTCTCTTTCCCTCTCATTGTAGGTGTGGGACTCTTGGCACTGTTTCTGCTGAATCATGTGGATATTGAACAATGACTGGCTGGACAAAACTGACAACTAATGAAATAACTTTGTGGGAGTGTGACACCCCGGGGTGGGGGGAGGCTACACGGTGACCCCTCATTTCAGTGTGCTGGGCCTATGGCAGGCCGATCTGCAGGCCAGCTTGGACACTGTGGGTACTGTTGGCAGAGTTTCCACCCCTGGGCTTCCCGTATATATTGAGCTCATCGTGCCATCACAAACACACTGGCACAGACAGGTACTGGTAAGAGGTTCATGTCCGCCATGCTGTGTTTTATAACATTTACATTTAAAATTTGTTTCAGTGTTCGTTTTCCTTTTGCTGTTTTAGGTTTAATCTCTACAAACTGTGTCAAACTGCACTTCTGTGTTCAGAAGGCTGTGGACTACAGAAACATGTTCTGGAGGGAGAGGGATGGGCACTTTTGTATACATGCGTATGAGAAAATAATAGAAAACAAAATCTATGAAAGTGGGATTTAACAGCAGTTTGACCTGCTGGTATTTTAAATATAATGATACAAGATATTTTAAATCCAGCAGACAGCCGTAGATAGTTAATGAAAAAACAATGAAATTATAATTTTGTCTGTTTCTTTTCAGTTTTATCCTTGTTGATCCATTCACTATGGCCACAGACCACCAGAACCCTGCATCCAAGCAGCAGCAGCCAGGCACCAGTGTGTTTAAGGTGAGAGGAAATGCAACAGACATGCAGAAATCAATCCACTTACCATTTACAACTTCCTCCTTGGAGTAAGCGCTTGTGCACTCCCTATTTGGAATCACTGCATTCTCAAAATGTCAGATTGGCAAAAAGAGTTAAAAACCCTTTGTCTCCTCTTTTCTCCCGTTGGTACACAGCTGGTTATCTATGAGCAGGAAAACTTCCAGGGACGCTGCCATGAGCTGACTGGTCCCTGTAACAACCTCCAGGAAGCAGGCGTGGAGAAAGTGGGCTCCATACTGGTGCTGTGTGGACCGTGAGTGTGGACCAGAGACTAGAAGACTAGAAAATGATTTAAAACCAAAAGCCGTAACAGAGATAATGGGAGTAGGGGATGGAAGGGAGGAAGAAGGCCTGACAAACAAATTAATGTGTGCTAAGCAGATTACACTAGTTTTTAATCAATCACATCCGTCCATCTTTTTCTCTTCTGTCCTCTCAGATGGGTGGGATACGAGCAGGCCAGCTGTAAGGGGGAGCAGTATGTGTTTGAGAAGGGGGAGTATCCTCGCTGGGATTCCTGGACCAACAGCAGGCGCAGTGACACCATTGTTGCATTCCGCCCAATTAAAGTGGTACGAAAATACACTTTTTACTGTTACACCGCCCCCCAATAAGTTGCTTAACAAATCATCCACTGGGCTAATGCTTTGCCCCTCCTTCAGGACAGCCAGGAGCACAAGATTGTCCTTTACGAAAACCCCAGCTTTGCAGGGAAGAAGATAGAAATCATAGACGACGATGTCCCCAGCTTTCATGCACACGGCTACCAGGAGAAGGTCTCCTCTGTCCGGGTTCAGAGTGGCACGTGAGTCCCTCCTCCCTGCAGATGTTGTGTGCTACTGCAAATAAAGTCTCTTGTCACTTTCCTTACACCTCTAACTGCCTCTTATCCCTCTCTGTGCTCCTGGTGCACCAGTTGGGTGGGCTATCAGTATCCAGGCTACAGAGGCTATCAGTACCTGTTTGAAAAGGGGGAGTACAAGGACAGCAGTGAGTTCGGAGCCCAGATTCCTCAGATCCAGTCGGTTCGGCGCATCAGAGACATGCAGTGGCACCAGAGGGGTGCTTTTCACCCCGTCAACTAAGCTTGTGACTCTTCCCTGTCATGAACCCTGACCTCAGCAGCCTTGCTCCCTTCCAGCACCCTTTGTCCTCCATTTGCACCACACAGCATTTTGATATCTATTTCAGCTGTTGCAGTAGTGACATTCTTTGAAGCAAACTAATAAATCCTTATTGCTTACATTTGACTTGGTTGTGTGATTTACCTCTGTTTCGCTCTCTGCATGCCAAAATCTTAAAGGGACACGACGTTTTATTAAAATTGTCTATAAAGGCACCAAAAAAGCAGTTTCATGTGCACTGGCTAACTCCGACCTACAGGTTGTGCTGCAGGAGCTTAAAAATGCCGTCACTTCCTGTTTTCCGGCGAAGAAGAGCTAACACATGAAAAACATGCTGCTTTATTTCGTCGTGTAATATGTACGTCGTTCACGTAAGAAACGTTATATTTTAAAAGCAGTTTTCTAGTCTATTTACTCCCCACATTCTCAATTCAGACCTCGGTGCATCGGAAACATTGGTATGAAAATGTCACCTAATATAAATGCTTAGCTTAACTAGGCTAGCTAGACATGTTTAATGTTGACCGTCTTGACTTTCGTAGCACTGCACTTTTATCGTGCTGCCAAACCTGATAGATAATTTACAGCCGCGTTTTTCCTGTGCTTTATATATATATAAAGTTATTTTTAAATGTTTCTGGGGTTGCCTGTATCAACTTTATCCCAATAAATTTGTGTTGACGGAGTCAAAACAAACAAGGCTGCTTCACATCTTTCTTTGCTAGCGAATATCCACCTTCAAAGTTGATAATTAAATAAGGTTTGCTTGTTGCCAAAAGTACATTTCTATTAGACAATGATTAAAGACGTTTTATGAGTCATTTTGTTCAACTCTTTTATTCGGCATGCCTCTAAAACTTACTAATAGTCCACTAACATTAGTTGTATATGTTACTTCCTTCCTTCTTGTATGTAGGCGATTTGGACAGAATGCATTGTGGGATAATGGTGTCCATTAACAACACATTTAAAAATCAAGTTTCTATCCATGAATTTGTGTCTTGATGTATTTTTTTTTTTTAGCTAATATAACTATGTAAGATTACTTCACATTAAGTGAATGGTGATGAAAGAGAAAAGGACATTAACTAAAACCTGTGGGTCAGCTCTACTACAGCTACTACAGTAGGTTGGTTTTCAAGACTTTTGACAACAACTGTATAACAAACAACATTGTTTTCCTTTTAAAACAGTCAAGATGCCTGTCCATTGCAGTAGCTGCGTTGACAAGCGCGCCGTGCTGAAACGTCCAAAGACAGGCCACTCGCTGTGTAAGGAGTGCTTCTTCTGGGCCTTTGAGGAGGAGGTGCATCAGACGATTGTAGAAGCAAAGCTGTTCAAACACGGGGAGATTATAGGAATTGCGGCCTCGGGTGGAAAGGACTCCACAGTGCTCGCGCATGTGATGAAGCTCTTAAATGAGCGGTACAACTATGGCCTTGAACTTATGCTTCTCTCGGTGGATGAGGGAATCACCGGGTACAGAGATGACTCCTTGGAGACAGTGAAGAGGAATCAGCAACAGTATGAGCTGCCACTGAAGATTGTGTCGTACGAGGAGCTGTATGGCTGGACTATGGATGCTATAGTGAAGCAGGTGGGACTGAAAAATAACTGCACCTTCTGCGGGGTGTTCAGGAGGCAGGCGCTGGACAGAGGAGCCATCATGCTGAAGGTCGACAAGATATGTACAGGTAATTACAAATAGCATTATTAAAATGTAAACGCAAGAAATTCAACTTAGGCTTTATGTCAAAGAATAAATGTTCTGTTTGAATGTGTTACAAAGGCTGGATCTGTGTTTTCAGGTCACAATGCCGACGACGTGGCGGAGACAGTGTTGATGAACATCTTGCGAGGGGACATAGCTCGTCTGCGCCGCTGCACTGCCATCTCCACAGCCAGCGAAGGCGAAGGGGTTGTGCCGCGCTGCAAGCCGCTCAAATATGCGTATGAGAAAGAGATCGTTCTGTATGCTTACTTTAAAAAGTTGGACTACTTTTCCACTGAATGTATCTACTCTCCCAATGCTTATCGAGGGTATGCAAGGACCTTTTTAAAGGACCTGGAGAGTGTGAGGCCTAGCTCCATAATTGACGTCATCCACTCAGGGGAGAACCTGTCTGTGCGGGAAGGGGTGAAGATGCCTGTGCAGGGAACCTGCAACCGCTGTGGCTACATCTCCAGCCAGGCTCTGTGCAAGTCATGCGTGCTGCTGGAGGGGCTGAACCGAGGTCTGCCGAAGCTGGGCATAGGCAAACACCACCGCCTGCATGACAAACTCCTCTCCCAGCAGCCCCTTACTGAGAAGGAGGAGAGAAAGCTGAAATCAGAAGACTTTTGACAAATATTTTGCCGTTTTATTTACCATAGAACAGAAGACATGACATTTTTGAAATAAACCATGATTGTCGTATTTTTACACAGGAAATGACTAGTGTAATGTCATCAATTTAATATTTATTGAAAGTTTGTATGGAATATTTTAATTTGGTTAAACTGAGAAACATTTCAGCCCACGTGAAGCTTCTTCAAAGCATAGGAAGTCCGTTCACTGCTGTTTTACATCTGCTAACTTCACTGAGATGCTATGGAAACATTTTTTCAAATGGTTTTAATTTTGTCTGAACATAAGGTCATATTTAATAATAAATGAATGGTATGTGTGTCCACTTTTTGTCATATTTGCCTTTGTGTATTAAGCATGACGATGGGAGATGTTTGACATTTTTCAGTTTCTTTGAAAGCTTCGATACCAACTTGTGTTGAGTTCTTCAGGTATTAATCTTTAGGAATCAGCATCACTTGGTTTCCAAATTACTGGATATTTAAAACACACATGCTTTAAATAAAACTTAAGTTGTGTCCACCTACAGAAGGCGTGCGAGATGCAGGGACAAGGAATCGCAACTTTATTTTGTATTTTTAAAGAGATGGTTCATGTTTGAATGAGTTACGATCACATTCCAATGTGTTTTATGAACTATGATTTAATAAATGCTTTGTTTTCGTGTTTCTCCTGTTTTTTTGTGATTTGGATGAGGATGATGTTATTATCAATCTCCTGAAATATATGACTTGATGCTCAGTGTTCTTGTGAAACCAGTGGAAGTCAAACCAAGTAAACAATGCCACATAATACTCTTTACAATCTAAAACATTGTAAGTACTACAGACTGTGCAGAACTCAGCTGCTAGGCTTTTAACCGGAACCAAGATGTACAATCATATCACACCTTACATTGGCTCCCTGTCTCTTTTAGGATTGATTATAAGGTCCTGTTGACTTTTAAGGTTCCATATTATATTTTGGATCTTTTAACTTCTTATAATCCCTTGTGTAGTTTGAGATCTTCAGGCGGGAGTCTCCTGTCTCTTCCTGAGTTCAGGCTAAAGATTAAAGGGGATGTAGATTTTGCTGTCAAGGCGATCAAAAATAGCCTTGCCACTTTTCACTTTAATTCATTACTCACATTATTTTGCCATCCAGTGACTAAGGACAAGTAGAGAAAGAACTGCACTTTCTAACCCTAAATATAAAATATCAAGAGAAAAACACTGTGCAAACATTTCCCAAATATACGCCGAATATGAATTTATATCAGACACGCAGAAATTTATTTACTGGGAGAAATGCCAGAATGCCAAATCCTTGCAGAAAAATATATCTCTTCATGCCATGAACTGAGGACAACTAGTGGAAACTCAGACTAGACTGATAAACATATTAAATAATTGTACTGTAAAATTATTAAATTATTATTATTTTCATTGTTTATTATTTTAGTAATTGTTCCTTGGAAAAATGAACCCATAAACCATAAATACTTAATGGGTTTATTTGATATTTTTTTCTGTTTGATATTGATTTTTTAGTTGTTTTGTTTTGTCTTTTAATATATTGCTGTTTCGTTAATGATCCTAAACATAAAATTATTTCTACATACTACTGACTTTTTTTCTTTTTTTAAACACAAACACAGACTTTTACTGTTTAATTTACTTTATTTAATGAACTGTATGAAATCAGTAGTTCTTTTGTATTGTATTTTAAACTTTGGCAATATTGTTGTTTGACAATCATGCCAATATTAAATTGAAATTGACCGTTATGGTAAATATGCGTCACCCGCTTGTGACCGCTAGATGACGCTCGTCGCCGCGCCTCAGCCAGGGAGCGCGCACGCTCTGGTAAAGTACACATGCACATATCGCTGCGCGTTCACGAGAGCTTTCCTGACCAACTTCCAGAGCAGCAGCAGGAGACACAGTGGTGAAGTTTGAGGGGTAAAAAACTGAGTTGAGGCAGTCGAGAAACTAAACCAAACATAAAACCGACACAGGTCAAAGCCAGCCAGCCACTATGGACGATTTAGGTAAGTTATGAAGTGGTTTTTTAAACCGCCGTGTGTCTTTTTAACTTAACGGTCACTTATGAGCGGTTAGCAGGGTGGAGGAGAAACGGTACGACGATTTAATGCTTTCTTGTGTCGCCGTTTGTCACCTTAACTTACTCTGAAAGCTACTTTAATTTAAAGTAGCACAGTGCGCCTGAGTGTTTGTTTGGCACATTTTACATTTGTTGTTTTATATAAGCATCGTAGTAACTGGACGTAGCGGCTGGACATGGCTAGCCTTTTACGACCACCACCACCTCCACCTCTTCCTCCTTTTAAACTCTGTAGTAACGTTTCAGATCATAATAACAATAATATTAACACGCTATCCTGAACCATTTAAACAAACTACTTTTGATTAAAATGTGTGCCAGAGGGAGGAGATATTTGGCTGATATTTTGACACCACTGCTTTAACATTACCTCCTCAACTTTTGCCCCCAGGCTGCTCATTCCAGCTTTGAAGTGGTGGAGTTAACAGGCCTCCCCATTTAGACTGCTCAGTGCAGCACAATGTGAGCTCAGCCCTGGCTTGGCTGGCTTTATAATGTATCTACAGTCTGATGGAGCACACTTTAACTGCTAGGGATACTTGGTTAATTACCATGCAATCTTTACTTTGTTGTTCTTCTTTAAAATTGAAAGCCTTGATACAGGAGACAAGGATGGGGACTAGGACATAAAATCCTGTATGTGATTGGATATGTGGGAGCTTAATTTCGACTGAAAACCCCATGGAAACACCCAACATCTCATTTTACTCTATCCAAGGTGCACTTTCTACTTGATTGTAGGCGGGAGGTGAAACGGTAGCATGTTCCTAACCTTGATTTCTTAATTTTATATTTGATTGGTGGAGTCTATCTGTGTCTATGGATCACTGCACTGGAATAAGTGGAGCCGCTAGAGGTTCAAACTCCCCTATATGCTACACAGTTGCTTGGTATATTGATTTAATTATTATTTAACTACATTAACATTTAGAATTGCCATCCAAGCATGTTGTTAAAAAGACATAAACTACATTTGTTTATCAGCTAGTTACAAGTACAAAATTCACTGACAACACAATAGTGATAGAACGATTAATCAGGCTGAAATCTGGCATTTTGAGGCAGTCTGCAGTGGCTACTAACGATTATTTTCTCAATTAATTGTTAGGTCCAAAAAATTGTGAAAATTGGTGAAAAATGTCGATCAGTGTTTCCCAAAGCCCGAGACGCCGTCCTCAAATATGTTGTTTTGTTCACAACCTAAAGATATTCAGTTTACTGTTATAGAGGAGCGAAGAAACCAAAAAATATTCACATTTAAGAAGCTGGAATCAGAGAATTTGGACGTTTAAATAAAGGACTCAAAGGGATACAAAGATAGTTTATCAAAATAGTTGATTAATCGTTTAATCGTTGCAACTCTAATCCTACATAACAGATCGAATCTAAAACCATTACTGGCTCGCGTTAAATATATGTAGTTACACTGTAGAGAATAATGCAGCAGAGTGACGTCACTTCTGACAAACACCAGTCACGTTCTGAAATCTACAGGAGAACCCAATATAAATAATTAATAAATAACTCCATCAGAAACAACACGTTACTAGCTAAGATAACATGTATAGTTGAATGTACTCTGCACTCTTGAAAACACCCATATCGGTCGACCACTGCTACACAATAGTCTGATTTTTAGAAAATAATATGACCTTTTGATTATATTTAATTATTTACTAAATTGCTGTTTGTATAGATCTACTTTTATGGCTTTAATATTAAAATTAGTGTTCATTTTACGTTATCTACTGCTGATGCTCATTACTTGTTGTCATTTACCAAGACCTGTAAGCTAGTGCTGCAGCTAACACTCAATTTCACAATTTGTTTTGATTTATCAAACGCTTAGTCTCGAAAACATCAGAAAATGGTGAGAAATTGGATACCCAAAGATATTTAACTTGCAGGGATTGTAGTCTAAGAAAAGGTGTAAATACTCACATCTGAGTGACTGAAACCAGTAAATTTTTAACTATAGTTTTTCTGTCAATCAGTAAATTTAAGCACTGCATCGATGGCTGGCTATGTGTAGCTCCATCTATATTTTCGTGCCTCACTAACCAGTTGCCTCTTCACTTCAGGGGCCCCTTGACCTTTGGCACTGAACTCTGAACTTCTAATTTCGTTGTTATAGTTTTCAGCAGCTGGTCAGTTTGTTATATCTACCGTTACTAATTCAAAATAAATCGGGTATCTTTAGGAATGCTGACATACTCTGATCTCCCAAATTAGAAAGGCAGTAAAATGGATTTGTGAATCGTTTAAGAGGCTAGACGACGGGCCGTATTTTGAGTTTGGCTTGAGGATACAACCAGGGCACGTTAGATGCTCTGCGCCGCTGAAAGGGCTGATTGTTGTTTGAGATGAAGCCTGAACAGTAAGGCTGAAGGAGAGGTGGCGAGGCTGCTGAGGAATGTCGAGCATCACCCCGAGTCCGGGTCCGAGGCCAGTCCGAGGCCAAAGACTCTCGACTTTTTATATACAATCTATGGTCATGACTCGCCTCCTACCACTTTACTCTCAGCCCCGTGCACGATGCCACCAGAGGGAGGGGCTGCCGGTTTTTTTTTTTTGGTCTGTCTTCCTCAAACATGGGTCGTGTGGTAACTGCAGATACTTAAGAGATTGTCAAAAAACATCTGAGCGTTGAGGTCTGGTAGCCTGACAGTCACAGAACCGCAAAGTTAAATGTTTTTCATCTGCTCTAACGTAACCATTTAAATGTTTTTGTGCACATCATGTGGCACACCCCTCCCACGCCCTCCTCCCTATGCAATAACAAGCCATGTTAAATATTTGTAAATACTTTGGTTTACTGTACTCCCAGGAAACTCCCCCACCTTACAAGCCCCCGTGGCTTATTGATGACTGACAGGTCTACATGGAGCTGTTTGGAAACCTGATCACTCTTTCAGTCTGTGTTCATTCTGTGTATATTGATCTGCCCACGTCGCTTAACACTCGAGGAAGGGAATTCTCTCAGCATAGTGTGAGCGTTCTTCCAGCCTCTGAGTCAGACTTTTCCAGAGATCAGTCTTTTACAGTCCGGACCAGGTGGCGGCCAGGCCTAGCCTAACTGTCGTTAACTGATGTGGCTGAGGGGACAAGTCCTCACCCAGATGTGACCCTTTAAACCACATGTGGCCCACTGTCCTTTGGCTTGTCCTGCTCCTGCATCTTCATGTTTGTGTAGTGTGACCCCAAGCTCCGCTCTCTGTTAAATTCCTCAGCGATGTGTCAGATTCAGGCAGACTGACCTCACAGGGCTGTGGAGACCCTGCTCCAGGTCTGCCGGTAAACACAGAAGAATTTGGATTTGTACAGACGTGCATTGTGCTGGAGGCTCATGGCTAAAGTGAGAATAACACGTCAATCAAGCTTGACGGACTTCTTTTTTGTTGTAAATTCCCACAAAATCAGATCTTTGCGGATTACCAGTTGATCAAATCCAGGGCTGGATTAGTATCAGGGCAAAGTGTTTAAGAGCCCCGCACCCATAGGGGACTCAAAAAATTATTAACAATTATTAATATAAGCTGACATTTTAAGCACATTAAGGCTGCTCCTGTATTTTAACCTAATCTTGAAGCCCTCTCTGCAGAGGGGATCAGAATAGTGTGCCTGTACAAGCATGGCTTAATCCTGCGTTCACCTGAGAAGCAGAAAACGGGTATTATTTATCGCTTCAATGCCAAAACAGCGTGGGCAACTCATCTCTATTTTGCAGACACAGTGAGGTCCTTGTGTATGTGCCGGAGGTGGCTATGTGGGCTGAAACAGACAGCTGCACCTGCTGAACATGCCTTTTGTAAACCCAAACAGCAGTCCTACTAGATTTACTGTAATAGTATCAGTTGATCACCTTGCTGGGGAACACCTTATTCTCCAGGCAGGAGCTAAAGCTGGCTGTTGTACAATCAGTGTGGTCTTAAATGTTTACAGCGTTTGCACAGCATACCAAAAGATCCTAGAAGGTCTATAGTGGTTTCTGTGTCCCAGTGTGTCGGCAGTACGGAGTTAATGTTACCAGACTAGCTTTCATCACCCCTTGAGAGCTGCAAGGTTAGTGCATACCGTCCCTAACTAGTGCCTGCTCAGTTAGAGGGAAGTAAATCAGTCTCGTTCCCGGGCTCCACACCCATCCTGTTCTGGGTCTGGGGAAGAGAGAGTTTCATGGCTGACCTCATCGCTTAGGCAACAGACCCTGCCCCACATCCTGAGGAAACAGAGGAGAAAAACAATGAGCGGAGTCACTGCTGAAGGCCAGCAAATACTGGTAAAGGGGGCCGCTGCGAGCCCTCAGTCGGTGATCCTGCTTCTAGAACAGCGTTTTCACTGTTATGTGCTTTTTTTACCACGTTGTTGCTTCAGGTGCAGCGCTCCTCGTTCTCCTCCTCTTGCCATGCTGTTTCAATGCTTGTCCTGTTCCCTGGCCTTATAACTTGGCCCAGAGAACAGGGCTGATTATTTTCCTGACAGGTCTGGGTAATGTATTAGGAATCCGAGTCCCAGCTGGATTGTTTGAACATTACTCAAGCTGGGGACACCTGAGGGCATGTTCAAAAAGCGTTTCATGTGTGTAAGCAGGGCAGGAAATCTCACTTCTATTTTCTAAATAAAAAAGTTTTTTAATATTGTAGCATAAATCTACACTTTTCTGGGTATCAAACTTCAATGCCTTAATCAATGGTAATGATTTGAAATGTGTCCGTAGCACAAGTATTAACTGTCGAGTAGCACAAGCTGATGTCAAGCACAGATTCATACTTTTCTTTTGTGTGATTTAGAGCTGCAACCATGAGTCAAGTAGTCAATCTATAAATGATTAATCTGCAGATGTTTTCATAATTAATAAGTCATTTTTCAAGCAAAGATTTCAAGCATTTGATGATGCTGTGATTAATACTGTAAATTTCCCCATTTCATTTTTTTGAAGCCATCTCAGAAGCTCTACTTAAGAAAGACATAAAGATATACCCAATGCCCAGGTATTGGTATCCCGACTAAATCCAATAAAGAAAACATTCAGCAGAATGTGCTGCAACTAAGAATTATTTTCATTATCAACAATTTTGTTATAATCCAGAGCGAGTGGTGTAGGCAAACTTCATTCACTGACTAAATCCATCATTTTTTGCTGATTTAATGTTCTGGCACAGTTTGGAGTAGGGCTGGGCGATATGGCCAAAAATGTTATGACGATAAAAACATTTCATATCATTCGATATTGATAATTATCACAATATATGTCAAATCGTTATTTCTTTCAAGTTTATGGGCTGATTCTTGCTCCTGAGTGAAAATTGAAGAAATCAGATGGTTAATTATGTGGTTAAACTTTTCTTTATAGTCAAAACTATTATGATAAAATCTGTTCAACAAATATGATTAGTTAATCTTTTTCTGGCCTCTTTTTCTCAACAAAATGCATAATTTTAGTTGATAATTATCATTATGATTTTATTGCCCAGCCCTAGTTTGGAGCATAACTTTGACTGACTTTGCTTTCAGTCAGTGTTTTAGCACAAGAGAGGGACAAGACAGCCTTTCTTTGAGTGTCTTCCCCATCCTACCCAATTATCTTATGGGACAAAAGGTCGTACGGTCCTCACACATGCACGGCTATCATGAGTGTGTCCTCAGTGACTGGGTGTTACTTCAGTCTTTAGACTTTCCCCAGTCATCTGCTTTACTGGTGGGGAAGTGCTTTTATTTTGATCCAGCATCTTCTCAGGGGGCGTGTCATCTTTCAGTTATGGGGCTGCTTGGCAGGATATTTTTAGGTGTGTTTATTTTGAAGTAATCACCCAAAGATGCTTCTGTCTCTCTAATAGTATGGTATTACGCTCATTCATCCTTTGTCTGTATGGGTGTGTACGCTTTACTGTACAAACAGGCGGCCATCTGTAAGCTGTACGGCTCTCTCTTGACATTTAATCAGTTTGCTGTTTTCTCTCATTCACTCGCATTCTCTGTTTCTCTGTCCCTGGTTTCTTCTCAGCCTTCCTGGCATCTCACCCTCCACCCCCTCTTCCCGGCCCCTGCCTGTCTTGTTTGATATAAATATCGTGTCGGGTTGGCCTGATGGGGTAGGGTTTCTGTGTGGGGCCGTGGCCAGTTCTGCTCTTTTGCTCCCTGGCTATAAACAGGTGAGCTGTGGACCCTGGTGGCCCATCACCGTTGCCCACATGTTAATAGAACAGATTAAACAACTCTGCCCCCCCACCCCACCCTGCCTGCACCGTACTCCACGCTCTGTGGGAAATGGGCAGTAAAAACATTGACATCTCCCTCATCCTGGAATTCAAAGCATGCTGTACTTAGTGGACGGAGTCCTGTAATTGTCAACACATTATTTTCATTTTCTGGACTGACAGATGGTGTTTTGTGTTCGAGCACATTCCTCAGCAGCTTTCTACCTAGAACAAGTTAGATTTTATTACAAAGCATCATTATGATTCCACTTAAGACAGGTTGGATGTTAAATGTTTCGCTGGATAAGGTCAACCGTTTGTACCTTTCCCAGAGCCACCTTCCCCGTGCGTCCCCGCCTGATTGCTTTTTTGCGGACAGAGGAATGTGTGGAATTCCCCATGTACCTTCGCTTCAATCTGATAAACACTGCAGGACTGTGACAGAGCCTCGTGTGGCGAGAGGGAGAGGGGGAGGCGGCTGTGCGCAGGCAAGGCCATACATGTACCCACTGCCACAAGAATGTGTACAGTATCCACATAACTTGAGAGTTGTTTGTTGTAATGAAGTTTAGTTACCACAGTGTGACCACAGATGGTTCCACTGACGGTGAGCGAATCTGTATATTGTGTTAGGGAAATCTGATGAATTCATCTTGACCTATTTGTCCCAGTCATGTCCTTTTTTTGATGACCGCTTTATTCCTCCAGACCTTGCACAATGGACTATTGAGTCAGGATGCTGTTAGAGCAGAATTGGACTTTGTCCATTGTGGCTCCTACCCCCTGTCTGGAATGGAAAAGATTAGCCAGTTACTTGGCTTACAGTGCATGTTTGCATTCTTAATGCTTTTTAACTCTTCTTGGACCAAACTTGTCTGCGACTGATGAAGGCTTGTTGGCCGTCCTTATGACAGACTCAGGGCTGCCATCCTCAGGGGAATGAGGAGAAAATTTCAGTAGCATCTATTTAATCTTTATCCTTTTATGACCTGCAGTAAATGATATGAAAGAGATGATGCAAAGAGAATGATGTGTGTGCAGGCGACTTAGTCAAAGTCTACAAATGAACGTGAGCTGGACATTTTGGATTTAGTAATTATAAGTTTCTGATGCTAAATTTAAAAAGGTCTGACTGTGTTACAGGTCTGTCCTAAAGCCCTGTTTTAGTCTTTCTTTATCCTGATAGAGAAATTGCAGTATCAGGCTGGTGCGTCTCCCACGTGATTACAATGCCATCCATATTTGGGCTGCAGCTAACAATTGAATGAAGGGCTGAAAAGTGTTCAAACAAAAGCACATAAAAATCTATTTGAAGGTACACGGGGTACTTTTGTCCTCTGTGCTTGTCTTCCTGGAAAGAGGACCCCAGTGGAAATATGTTTTCCTTTAACTTTATCGTGTTATTTCCCACCAAGAAATTAATACAGGAATAATGGATTAGACATTAAAGTTTGATTAAATAATGAATTTAACAGTGATTACGTCCCCTGTGGAGATCTCTGGGGGCCTGTACCAGAGTCGCAGCAGGTGGGAGGGGTTATAAGGAGTGCAGAGACATCATTATTGAAGGACTCTCAAAAACTTGGCTTTGTCTACAAGCATTTTCAAGGACCTTAGGCAGTATGGCTGTCCTCTCTGTCAAGGCCACAAAGAGCTTTCTAGGAATACATTACCATAATTACTAAGTCTTTAGGCCTTATTCTTTTTATTTGACAATATTTAAGATCTGCCAGAAGAGAAACGTGTATTTAATATGACTCACCTTTGTGCCAAAAGCTGTTGTGGTAATTTTTTCTATCTGGAGTCTTTGTTTTATGAGCGACAAAGTCAATTTCAGTAAGACCTTGTTTAGCATGTCAGCACCAGGTGCAGATTATTTTGAGCTGGTCATGGATATTTCAGCACATTTGCACAGACATGGGCTACTCGCTGAGCTTACCGCTTTAAATAGGCTTGCGCTCCCATGTGGTTTATGTCAAACTTCATGACTTCAACGTTTAGCTTCTGGGCACGAACTCCCTTTTGGTCTGAAGACACAACATACGTTTAGGCTTAGAGATGTGTGAGAGTCACACTTTATTTGTAAACTTATCCCAGCTCACAACTTTAGATGCAGTTTAACATAACAGACATACGTTACAGTCCTGTCATTTGTAAATGCAAATTTAAAGGTGAGAATTTTTATTATTATTTACCAGGTACAATGCATATTGATCAACATTGCGGTTTACACTTAAATATAAATGTTGAGTTTATCAGTACAGTGCTTCAACAAGTACTGCAAGAGAAATACATTACATTATAATTAGGGCTGGGTAATAAAACAATAATGATAATTGTCGCAATGTGATTTTACTTAATAACAATATAACAATTGTGTGATAAATAATCTGTAACAAATCAGCACTTATTTTTCTATTAAGATATTTATTTTGCAATTATAATGCATAAGTACATTATAAAAGTGACAGAAGTAAAAAGTAGTCGAAAAGTAGTAGACAAAGTAGTGCCCAATATCATCAGTACAGTTCTTCAACAAGTACTGCAAGAAAAATACCATACAATATGTAATAAATAAATATAATTAACTAAAAAGGTGGATTTCGAGTGTATGTTATTAGGATAAAGGAACACTGAAAGGATACCTTCACCTGTTTTGGCTCTCAAATGACTCCCCTCCCCACAATAGACTGGCAGCATGTCATCACTCCTTGTTGATCACACCATCTTTGTCTGTACTGCTCTCTGTTTCACTCTCTCTCTCTCTCACACACACTCACACACACACACACACTCACACACACACACACACACACACACACACACAGTAGCTATATAATCCTGTTTGGATGGATGGAGGATGGTACAGATACAGCAGGTGGGAAAATAATGTGAGTACATTTACTGGCTTTTTAACTATTTGAAAAGTAAAATGTTTGTATTCCTGGATTACCTTTGGTTTTCTTTATAAGATTGCATTGGGAATGGTTTGTTGTTAGATCATTATTGGCACTGACGAAGCAGAAACTTACCCAATCTTTTCCAAGCATGTGGAGAAACTTGGCTTTCCAGATATTCTGTTTGTTTTTGTTTTTTTATGGTCATTGCTCGATTGTGGGATGTTTATAAAGGCAGTGTCTGCGGCTTTCACTGAGCAATAAGGGGCCGTATGGGCATTAAGTGGTGTGTAGTTAGACTTGATCCGAGTCTCTCTGTAATCAAAACCTCAGCTTAAGCTTTGATGTTAAGTTTTTAAGTGAAATGTTTACTTTGCGACTGACTTACAGTGGGATTAATGTAATGTTGTATGAAAGAATGCAGGAGTGTTTTGGGGAAGCAGGCTGATTTAGAGACATGGTTAGTATGCCTACAAGTAGTGTATCATCACTGAACTGGTGTCCTACTTGTATTGGTGTTTTTTGTTTGTTTCTTTTTAAAACATGGTAATTGTTTGCTATCTGAGTATCTTCTGGTTAGTTGGGCAGTTTTCAGCCGTGCTTCTCTGGCGTTGTGAGCTTAAAAGTGCACTGCTTCATTGTAACTGTTCCATGCTCCTGTAGTGTGTAACAGTATGCAGCCGGTGATTGCGGTCTATTCTGGACAGGCTGAAGATGGATAAATTGTGTGATGTAAGAGTCTATTTTGTCCAAACGCTCAGCAGGGTATCACTGTACCCCCTCAACCCTGGACTGGACCCAGAAACATTTTCCGCCTGTCTGCTTCTTTGTTCCTGTCTGTCAAGTTCACACTCGTTTTCATAAAACAGAGACTAATAAAAGACATGTCCCTCTATTGTATAGAGGTATATAACTGAAATGACAGATCAAGCTCATAGATAGGTAATTCTCATTGTCAGCAAGGTTGTATTTATAGTGTGGACTGATAGGAGAAAGTATGTTGTGGAAGTTGGGCTCAGTGATATACTGTGCCATGCTGTGACGGTCACGTAGCCTAACCTTACTTTTGGATGATCTGCTCTGGCTTTTTTTGGTGGCAGGTTGGAATGAAGACTCCGACTCGCCGCCATTGTCTGTTTACAGCCCGACACCACATTCAATAGTCGCCTCAGAGCACACAGCAACACCAATAAAGGATTTATTGGTCTCCAGCCCAACCATGTTTACTGGTTGAAATATCCTGCAAAAGCATTTGTATCGGATGACCCAAATGACATGAGGACTTACTGTGTCCCATTTTAATGAAGATTGTTATTTAAATGAAATGAAGACATGGACGAATCAACACTAAAAGCAAATTTAGTTGTTTGAACAGCACCATTGTAATGTGTATCTAGTGTAGTGTAAGTGTGCCTTGGAACAATAACTTATTAAAAACTTTTAACTATCAAATCTTCAGACGCGTTGCTGGCGGACCTGGAATCTACTACATCCCACATCTCAAAGCGACCTGTGTTCTTGTCTGACGAGACCCCCTACTCCATCCCCACTGGAGGACACACATACCAGGATGTGTCAGTTCCACCTCCAGTCCCTCCTCCGCCCTCAGCTGAGGCTCTGAACGGGTCCCTGATAGATCAGCTGGACTCCCACCACTCCTCTCAGCAGGTAGATATGTACTGTGACACGTACCTGGAAGTGGCACAGCACAAATTAGAACTGGTAGCTGTATAAAAGATGTAGAAAGAGGGTTGAAAAAACATTTATCATATGTCTGTGTGTATGGACTCAAAATCTCAATTTTATCAGAAAAGAAATAAAGCAGGGATGTTCAGTCTTAGAAAGTTTACTGGGTCCAGATGATTGTCAAATTGAAAGCCAAGTGAAAATTCAGTTTTCTCGGTACATCTGACTGATTTATATTCTGCAGTCGTTAGGTTCAGCCCAGAAGAGCTCATGGTCCGGGGACAGTAGCAGCTCCCCGTTGTCTCACGTTGAAGAGGACCACGTCTACAGGTATCCTGCGACACACTTGAAATGTTAAGTGGATCATCTGTCACTTTCTTTTACCTGTGTTGTTGCTATTAGCAATTGTCTCTTTTGTGTCTCCGCTTCAGTTTTCCAAACAAACCGAAGTCATCAGACTCGTCAACGGCTGCCATGACTTCAGCCCTGGGCAGTAACCTCTCAGAGCTCGACAGGCTGCTGCTGGAACTCAACGCAGTGCAACAGAGCTCCCCTTCATTCCCTACTACAGGTAGTCACTAATCCTTTAGCTTTACCAGGTCAGTTTGTGGTGAGTGTAATTCATTATACTGTTACATGTCCCCAGAGGAGGCAGCTCCACCCTTACCATCCTGCAGCATCACCCACTACGAGAACGGCAGCGCCCCTGACATCATGGTTAGCCCTCCCCCTCAGGACAAACCCAAGCGGAATGGAACGAGGCTGGACGAGGCCCGACCCACCGTGGAGAGTCTGCTGGACGAGCTGGAGGGCTCGGTGCCTTCACCCAGGTACGCACAGTCTCTCTACTGCTGGTCTCTAACTTAACATGACGGCTTCATAGGGGGGGATGGCAGACGATGTAATTGTTAAAATAAAAGGATAAAGGCACAAACTTTCATATAGTCTTTCCTGAAAGGCATTCAAAGTGTTGCACTTGTTTGTACATATGAAATACAGAAGTAATTGTGTAAAGAATGGGGGAAAAAATGGAGCTTGAGAGAGAAGTTCAAACCCTTCCCACTCTGTTGCCCCTGCACACCTGTCAGGTAGCTGTTACTTGAAATGTTGACATTAAACTGAGCAAAAGAACGTTAGCTTGTCCAAATCGAGCTAACTTTGGCTTTGTTTGCCCCAGCGACAAACAATTAAAAGAAATGGATTGTTTTGTCTGTTTGTCAGACTTCTTCGGAACGTACATGCATGCCTGCTGGCAGCCTGTTAGCTGGTGTCTTTGCTGAGGGTCCAATTGCAAATTTTAATAGTAGATGGGAGGTAATACCCAACACCTGTTGGAGCTGGAGTTGGTCTCTCATGTCAGCTTGGTGTGTAAGAGAAATATTTTGACTGCTCATAGCGAATCAAGTGGGACATTGGCCAGTACATATTTTGAGTGCTGCTGTAAGTAATGTTTCAATGTTGAAATGCACGTAATCATATTATTATAATTTGTATTTTCCAGCCCCTCCACTCGCCACAGCGATTTAGACACTCCCTCTCAGCAGCAGGCCAGAATTTCAGCATCCTGTGCCACAAGAGAGCTCGACGAGCTGATGGCCTCTTTGTCTGACTTCAAGGTAGACACCAGCATGAATACTGAAAAGGCTTCTCTTGATTATCAAACACAAGCTTCTCCTGTTTCATTCCTGATGACTGTCCTATTCCTCTTATCTTGCTTATGCTTCTCTGTCCTCTAGCCCAGTTCTTTGGGCTCTCTGCTGAACCCAGAAGGAGCATCTTCCAGCTCTCCTCACCCTCCAGTCTCTTCCTCCGCCACCCCGGTGTCTTCTCCTTTCCTTAGTCTGTCCCACTCGTCTGCCTGTGCCTCTCCTCTCTTCCCTTTGCCTTCTGGTCTAGAGCTGCACATAGATGAGGAAGGAGGAGACGGTGGCATGTCGTTGTCCCATCTGAACCGCCGCCCTCCGCACAGTCCTATATCCTCACTTTCTGCAGCCAGTGACCTAGACCTAGACTCTGTCATAGATGTCTCTGCCACCATGCTGTCGTCCCAAACCAAGTCTCTGCTAGTCCTCTCTCAGTCCGCTTCCTCTAACTCCAGCCTGATGAGAAATAGCCCAAGTCCTTCGAATACCACCACCACCCCCTCACTTACCTCAGTTAACACTGTCCTGGATCACAAGTCCTCCAAGTCCCCCAGTCCATGTGTAGAACGGGTCTCACCCTCAAATACTGTCGGTAAATTCTCTTGTGCTCCTGAGATCAAGGGGTCTGCTTCTTTTCATGACCTCGATTTGAATTTCTCCACTCCTCTTTCAAAAAACCTCACGCCTCCTCTCTCAGCTGCATTGACTCCTTCACCCCTCCCTGTTGCTGTTTCATCCTCATCCTCACCATCTCCAATCTCTCCATTAATGGTCCCCTCTCCACTGGCCTTCACCAGCCCCAACAGGCAGCTGTTTGAGTCGGCACCTACAGGCCAGAGAGCCAGCCCCCCCGCTGTACAGTACAGTACAGTAGAGCCTTCCCTGGACGAGGCGCTAGACAAGCTGCTAGCGATGAGTTTTGCACAGAACCATGCAGCACATGCGGAGGAAGCACAGTGTCTAGGCAGAGAGATGCAGGAGGTGCACGAGGAGTTTATCCTGCCCATGGACAGAAACAGCGTGCAGCCTGACACTTACACCAGCGCCACCAACACCATCACAGACGACTCAGTGGATGGAGGCACTGATGGGAATGGTGACCTGGACTGGGCTGATGAGGAGCTGTCCATGTCCTTCCATGATGGACTGGACGGCACCATGACACCTTACACAGAGAGGCCGTACACAGATGGCAGCATGACCCCGCTGACAGAGGCCAGCTGGATGGATGAGTCCATGACCCCGTCTTCATGCCCCGGGACCCCTGACGCTGCCCTGGACCTGCCCCTGCTGCAGACTCCCAATATGGACAGAGTCTCTGCATCCGGACATGTATGCATCTCCTCTCCTGCTTGACACAAGATGGGCTTGTTTTGCTCACATGTTGCCTTGTTTTTTTTACCCTTGCTTATGAGACTGATGCTTCTGGCCTCCGCTTCGAGGGTTTTTCCTCACAGGTCTTTTTGAAAAGCTGATACACGACACCAGATATCTATGTCCTAGTTTGCTCACAAGCATGCACCGCGCTATTTTAACACAGTAAGACAAGGATTTTTATATTCACGTCGCCAATCGCCTGAAAATCTAAATAACACTTTTTTTAATCTTTTAATTAAACGCATAGTCTGTCAAGGTCAATCTGATCAAAAAGTCGCACTGTCAAGTCTCATTGGTGGTGACAATGTGCTTTAATTTTGTCCAGTCCAGTATTAGACTGGGCAGAAACTAGACAGAACAACACAGTGTTACTTTTGAGCTTTGCAAAAATAACTGATGACAAAAGAAGGAATAGAAACCATCTTAGAAAGGGAGTAACTCTTTCTAATCAGGAGTTTTCTTTCTTTGATACTACACTTACAAGTAACTCACTGATTGGCGGTACCAGCGCTCAGCATGTACACCACATTCCTCCTTACCTAATGCCCCCCTTTTTGTGAAGGAGCCTAATGCGACCTGCACTGTGAAATTTGGTGTTGTTGCCTGAGAGACTGGGATTTGAAGGCATCTGACGTAAGCATGCAAGAAGTGCATGAAGTGTGACTCTAAGCCCACTGACTACTGCATCCTGGCCTGTCAGGGATTTAATAAATCATAACTTATTGACTCACCTGCTGCCCTTGAACTCTGCTGTAACGGCCTCACCTGCGTTATGTTTGGTGTGGACGTATGATAAGGTGCTCACCATTCCCCCTTAGATAAAATCAGTGATTAGACGCACCAAGGAGACTCCCAACGTGCACCCCATGTACCGAGACGGTCACCTGCGCAGGAAGATGGGACCCATCATTGTAAACAAGAACACTTCTCAGGACCGCCTCATAGAGGAGCTTCAGGGCAAGTTCGGGATCGGCCGCTCAGATCGGCGACGTAAACAGTCTGATGACTGGCTGACAGAGGGTGTAATCGTCTCATCCAAACCCCAGCGTTTCCGCCCTGATGGAGTCGGCAGTGAGGTGGAAAAGGTCGGCTCCACTGTGCTCAGCAGCTTACCCAAATATTTCTTTCACCTTTTCAGTTTTCTACACATTTTTCTCTCTGTGTTCCCTCTCTTCTCTCTCTCTCTCTCTTCTTAGATCATAATTCCCCCAGAGTCTCCTGTCCCTGTGAGGAAGGTGCTCCCACCTCTCTCTCCCCCCGCCCCTCGTCGCCCTCCTATTGTAGAAGAACCTAAGCGACCACTCCCAGCACAGCAGCCCCCTGTCCCTATACCACCACCGCCACCTCCTCCCCTTCCTCCTCCCTCTAGCCCTCCACAACCTCCACACATCCAGGAACCAGTTCCCGCTGCACCTCTGCGGATTATAAAAGCCTCACCTCCACCTGCCCCAATTCAGGAACCTCCTGCCCCCAAACCAAAGCCCCCTCCTCATGTTCTTAATACCCCACTCCGACCTCCACCAGTGGAGCCAGTGACACCAATTGCACCCAAAGTCCTGGTGTCTGTAGGCTGCCAAACAGAGTATGACCCAGTCTTCTCTCCAATGCAGGCACGAACCCCTGTCTCTTATCCCTTCTGTTTTTCCACGTGATTATTTCTCATCTTTTGTAAACTACAAACATGATTATTTAAAATATACGGGTGTGTGTTAGATTTTTGCATCAGGCACAACAAAACTGTTTTCATAATTTAACCATTCCAGATTATGGCCCAAGGAAAGGGCGGCGTTCCCGGTGGGCCTCCAACTCAGGTCAACAAGCTGGACAACATGCTTGGCAGCCTGCAGTCTGACCTTAACAAACTGGGGGTGCAGACGGTAGCGAAAGGAGTTTGCGGTGCCTGCTGTAAGCCAATTGTGGGACAGGTGAGAGGCTTTTGTTAAGATACGACATATAAATAAATGATAATTCTAATAATTTTTAGTTGGAGTTTGCATACCAAATGAACAATCCACTTTTCTGTAAGTGTAGGTGGTGACCGCCATGGGCCGCACATGGCACCCTGAACACTTTGTGTGCACACACTGTCAAGAGGAGATCGGCTCCAGGAACTTCTTCGAGCGTGACGGACAGCCGTACTGTGAGACGGATTACCACAACCTGTTCTCCCCACGGTGCTACTACTGCAACGGGCCCATACTGGACGTGAGTCACTGCTGTTTACATGTGTGGTCACGTCTGTCGCAGATTACAGTCAGCCAACAATAAGTGTTGTCATCGTGTCTGTTCAGAAAGTAGTGACGGCGCTGGAAAGGACGTGGCATCCTGAGCACTTCTTCTGCGCTCAGTGTGGATCCTTCTTTGGCCCAGAGGGTATTTTGATTTCTTGTATTGAAATAAATTGACTTATTTGTTAAGTACATTCATAGTAGCACAAACTACTACATTTTGTATTCATTGCTTTAAATCTGTTTCTGTCTGTTTCTATGAAGGTTTTCATGAAAAGGATGGAAAAGCGTATTGCAGGAAGGATTACTTTGACATGTTTGCACCAAAATGTGGCGGCTGTGCCAGAGCCATTTTGGAGAACTACATCTCTGCACTGAACAGCCTTTGGCATCCTGAGTGTTTTGTTTGCAGGGTCTGTATCTTGTATTTCTGCCTCTATAAGATAATGTTCTTAGAATAATTAGAATAACAGCATCTTCCTCTGCTCTCTCACGTCTTCGTTTACAGGAGTGCTTCACCCCGTTTGTGAATGGGAGTTTCTTTGAGCACGACGGCCAGCCCTACTGTGAAGTGCACTACCACGAGCGCCGCGGCTCCCTCTGCTCCGGCTGTCAGAAGCCCATCACGGGACGCTGTATCACCGCCATGTCCAAGAAGTTCCACCCGGAGCACTTTGTCTGCGCCTTCTGCCTGAAACAGCTCAACAAAGGCACCTTCAAAGAACAAAACGACAAACCTTACTGCCATGGCTGCTTCATCAAGCTGTTCAGTTAGGGAGCATTTAACACTACTACGTATGGGTCAGGGTTTAGATAAGTGTCTAAAGCGTCTTCACCACGGGTAGGGTGGGAATGGGATTAATTGTGTTTGTGTCAAAGAAGGTTGTCTGTATTCTGATGGTGACATTGGAAAGTGTGTATGGATTAGGTATGTGCATGTGGTCGAAGCCGCATACAGCCAGACTGAAATATTTTCAACTTGTCGTTCAGAAATTCTGAAAAACGTCCCCGTGACAACTATGCATTTTTGAAGCTCTTCTAGGTTTTGAGTGGGTCAATAGGTGCAAGTGTGACAAAGATATAGTGAACTGTCGAAGGACAATGAAAATCTTGAGTTGACGACATTTAAAGGTGACGTTACAAGAGTGTTTTTTTTTAATCCCCTGAGCTGCCCTCCTTGTGTTTTCAAGTCCTTTTATTTTGGTAGATGATGCTGAAATCTTACTGAACACTGTAGAAATCCATGCAATAGTCTGACATTGTTGCTCACTGGTTGAGCGTCATTTTCAGAAACTGTAAAAACTCTGAAAACAATAGCAGGGAGCAGGTGAATTGTTTTTTTTAATATTACAGTATAAACCAACAGATAAGGGTAAAAGGCTTCAAGGTGCATGGTATAGAGTTAGACAGAGCACATGGATAAACCCATGATAGGCTGTTCGCAATTATTTTGTATGTGTGAAATTGATTGTAGTGTCTATAGGCTTTTACAGACGCAATCACTAATTCAGCCTAAGAAAACCCCTGCATATAAAGATTTTAATGGAGAAAGTTGTTTTATAAATGAAGCAAGAATGCAATTAATCAGTTTAAAACAGCTTCCAAAATCAAAGAGTCTGAATCACACCTTTTTTTTTTGTTGTTGTTGTTGCCAAAGGCAAACCGTGCATGGATGAACATTTTTACTGTGATATTTCAATGAAGAAATTAAATATGGAGGCATCCACCAGTAGTTGCAGTATGTTTAAACACACCTCACTGTGCTGCCAAATCATTCCTTGACTTTTCACAGAAGAAAAGAGAAAACGGTTTCTTGCTAGTTGTCTCAGACGGTGAAGTGGAATCACGCAAAGATATTGGGAGTGTACGGAGCATCTCTTAGGAGTGCATCCTTTTTTCTTTTTTTTTTTGTAAATATCCAATGCAGCTACATTGTGAGCAAAGCACTGTCACGTGTACATGTGTTTTAACAACCACTTATTCGAAGAGGGAGAGGGCTGGTGGGAGGGCATAGCAGAGATACTTTGGTATTTTTGGTGCCATTACTGTATTGAAAAGCTGATGAATGTTCACGGTTTTGAAAGAAAATAAATCTGCCTGTGATATTCAACTAACTATGCAACTTTGGATTAACAACTTCTAAAGCAACAGGCTGTCTGTGCCATTGTATCAGTGCCACGTCTAATATCACTGGTAAATTCAACTAAATACTGATGACAGGTCAATAGTTACGTGTTCATATAATTAGACTGTGAGTCCGCTGAGAAATGTAGGCTGTTACAATGAGAGCCTGGTGGTCTGTTAGAATAACTCGTAGGGCTAAGATGACCTATTTCCTTCAGCATCTGGGTAGCGACCACCAGGTTGGGTCTGTATGTGGTTAATCATGACATGCAGCAGATATATGTCAGGCCTTTTGTCTTGTTCAGGGAATTCTAGAGCCTTAAATCCTTTTCCACCCTATTTAAGATATCATGTAACGGCTTGTCTTTTCGAATCAGTTTAGTAGAGTGTTATTTAACCAAAGCCATACCTTCTTTGAATTGTTTTTCTTTTTGTGTGTTTGTGTGTCTGTTGACTGTTTTCTTTTCTTTTCACTTTGAATGTCAATAGAGTCATGATGAATAGTGAGATTCCTCACCTCGAGTCTGATTACGCAAATAAATTCTGTTTTGGTTATCAAACGTTGTCCAAGGGGCTTCATTTATGATCCACAGTGCGTCATTTTTACACTAAGGAAACACCATGGAACACAAACATTTGCCCAACAATACCTCCTTCATCCTCCTCCCAAAATGGAAGAAGAGGAGTACAGAGGAGATGACTCCACCCTCTGAGTGTCAGATACTCGGACTCTTTAGTCATCAACTGGAACTTTTAATGTGTAATTCTTCTTATTCTGTCTCAATACTGCAATTTTTAAGGATTTTAATCATGCCTTCTCTCAACATTATCAGTACTCCTTATTATTACTGATATTTATTCATTACACTTCTGTCACATACTGTAGAACCCTGGTTCTCGAACTTTTTCACAGCAGGGACCCCTAAACTGACAAATTAGACCACAGATGAGAGAAGACTTTGTCCAAGGATCTGAGAATATTTTGGCTTTCAGATGTTTTATTACGGAAATTGTATGAAACCCATCACCAAAATAGTCATACGTTCTGTCACTGTGTTACTTACATGGATGAAATTATTGTGAAAATAAATGATTCCCTATTTGCTGGGGACCCCACTTTAAGAACCGCTGCTGTAGGGACTTGATGTGCAATATTTTCTACTCTTTGTCCAGTATTGCAATAATTTTAAGGATTTTTTAATTCCACCTCAACGCTATCTGTACTCATTATTATTACTTCTATTTATTATTATTTATCATTACACTTCTCTCATATATTTTCCAAAAATTACATTTTTATATTTTATGCTTCTTTGTATTGTATTTACCAACTTTCTACTATTATTTATACCTTGATGTGCAATCTGAGCAACTGTGACACAAGAATTTCCCCTTCAGGGATCAATAAAGTATTTCTGATTTTTGATTAAAGAATAATGTACACATTTCCACAGTCATATTTATATTTTTAAATTTGTATATTTTCTACTTGCCAACTTTTTATTATTATTATTTATATTTCTTTAATGACTTGATTAGCAAAGTGAGCAACTGTAACACAACAATGTTCCCTCAGGGATCAATAAAAGATTTCTGATTCTGACTGTGAGACAGTAAAGTAGGGTTGATTAATCTTTTGAATATCCGATCGCTAAAATGTCAGAAAGTGGGGAGTTTACTGTTTTAGAAAACCAGAAAATATTCACATTTAAGATGCTGGAATCACAGAATCAAACAGAAAATTGCTCAAACTGATTAATCGATTGGCAAAATAGTTTGACTTAGACTAGATTGACTTAATCAATTAATCCTTGCAGCTGTTCATATAAAGTCACTATTACCAAAAAAAATGATCAGTTTATAATGGGGATAACTGATAATGATTCATCAACACAACAGACCTCACGTGGAACCAGGTGGTGGCGGTAGAGCAACATTGTCGTTTGGAAACCAAAGAAGAAGTAGGGAGCGGCTCCCTGCCGTGATTGGACACAGCATCACGTGTTTAACATCGTCATACCCGGAAAAGTGACATGTTTATTGTTGCTAACCGTTTCGGGTAAGTCGAGCGAATTTGTTAAGTCTCGCCAAGACTCACTTAGTTTATCATTTTACACAAAGTCTGTTTGTACAAGTGGGAGAAACTCTGAGCTCTTGTTAGCGTCAAACTTCAGTCGCAGCCAAGCTTCTGTGTCAAGTAAACTAAACGTTAAATAACCTGCACATTTCTTTGTGTCCGGGTTTCTATCAGAGAATCTTACTGGTCTTCAATATGCTGATTAAAGGCTCCCAGTACGGCATGAAGTTTATCAAACAGCAACTTTTTTGAGTTTGTTGTGCTCACTCTTCAAAAAAAACATTTTACTAAATGTTCCTGTTTGTATATTGTATTTAATTTTTATATAAGATATAATAATAAAATGGGGGTCACACCTTCTCATACCTGGTGAACCAGGTAGGCACAGCAGATAGAGCTGCAACAATTAGTCGATTAATTGATTAGTCGATTGACAGAGAATTAATCGACAACTATTATTATTATTATTATAATCGATTTAATCGTTTCAGTCATTTTATGCAGTTTGTCAGCATTGAAATCAGATGGTAGTGTTTTATTTAAATCCTTTAAAGGTGCCCTGTGGAGTTTTCTCATAAACAAGCAAGTTATGTTTACATTCAGTGTTACTCACCAAAAATCATTGTTTATGTCCTTGAGTTGTAACAAAGTGGTGAATGCATTTCCTTCCTCAAAACATTAGCCAAGGGCATTTTAAAGTATTTTAATTTCAGCATTGTTAAAGAGGTGATATTCTTTTTAGCTTTTCCCCCTCTCCTTTATTGAGTTATATACATTTTTTGTGCATGTAATAGGCTTGCAAAGTGAAAAAGCCCAAAGTCCAGCCAAAAGGGAGTTCCCATCTCCCACAGAAATCTCTGCTCTGAACTGCTCGTTTGAAGTCCATCTGTGACGTCACAGGGATGAAAGGGAAATGCGCCTCACATAACGCTCGCCAAGCGGCTACTCCGACACGCCCTCAAAAACTGTGGTGGAAAAACGCTGAGCTGCAGCACACACCTCCTCTCCCTTCCAAACACTATCTACCCTCCAGGCAGTCAGTGGACATGAAGTTGTTCCTGTGATGTAGAGACAGAGCTCAGTTAAAACTTTATGGATGAAAAATACTTTTGTTACAGATTAATAACTCACCACTCTGAATCTTTTGCTCCAGTCCATGTTGCCAAGCTGGTCGGCAACATGTAGCCTACAGCTGAATCGAAGCTGTTTACCAGCTTCTCACTAACCCGCCCTTCTCTGCTTCTGATTGGCTAGTAGTCCTTAACTAGGAACTGCGCATGTGCAACTCCCAACAAAGATCAGTTAGAGACAAGATGCATCACTCCATAGCTAAAAGGAAGTCTTCAACACAGGGTGAAAAGAGGAGCTGCAGCAATGTGCAGTATGACAAAAAATATGGTGTTTTTGGAAAATTAAACCATGTAAACCTGTTCTGGTACAACGTCTAAATAAGATTTTGAACCTGAAAATGAGCGTAATACCACCTCTTTAATATCCATGTTTACTCATTAGCAGTCTGCCTTTGCTGGAGTATGACAGCATATCTTGGCGTGTTAATTCCATCTGCTGATCAGCACAATAGTGTGAAAGAATTGGCAGAAATGTGTATTGTGTGTCAACCCTATGTGCGCTGGTGCGTGTCTGAAACTCCACAGGTAACCTTTAAATACAACACATTGAAAACAATATAAAGATTTGATTTAAATGTTTTTTAGGCTCAGAAATCTCTCTCAGGTCTCACACTTTAAGCAAAAGTGGGAAACATTTGATTGTTTCATCTTCTTAAATGTGAGGAATTGCTGCTATTCTTTGTCTTTAATGATAGTAAAGGAAGAGTCTTTGGGGTTTTTGGACTTTTGACAAAATAAGCAATTTGAAGACGTCAATTTGGGCTCGGGAAAATTGTGATGAGCATTTATCACAATATCTTTACATTTTATTGACTAATGATTAGTCGATGAATTGTGAAGTAGTTGCTACACTGTGGTGTTGATTGTTTATGAAGGAATTATTACGAACTCATCAGTTAGGTTCTGCTGAATCCCTGTAACTGTAAGTTTAAATATCAGCTGTGGATTTTTATGTTTTTTGACAAATTAGTGAACCTTCAGGGTCCGTGTGTCTCCCAGGTACCTTAATGCAAGGAGGGCACAAACGTTGGTTGGACCGAAATGGCATCCTACTTTGATGAACACGACTGCGAGCCCACCAACCCCGAGGAACAGTATCGCCAAAATGCACTGCTTGAACTGGCCAGGTGAGGCTCAACACACTTCAGTATCAATCTTTACACTGATTTACAGTTTGTTTTTTCAATTGCTAACAAGTGTCGGTCAAAACTGAAGCCACTTTTATGAAAACTCCTCACAGGGTCTGCAACATGCATCTCGGGCCAAACAGTTAATTTCACCCCCAAAACTCACTCAAACCCCCAAAACACTTCATAAATGTCAAAATAAACTTGTTCAACCAAAACACTGGCAACAATTCTCATTTAGAAAGCTTTCATTGTCACTCATAACACACAGACCTAAAAAAACACTAACAACATAAATGATGAATTGTTGTCTTTGAAGTTTGAATGAATTTTCAGTCAAATCAGTATTTAATATTAGAATAACAATAACACATATTCACTTTGTAGACTGTACTAAAGTATATGTAACAAAAACAAATCAGAAATACATAAATTTTCCTCAATATCCTATATTTTTTCTATATTATTGCATATACAGGTGCATATCAGATTATTAGAATATTGTGAAAATGTTTTCTGTAATTTATTTTAAAAAGTGAAACTTTCTTATATTCTAGATTCATTACAATTAAAGCAAAATATTTCAGGCCTTTTTTTGTTTTTATCTTGATGATTACAGCTTACAGCCCATGAAAATCCACACTTCAAAATAGCCTATTAGAATTAAGAATATATAATACAGAAATGTCGACCTGAGAAGAGCCTTTAATTAGAGCCCGGCCGATATGGAATTTATTAGTCCGATACCAATTTGAGATTTTTAAAGTCCGACAGCCGAAATATCGGCCGATATTGTTTTTCCCCCTTATATTAAGAAACGCGTGACATAAACAAAGATTATCCCTAAAATGTTATGTTGAGACCTCACCAAGATACCAAGATATATCTGCAAGTAGCTTATATCGGCCGATGATATCTGCAAAACGATTAATCGGTCGGGCTCTACCTTTAATCTCTAAGTCTGGTTTAGTACACACAACACAACATGAGAAAGACTTCTGACTTGACAGTTGTCCAGAAGACACTCACTGGCACCCTCCACAAGGAGGGGAAGCCACAGAAGGTCACTGCTGCAGGGGCTGGCTGTTCACAGAGTGCTGTATCAAAGCATATTCATGGAAAGTTGACTGGAAGGTTAAAGTGTGGCAGGAAAAGCTGCACAAGCAACAGAGATGACCGCAACCTTGAGAGGATTGTCAAGCAAAGCCGATACAAGAACTTGGCGGAGCGTCACAAGGAGTGTGAAAATGAACTCTTTCATGAAATCTGTTAAAATACAAGCACATTTTCTGCTTTTAAACTCTTAAGACTGCAGTTCTAAACCACTTGGTTCAAAACACTGCACACAGTTCTCCACCCACATAGGCGTAAACACAAAATGTACATACATATCCTGCAAAAAATTCAGTTTTCAATGTGCTTTGATACAGTTTTGGACACAGCGTGCAAATATATGTTATATTGCAGGTGGTGGAGCCGTAAATAAATAAGTTCACGGGTTTTGTGTGAAGAAAAGCAAAGAAAAACTATTCACAGTTTGGGACACATACAAATCTGTTTCACTGACTGCGTGAAGAGTTTTGACCAATGCATGTTAGTAACTGAAAAAAACAACTGTGATGGTGCACAGTGTGTCTGATTGACTGTTGCTCTTTGTGTCTAGGTCTTTAATACAGGGCTTGGACTTGTTTGACTCAGGGGCGTACGACTTGTCAGACTGGGACCAGC
Source organism: Micropterus dolomieu (assembly GCF_021292245.1). Taxonomy (NCBI): domain Eukaryota; kingdom Metazoa; phylum Chordata; class Actinopteri; order Centrarchiformes; family Centrarchidae; genus Micropterus; species Micropterus dolomieu. The sequence continues at coordinate 31,526,833 of NC_060170.1, forward strand.
GCCTTCCTCCTCCGGCTGCCAAAACTGCTGTTCAGACCCTCACTGTGGTCATCATTTCTCCAGAGCAAGCAGGTGACAGACGTTTTGCTCCGGTAGACGTGTCCTGCATTCACATTTACAATCTGTAAAGAACTTGATTATAGTAGAGGGACGGATCCTGCTCACAGAGGATTTAATGTGTTGAATTAGTTTGTACTTGAGGGTAGATTTGTCCTTCACGTGCTCCATCGAAGCCTCTTTTTAGCCTGCAATAGAGGACCAGTGGTGGACAGTAACTAAGTGTATTTACTCAATTATTGTGTACTTAAGTACAGTATTTGTACTTTAATTGAGTATTTTCACTTTCTACTTCTACATTTCAGGGACATACTGTGTACTTTTTAACTTCACTACATTAATCCGACAGCTTAAAATTTTTTACACACAAAACATATGAAGAGTTAAAAAAATATAATGTTTTGTTTATAAATTAAACTACCCAACAGTTTAGAAAAGTACAGCCAGTACATTCGATGATTGACCAAAAATGTAATTGGCGGCTATTTTGATAATCGTGTAATTCATTTTCATTGTTTCATTTTTCATGTAAAACCATTTCATGGTTCCAGCTGCACAAATGTGAAAATTTGCTGCTTTCCTTTGGATTATTTTAATGTATTTTTGGGAAGGTGTCAGTTTGGGCTCTTTTACGATATTGATTAATGGAGAAAATTATCAGCAGATTTATTCATTATGATGAAAAAAGTCACAAATTACAGTCTAATAGAAAATAGTTCAACCTCAACAGTAAAATCCTGCTTTTACATTACAAACGAGTATTAATAATCTAATTATATAATATTTAACAGTCACAGGGGACAGTTAAAATAACATTTTCAATGCAGTACTTTTACTTATAACAGAGCATTTTTACAGTGAGGTTTTACTTAAGTAAAGGATCTGAATACTTTGAGGAACTGGGTTGCGTGAAGCATGCAGGATGCAAGAAAAAAGCACGCGTGTTTCGCAAACATTTCCTAGATTTATTATAAATTAAGAGGGATTCAAACTGGCTTCTTGTGTTTACAGACAAAGGGCTCAAGTGTCCCGTGTGTTTGCTGGAGTTCGAGGAACAAGAGACGGTGCGAGAAATGCCTTGCAAACACCTTTTCCACTCAGGATGTATTCTGCCCTGGCTGGGCAAGGTAAAGCTCACGGATTTGTAATGTAACTCTGCGTCTTGACTTGTAAGAGAAACGTTACTTAGAATTACTTTTTTTAAATCTTTTGCAATCACAGACCAACTCCTGTCCGCTCTGCCGACTTGAATTACCAACTGACAATCCAGAGTACGAGGAGTTTAAAAAAGACAAGGTGAGTGTGTAACTACGCATCAGACGGTACAGTTTCCTCCTGTTAGCAGCGTGCTTTCAGGCACCAGCTCCTATCTGAACAGTGTTCGTCTGTCCTGTAGGAGAGAAGAAAACAGAGAGAGCACAGGCTGGAAGACCTTCATGGAGCCATGTACACATGACATGACGGTGCTGTGGTGCAGGTGTTTGTGGTGCAGTGACATTTTACCGAAACTTATGACAAACGAAAGCTTCAGGAATTGCATAATGCTGCGTTCATGTCATTTCGTATAGAATATACTTTCAAGCATGGCGGTGGGAAGTAACGTCTCATATTTGTACTTACAAGGCAGAAATATCTCCCAAGAAGTATCAAGCAGCTCTATCTAAATAATATCCAAGATTACAAATCTATAACACAATAAAGACGATTAATTACTATTTATATGGTGTGACCACAAGGCTAGCAATCGTTCTACGCATACTAATAATGTGTGACCGCCAGCAACTGTTCTTTCCTATAATTTGACAAGACTTGAAAGCAGCATAGGTAACTCGTTCAGTGAAAACTGAAACTGCTTTTTCTCTTAAGTTGGATGAATGCTTTTTTTTTCTGACTAGTTAGGATGAATATATTTTGAGATTTGAGCACTGAAGCACTCAAACATTTCAGCTCAGACTCTTCATTCCTTTTTTATATACATTTATGAGCTTTAAACGCAAGAATCATCTGTTGAGCTGTAATTGTCTAATTGATATGAATTATTTAAAGACTGGAATATGTTTTAACCAGTGACTCCTCTTTTGTTATTGTTCTTCCACAAGAATAACATTTAAATCTGAGAGTTTTAGACTTTTAATGTTATAGTGCGCTCCGGCAATGTAGTATAAGTAGTCTACATTTTAATAAATTTTGGGACGCATTAAAAGAAGAAATGTCAAAATCAAAGCAGATATATCCTGACTTTTAGTCCCTTGTATGGCTCAAACTCCTAAGATGCTGGATCCTGACTCAGACCCGCATCCTTCAAACGGTGTCCTTCGGTGTCAACACAGGCTTTTTGTAAACTGTAAACCGCAGAAGACGTTATGTTTCCACTGGCTGAGTGAACTGACCTTTTATGTGTGAAATCGGAGGCGTTCCCCTTTTAACTTTGTCCCATGATGTTTTGAGAAAGCATCTCCCCTCTTCTGGCCCCACACAGGGGAGCAATTAGTAACCAGTTTTCATCACATGGCAGTGCCTTGCTGCTTCCATACCACAGCGCGGGTGTATTCCAGCAAGCAGATTTAGATAGATAGATACTTTATAAATCCCAAACAGCGATTATGTGCTAACAGTCTGAGCTACTGGATAGTAGACAGGATGTAGTAAGAACTCTGAGTCAGTTAACCCTGAGATGCTTTCATTTCCGGAAAGAAAAGGTGACTTAAACCCTTTTTTAAATTGTCTCCATCGGTCATGATGTGATCGGTGGCACTGGTGGAACATAATCCCTCTCATATAGGAGATTTTTATTACTTATTTATACTTATTTCTTAATGAGCAGGATCGTGGTGCAGCTGCAGAGAGTTCGTTATTTTAATAGAGCTGCGTGAAGTCTGTGTTTTAGCAGCATGTCAGTGACCTTGTGTAACTACATTTGTTAAAGTAGATGAAATAAAGCCACTGAATGCTGTTAAAACAACACTTAAAAACCGCTGTATTCGAATCTCTGTCTTTTCAGATGCAAATCAAACACATTTACTGGATCAGACTTACAGTTTACAATCACGTCTAAGTCTTTGAATCATACTAAGAGTTGAATGAACGAACTCTGATCAGCTCTTCTGGAACCGAAAACTCGAGTTTCCCATCTCAGGATTCATCGACTCAGAGTTCAGGGTTAAACTGTTAAACCTGCTTTCTGGAGTACGCCCCAGTAATCGGAGAAAAACAAAAACATGTTTCCTGTAGATTAACACGCAATAATGGACCGGCAGCTCTGCTCTAACTGCTCAGCTTGGCGTGATTTTTAGCCAGCAGGATGTATGTGCGTCAGCTGCCAAAAGTTGTTTCTGTTTGTTCTTGCAAAGATAACCTCTTGTATAAAGAAAAAAAGAAACACCCAAAAACTGTTTCAGGCTGGTACCAATACTATTTCACACTAACATAGTATTATACAGGTGCTGTGTGACTTTGATATCTTTTTAAGCAGGAGGATGCTGCTGATGTTGCTGTTTTATAAAGGAAACAAAGGCAACTTCTCTGCATTTAAAGAACAGCCCATGCAAAAGATCTGCGAATAATTTATCATTTTTATTTCATATTTGAATATAAATCTCTGTCAAATGAAAATACCTAAATGATAGACAAAATCATACATATTTACAGAATTTATATATATAAAAAAAGGAAACAAAATCATCTGTGTTGACTTGATTTCTGGGATTTCTCTTGACTCCATTCTCTTACATGTTTTTCAGATCGAGGAAATATGACTTGATACATTTCTATAGACATTTGTTTCTGTATTGTTTTGCTCAAGTTCAAGACAAGTACAGGTCAGGCAGCCTTTTTGTAATATAAGATTCTCCCACCAACAAAGTGTACATTTTGACAGAAAAAGACAAAAAAGATAAACAACAGATTGTAAAAATCCCCCGTTATGTTTTGGCCAGTGGAAGATGGCGTTACGGAAAAGATGTGGTTACCGAATAAATCCAACCCCGATGCGAGGGCTCATACAAGCTGCCGTTTGTTGTCACACTGTGACTTAGTTACAGTATGGTGAAATAGGCTACAGCTGAACACAAGATACAAAAAGAAATTATCTGACCATGTTCCCCTGGCATAATACAAGGGATAAGGCTAAAACAGTGCACTCATACGAATTCATACACCTACTGCCGACTCACAGAAAAACCATCATAGCTCCAGTGGACTCAAGTCTTTTTTTTTTTTTTTTTGGCAAGATAAGAATTGCTGCAGTCCCAGAAAGAAAGTTAAATAATTTGCACACAAAAAAAGTAAAGAAAAAAAAAAAGGACCTGACACATGATTACACATCTCGTGAGACAGCAGTCCAGTCCAAACGGCGACGCTCGCCCTGACGGATCTTTGTGGATTGGAGCTGCTTGTGTACCGCTGCTCACATCAACATCAAACCGCTGTGAGATGGAAAACATGTTTGAACTCTAGCTTTTTGCCACAGAACATCAAACCCACATAAGATTATTTTTAAAAAAAGAGGTAGGTGACCCTTTTAATAACGTGTATTGCTGGCATCCAGTGGTAAGACGGTTAAAAATGTGTTAACACTACGCAGAGGGCAGAATACTGTGTGTTAATTCTCAAATGGCTCACTCGCTTAAAACAAGAACTTAATCTGATGGTACTTAAATCAGGTGGCATTAGTCAGCTTTAGTTTGTGGCAGTCTGGTGTTGAGCTAATTCACAACCGTAATGATCACATTAAGAGAAATTGGCAACAGGAAATCATAAAACAATCCTCAATGTGTGACCCACTTTCACATCAATCTAAACTTGTATGGTTATGTCTGGTTTTAACACTGTATTGACACACATTGTAACGGCAGGACGTGTATGGCACAAGGTCCGCGCGCATCATATTCACCTCTCAAGTTAACACTGTGTGAACAAAGCTTCCCTTGTAAGTACTGAGAACGCTTCACATCACTTTTTTACGTAGCAGAAAATCTGTTCTCCAAACTCAAATAAGACGTCCAAGGGTCCAGCCTTGAATCTTATCCGTGTGTGGACAACTTCATCTGCAAATGTGTCAGTCGGATTATAGTTTTACCTTCACACACCCACGTGTTTTACCGTAAGATGTAGGTCACTTTAAAATAAAAAAAAACAAACAGAAAGCAGAGCCACGTGTTCAACTCCAACACACTGAAAAAGGCATTATTCACTCCCAATGGAGCGTAAACTATCGATGGATGATTGATGGTAGTTATTGCATCAGACATGGCAGTCTATGAAGAAGAAAAAAAATAAAATAAAAGGTAGCATGAAATGAAAATGTTACATAGAAATGATCAGATCATGCAACATGTGGGACGATAAAAAAAGGAAATGACATCCAGGGAGACGACTTCAGTTAAAAGTGATTGAGACGCGGTCTGAGTCATTACAACAGAACAGACCGGTAGTTTTTTTTTTTCTATGCATCCATCATGCACTCACATGTCAATGAAATGGATTATACAAGTATACATATTTTGTAAAACTGTGTGAGAATACCATCAAAATCATCTGTGTAAGCAACTTAAATTGTCAGGTGAAGTCTGACAAATCATTTATGCTTGATTGATTTAAAAAAAAAGGCCATATGCTTGTAGCCTGTAAAAAATACATAACTGTTAACTATCCTCAAACATTCAATATTTTACTACTTACTACGCAAATCCAAAACTCAAAACATAAAAACTTTTTTTTCTTTCGTTCGAAGAGTGTGCCGTGCAGAGATAAGCAAAAGGCCAGAGCAGGTGGGCCGCGCAAAGCGTTGGGTAGTTCATGACGGGGTGTCTGGGGTGATGCATTATTAGCAAGAGAAAATAAAACATCTTTCGTTCAGTAAACAACCTACTCGCGTGAACAAATGCCCAAATAAAACAGCCATCTTGGAAAACATTCATGGTGCCAGTGCTCAGACTGTCTCCACACATTCAGCTCTCCTTTCAACGTCACTACAGAAACAGATTCGACTGTAGTGGCTTGAACCAACGTGTGTGTGTGGGGGGGGGGGGGGGGGGGGGGGGGTAGAAGAAAAGAAAAAGATGGTACAGCATAACAGATGGGATAACTTGGTGTTGGTTCAAATGGTCAAAAGATATCAGAACTCCCTCCACATGCTGCCTCTGTTGTCCTGCCTGGGGGGGGGGGCCATGAAGCACCTCTGCAGTTCACACCTTTGTGCAGAGCTACAACATGGCTATGCTCTCTGGCGTACAGTTGAGATGTGTGGATGTGCTGCTTCCCCCGGGGGACTTGAGGCCCTTAGTCGCCCCGCCCAGAGTCGAGCCCCGGGACCTGGAGCCCATCATAACCCCGGAGCCGAGGTGGTGACTCTGCTGCAGGCCTGCCATCATGGTCTCGCTGGTGACGGTGCCAAACTCGTAGGTGAAGGTGCCGTAGAAGATGAGGATGTCCACCGTGAAGACCCACTCGCAGATGGCCGCGGCGTGCTGAAGGATGAAGCTCTCGTGGATGAAGAAGATGCCGCCTGGGAGGAAGTTAAGGAGGACAGACACTTCTGGTACATGCGTGAGCAAAATAAATCCTATTCCTATTCTGCAGAATCAGTGGCACAGGGAGAAAATAAGACTGCCTGAATCAATCCCAGGATCTAATGAGATAGGACAGCCAGCTTAACCTCGGGGCGCCAGGTGTGAATTAATTATATGATGAGGGTTAAACTGCAGTTGGCTTTGCTGCGCCATCAAACAGAAAAATAGGATACCAGTCAGTGGCTGCGGTATATTCACCTGAGACTGACTTATCATTTATCAGATAAATAATGTGAATGGTTCTTATCCGGCCGCCAAACAGACGAGGAGAAGGCAGACAGAAATAAAGGATGACAATAATGAGAGGTGGAGAGTCTCCACTAAACTGCTTCCTAATTGGAAGGAGCGGCCGTCAAGTGGGTGCTCTGCTGATTGGGAAACAGCCACTTTGGTGCATTTGAGAGACAACAGGCTGTCAAGGACAAAGCCGCGGCTCAAATGTCAGCGAGAGGCAGGCGGCGGAGAGAGGTCGCCACAGAGAGTGAAGCCGTCAGCTCCTTCACGGGAGGGCGGGAGAGAGAGGGGGAGGGCGGGAGAGAGAGGGGGGGGGGGGGGGGGGGGGGGGGGGGGGGGGGGGGGGGGGGGGGGGGGGGGGGGGGGCAGATGACCGCGAGCCCAGACAGATGTTATCGTGGCCTCGCTGTCCTGGCTCAAAGTTGAGGGACAAACATCGTGATCTGTGCAGACGTGCCTCGAGGCTAGCGGAGTGACAAGGACAGGAAAACAAGACGGCTCTCCAGTGAGTGAGTGCATTGATGTCAGGAGCCATGAAGGGTTTAACTAATAAGGGCTGGGTGGAGCAATGTAGACGAAGCAGTCACACATCCATCTTGGCTTCGGTTTGAACGACGCCACTGAAGAAAACCCTGTTAAATCTAACGAGGTACGAATCCTCGACTAGCAGAGAGATGAGAAAAGAGATGTTGTTAATATGAGTTTAACGAACATCTGGAATGACTGTAGTTAAACAAACCTTTTCCAAGGCAGACGTTTTGTCTTGAGCACATAAAATAGAAAAGCACAGGTGTAACAGGAATTTAATGATGGCTCAGTTCCAGTAAGTCATTCCACCGTGTGAGCACGAACAATATCAGGGCCTTCGAACTGGGTGACCTAAACGGGAGACGGTCGTTATTAATGTTATTAGTTACAACTGTGATTTTCTTGGTATGAATGTCTCTGTCAAAAGTAAAGATGAACTTAAAAGAAGTCAAAAGATATAAGAAACAGTACATAACTACTGCACCTGCACACCACGGGGGATGTGCCACTAGTGAGTAAAGGATACTGAGGACGAGGGACACCATGGCTCCCAGTGCCAGAGCCACTCGGAAATGGGCCATCCAGTAGTCGAGGGCAGTCACAGCCACCCGGTAGGTGAGCACACACTGCAAGCACACAAACAGCAGCCCTGCTGGAAATGCCACGCCGGCCCCAACGTAGTGTAGAGATTTGGCGTGATCAACCTGACAAACAGAGTCGTACAGTCAGAAAAAAAAATAAATAAAAAGAAGAGGAAGGTCACCAGCGTCTTTTCAGGTTGGGGCTGCACGATATTGGAAAAAAACTGATATTTTAAGATTTTTCTTTTCTGCAATATTCATTCAGATATGAAAAAAAATACAGGAATTTTCGCCAGATGACTTCAATTGCTCCATTTGAAAAAAAATTAAGCATCCTAGAATTATTGTGGTAATTTTGTACGGGAAAATACATAGAAAATAAATGAGCTGAAAATTTTTTTCTGAGCTTTAATGCTGTAAAAATATTTTTTTTTAAATGCTAAAAATAAAAATAAAATAGAAGCTAAACACCGACGCCCTGAGTGGTTTACAAATGTTGCTTTTCTTTCGGTCTTGTTGTTTCTTTTTGTTTGTTTTCTCCTGTTCCTCACTCATTTCCAAGTTGTTGTTGACAACTAACGGGGGCGGGGCCTGCTTTGGATGTTTATTAAATTGACCAAGAACAATATTGTGATTGGTGGTTTGCTGTGCATGTAAAGACTGCTTGTTACCCACTAGCAACAAACTCTGTCTCTCCAAGATCCCTTAAATTGGAGTTAATTAATCAGACAGACTTCTCTTGTAGATTAGCACTGTTGGGCAAGTTACTTCCAAAATGTACATACTAGTTACTGTCATTTGAGTGATGTGCAGAGTCATATCCGCAGATCGAGTGGGTATTTGTCATAAAAATGTACCTTGTTATTCGTAGCGGTGGGGAGGAGGGGTGAAATAGGATGAATCGTCTCCCCATTAAGACGCTGTGCGCATTTACGCACGGGGTACAGCAGCATTACATCATTGATTATTTGTATTTCCCGACACTCCGACAGGATCTGCCTGGATGAACTGACAGTAGCCTCTCTAATCATGAAAGTAATTCATTAAAAGCACAAACGCATGGCCTACAGGAATCTATTTACGCGTGATCCATCAGGGCAGCTACCGCCTTGTTAAGAGGAGCTGAGCTCCCCGTAGTCTGCCTACAATCTCGACCAGCGGATTCCCGCAACAGGAAATAACGTTGGATATGACGGATATGTTTTTCTGTAGTCGAAATGTTTCTCGGTGTTGAATTATTATTATTTAAAAAACAAAACACCACTTATTTTCAGGTTAAAATGCGTTGCAACGTGCGTTACTGAGATTGTAATGGGTATAATATTACAGATTTGTTTTAGTAATGTGTTATATTACTGCAAAAAGCAATGCATTACTGTAACTGTGTTACTTTTGTAACGCGTTACTCCCAACTCTGTAGATTAGACATGGAAAAGGAGAACTGTGCAAGTTTTCCTTTTGTATCAAGCAGCAAAAAAGGTGTTTGAAGGGCACATTGCGATGACGACGCGAATTCAGGTCATTAAATTTGCTTCAAGAAGTTTACCTGGAAGTTGCCCACCATGACCAGACCCAGAGCGTTGGTGCAGCCAGACACCAGAGCGCTGGTGTTCACCCAGCATCGGTGGCTGTGTTCGATCACCTGGGCGTAGCGCAGAAAGCACACCATCACCACTGCAGGAAACGGGGGGGAAGGACATGCGCATTTACACAGCATCCACCACACAAGAACACGACTGTAAAAGTCTTTTCATATGAACCTGTGAGCCGGTAGAAAAATCACCGTTTAGTTAATTCAATTACTGCATGGCATTATTTTTGGGGTTTATTACACACATTTTCTTGACCTTTTTAGATTTCAAAATGCTTGTTTAAACATGATGCACTGGTGTAGGCTACACAATGGCGTCTGAAACTGGGCGGATCATGTTGTAGATGGAGCTGATCGATTAATTTTACTGAAATTAGCATCACAAACTATAAACCTGCAGGTTGCTGTCTGTTACGGTGCTACCACCAAGGCAGTAAAACACAGATCAATTATATTACAAGCCACCAACAGAATAGGTCAAAGGTCAAAACTAAAGCATCAAAAACAGCTTATACACTCGGGAGAGACAAGCAGAGAGCTGAGAAAAGAAGGAATGACAGATGTGGAAATAAAAACGCAACGAAACATAAAAGACGATCTGGACAACTGGAAAAAATTTAAATACATAAGAGAACAAAAGCGGATGGTGATGAATGTAGAGTTTGGATCAACGTTAACAACAACAACAGGGAACAGTTAAGTAATTAAAAAGGCAGAGGAGGAAAAACTGGGGGAAAGGTGATAAAACGAGACAAGGGGAGGAGGAGTAAAAGAGGGAGGCCATGGAGGGTACGTGCAGAGGAGAGGACAGAGGGGGGAAGTGAAAGGAAAGCCGCATTCATTATTTATTAGAGAGCGCAGGCTATTTCAAGCCCCTCCGTGTCTCCTAGAGGCCAGTGGCTGACGTCTGTGGGCACCACACAAAATGGACGGAGGGGAGACGGACATTAAACACGTTTCACCTCTCGTTAAAGACCAGACGGCAGCAAATCGCAGCTCTAATCACAGATTCAAACAATTTTTCTTCATTGCATATTGAATAATCAGTATTTAGCAATGCATTTTTACAGACATTTGAAGTACAGAAATGATAGAATATTTCATTAATAAATACATTTTTTATAGTAAATGCGTTTAAATACCACAACCAATTCCATATTTTGGGAAATATGCTTGTTTGCTTTCTTGCTGAGTGATAAAAACTAAGCTACAGCCAGATGACTGTTATCTCAGCTTACAAAATCTGCCTTTAAGCACCTCCACAGCTCACGATTATAACAACACATCATATATTGTTGGTTTAACCCGTATAAAAACAACGCGTTATTGTTTTACAGCAAGTTATGTGCTGGAACAAGATGTACAAACTGAACTTGTGACCTTGTGAAGTGTCATTTTGTGCATTTCGCCTAGAAATAAAACTCCTGGCAATGTTCTTTTACCGAAGATGCATCGGTTGGCAACTTGTATTAACTTGACAGCACTAAATTCACTTCTGAGAATTTGTTGCGAGACACAAACTATAGAGATTTTAAATACTGGTAAAATAAACCAATAAATATTGGTTTTATGAAAATCTATCAAGAGACATCTGGCTTGTGATGTGCAGAGAATTCTTGGCTTGTGATAGTTTGAAGCATTTTGGGGAAAAACTAAAAATAAACAACAGAAGCAGCTGAAAGGGACTGTTGTTGCTTTATTATTATAAATAGGCATTACAGTACAGCGTTTGTTACCAGGCCTGGAATGTCATCATTTTAGGGGCGGGGCCACTTGGCCTTGGGTGGGCAGCCAAATGCCAGGGCAGCAAGGCCGTCAAATAAAACAATGATTTTAAAAAGGTTAAAGATGATTTTATTTTTATTGTAATTTAATAACGCTTAGTAATCAATAATCAGAACCATGCATCAGGGACATCGGAAATCAGTCACAGTTGAGGGTGCTGACAGAACTTGATGACGACATACTAAACGGTGCGTGACAACAGACTTAAACACCTGCATACTCCAGGTCAAAGCAGACACAGCAGCTTCACAGTCAGGTGGCCCACGACCTAATGCAGCGCAGCGTGAGGATACAGATGTTTTGTAGGAGGGGACGAGTGTATCAATAGCCAGCCAGCCAAACCCAAACACTGCCTATGTTAACCCCATCAGCTTCTGACTTACGGCTTCAGCTGCAAAGCCTGGCTGTGACTTTGGAGCACTGCAGGCGGCAAGGTATTCTAGCGCAGTATCAGCAGGAATGCATCATCTCAACCCATCAACAGCGTTATTTGTGCTCGTGACCTTGCGAGGTCATTCTTCCCAGAATTATTCCTCAAGAACACGAGTCTATTGTTTGCATTCTTCGAAGAGAGAAGCCACCCCCCTCCTCCACACCCAAACTAAGCACTAGTAGGTACATTTTCTTACATATGGACCTAGGTGTGGAACAGTTACTGGTTTATTGAGAAACCACAGTATAATTCCCGAGGGTTAATATCACAGTAAACACTGTCCAGCATCAAACACAGTTAGCAACGTGGGTTTGTTTTGAGTCAATAAGAACATTTTTCAGCCTGGTTAAAGTCTGAAGTGTGGTCGTATTTTGGTTTGAGGGAAACTTGATCAAATAAAAAAAAAATTTTAAAAATCACATAATAGTGAATGAAGCTAAGTTAACTTTTATCTAAATGCATAATGTTGGGACTTCTGAACATGTCATGGTTTGTCTGGCTGACTTGCTAACAGCTTGTAAACTGAAGCTCAGTATTACCTTAATAAAAGCCCGGGCTTTTATTTGCCAAAAATCACTGAATTGACCCTTCCAATTTTTGGGACAGGCGTCCATATGGGACATGCCTTTAATTAATCTCGCACAAAACTAAAACATACGCTACTATGAAACAGTTTATTTATTTAAAACTAATATCAAATATACGTCATTCATTTGATCTAGCTTTGACAGACTGATTACGCGCTTTTATTTTGAAGGAAACAACGACATGGTGCAGGATGAGAAAAGTGTGGTAGAAGTTAGCAGACTGAGATCGATGGACTTCACATGAAAAAATTCATAACTTGGATTCATTTTTATGAAAATGTTTTGATTATTTTTATCAGTGGACCCTTACAGAGTAAAGGAATTTAATAATCAAGGAACGGACACATTCGGACTTAACGAGCGCTTTAAAAGGTAACGGAGTTCGGCACTTTTTTCTCTTGTCCCATGTCGGTTACACTGGTAAATCTATAAGAATTAGACTTTGGGACTTGTCGTTTCTATTAAATGAACTGAACGATTGAATTGTGGAGAATCTAACCGATCTAACGACGTGTAGCATGTTCATACTGACATATGGATCACACGTTTAAACGTTAATATTTGTATTAACAATCTAAGCAGCCTAGAAGCAGCTAAAGCGGGAAACCCAGTGGGGTTTAAGAGGTTTTATACATGCAAAGAACTTATATAAAAACCAGACCGGGCGTTGAATTGAGACAAAATGTGTTCTTGTGTTTGCAGACTCTGTTTACACACTGCACATGATAAACATGCTACGTAATTACGTCATCCAACAAACACGTTTTGTTCTTTTAAAATCCGGCAGTCGTTCGAAGTGGTTGTAAAAGTGTTCCAACAGGATAAACAGACTCCTGTACAAGACTCACTGCAGTCATTGTTTTCCTAAGACTCATTTGTATTTATGTAAATTCTGAATGAGGTAATTCCACAGAATTTATAACATATTTAATTTTAATGCACATTTGATATGTTTTCATTCATTTACATAAAATACTGGCTGTTATTGTTTTATTAATTTTTATGCAAACAAAAAGTTCAACGTGCTGCTAATTTTACTGGTTTTTATTATAAAACGTGGTTTCAGTGTGTATCAGTATTTTTTGGAACATTTTGCAGAGGCACGCAACCTCCGACATGTATAATCGCTTTGGATAAAAGTGTCAGCTAAATACCGCTACTATTATAGTGTTGTAAAATTTAGTTAGTTAATATACAGCGTGCGTAAATAAATCCAAAATTGTAACCCTAACCCTGGGTTGTCAGTGCGCATGTGTGTGGTGGCGGAAGAGGAACACTTGATGAGGAGACTGAGACCCGGCTTCACTGGTGTTGTGCCGAGTTGTCCGCACCTCGCGGGACTTTCGGATAATTTATCACCGTTGAAACATGAACCACACAAAGAATATTTTATCGTTTTTAAATAGCCGGCTACTTGAAATAGACCCGCGAGGAACAGCGACGTGCATGCAGTTGTCGGCATGACAAACTTCTATAAAGAGGCCTTACCCATGAATGCTCCAAGGTTGCCGATCAGGCTGAACAGGCAGCTTTCAGGAGGGAAGGAGCCACATTTACTGTAACACATGGAGATAAAACAGCCGTCATTGTGACAGGTAGGAGAATAACCTATATCTGCATATATCCCTGTATGCAGGGCCACAGTCTTTAACCATCAGTCAGTATTTTCCCACCAAGAAAGCCATGTACAGTCAACGTGTCATGTAAAAATCATGTAAAACCATCTACTCCGATATTATATCTAGGTGTAAAACTTTAAGACTTTCCAAATCTGCCATAAAGCCTGCAAGTCTCATGTTGCCTTTTTTTACAAGAGTGCTTTTGTACTTGCCCGTGCGTGGTTAGAGGCTTATTTGCAGATTAAACAAAAGCAATTTATGCAAAGCGTGGTTTAATGACTGTCACAGTGCCACAACATAACAAGGTGCTAATTCATGCCTCGGGGCCTTCGCAGACACGTAACTGCTTTTGTATTCTGCAGAAACAAAAGACTTGAAGTGCAGCGAGGAGGAGAGGTAGAGGAGGAGACCTTATGAGGGGGATGTCCTGGAGGGTGCAGCATGTCTTGGGGAAGCCTGGACGGGGCAGCTCCTCTGTGCACGTTACATTGTAAGACCTGTAGGAGTGACATAATGAGTTCAGTTCATTCCCCACTGGAGGCTGTGGAGGCAGACAAAAATTTAAATGAATAAAATGTTAAGAGTTTTATGCCCTTTTCGTCAGATCAAGACAGAAAAATCACTCACCAGTTCTCCACAGGACAAACGTGGTGATTCATCACAGCCATGGCGTAACTGTGGAGCGAGGAACACGCCGTCATTTCAAGCAGGAAATGTCAAACAGTGTGTAATCCCTGATTAACAGTTTTCAAGAAAGAAGATTATAAAGGGCTTTTGGCAGGAAAGCATTCACACTGAAGCAGCACATGAATACACTCAAATATTAATTAACAGCATGAATATCTCAACACGTGCCTGTTTAAATGTTTGACAGTGTAAATAAATACCTTGTGATGCCCGTTTACACATTATGTTTCAGTGTGACAGCATACGTGACACAGTCAAGTTTTAGTCACTCACACTATCCATATCCCTGTGATGGAGAAGGCAGACAGGCTGACAGGCAGGACGATCCAGGCAGTCATTGGGCTGGCAGTGAGCTGGCTTTGTCCCAAGCATGGGGTAAGAGGGGGGCTTCGGGCAGGAGTGTGCGACACGACAGGAGGGATCAGGTGGGGGGGGGTAGGTGGGGACGCGGGGTCACTAACACGCAGGGAAACACACTGGGGAGGGCATGAGAGGAAAAAAGGGGGAATGGCACAGCTCTTCTGCTCCACAGGGCCCTGCAACCAGCAGCAACCTGGAGGAAGAGAGTTTTAGAAATACACATTCAGTCAAACTACTGTAAATCTGCGATGAGGAGTTTCTCTTTCAGTCAGTCATCGCCTACATTTCACTTAACGGTTCAGTGTGTAATATTTAGGAGGATCTACTGACATAAATGCGATATAATATCCAGAACTACGTTTTCAGTGGTGTATAAAGACCTTACATAATAAACCGTTATGTTTTTATTACCTTTAGAATGAGACATTTCTATCTACATACCTGCGGTGGTCCTCTTACATGGACGTCGCTATGTTACGCCGCCATGTTTCTACAGTAGCCTGAACGGACAAATGGCTCGAGCAGAGTGCATTTTGTCACTACGTTGAATACGTACGAATAATAAAAACTAGTAGGAGTCGACTGGTTTATTAGAAGTAAGAAAAGAAGAGAACTTTGGACAAATGGAGGTCTACACGAATTATTTAGCACAAGAGCTGACAGAGCGTGTCGGTCACCGCGCTTGAAAAGGGAGGGGTGAGCGGTGCATTCATGTGGTGTCGGAATAATCAAAATTATTTTTTCCTCCTTAATTTTTTTATTGCAATAAGAGGAAGACACACGTTACATGGGACATAAAGAAGTATACAGAACAGTATACAAATATAGAAGGGCTGGGCAATAAAACAATGATAATTATTACAATATCATTTTCCTCAACAACAATACAATAAATGTTCAATATAACCTCAATAAATATTTGCTTTAATTCATTTGAATCACAAACAAATTTGCACTTCTCCTCTTAAAATATTTATTTTGTTGAAAAAGAGAGGCCTGAAAAAAGATTAACTAATCATATTTAGAGCTGCCAGCTCTCATTGGCTGGATGTGGATGTAGAGTCAGCAGACAGCTCCAGATAATTAGCATACTAGATATATTTCTGGCGTCTGTGATCACCGACTCTCGCGCTCTGCGACTTGCAAATTGGGCTTAAAATCTTGTAGTGTGGACTAGGCTTCAGACTACAGCTGACATGCATATACGTCCTGTGCCTGCATGATAGGAAGTAACAAAGTACTTACAGGCTAGTCCTGCCACTCGACAGCCATCTTGGTAACGCCTCTGGGCGGTTATTTCGGACAAACAAGACCAGGCCCCTATCTGAATGAATGGGGAAGAGAGCCACAACTGCACTTTTACTGGTCACCGGGACATAAAAACTGCATGTATAGAATCAGCAGTAAAATCTGATTAAAAACCGCTGAAAAAGTTTGATGACTTTGCCCCCAAAAAAGGTTTAAAAAGCGTTTTTCCCCACAAGTAATACTTCTAATACGCATGCGCGGTAGTAGTGACACATGCGTAGTAGCCCCTTACGTCAGTGGAACCACACGATTGGCTGACATACGTTTCCCGCAGCAGGAGGATTCTTAAAGTGGCGTGTCTCCTCTATAAAATGTCTCTGGAAGTAACTAGTATGTGGTCTGTATGGCATACTCCTAAGACCATTACAGAAACAATTCCACATCACTGTCAATCTGTGGATCTCTCTCTCATGAGCTCGTAAATCAAATTGAAACCGTGTCTAATGAAAGAACGCACATTGTTGAGCTGTTGTCGGCTAAACTCAGTTGAAAGAGGCCTGTCGCTGGAAGAACTAGAATCTCTGCCTCTTTTTAGAAAATCATAATTATGGTGAAGCTGAAACATGGTCCAGGAATCTGTGATAAGATTTTTTTTTTTTTTGCTTCCTCATCTAAAAATCTGATGATGTCCGTGTGTTGTGGTGACTTTCCTCTAAGTGACACCAACTGTGATAACACAAGTACAGTGTACACCGAGCCCTTTGTACAAAAACATTTTAAAACAGAGCGTTCAGAACAGGGGGTATCTGAGGTTTTGGCTCACAGGGATTTCTTTTAAATACTTTGACCTCATTATTTGAAGCTTTGGCCATGTCTAACATGAACATCCAACATTGTAACATTATGGATAAGTCATAAAATGTGACAAAGACTAATAGGTCTCCTTTAAAGAGAAGTGTAACTGTAAATAAAAATATCTGGGGGGGGGTCAAAGTGAACCCTTGTGAGAATGAAGCTTCAGCCAAGGTCAGCTCTGTGGTGGGGCGAAGCATGGGACAACACAGGCCGTATCGTTTTACAGTCACAAGCATGTCCCTTTGCTCAGAGGGAATATACAGTGAACTAGGACGAACACGTCTAATCCAAATGTTATTTTACACATTTTATATCTGCGATTACTGCAGGAAACCTTGATACAGCCATTTGAAGCCCCTTAATCTTTGCTCTCTGTTGTGATTTGATGATCACTGTAAGCTTTCTATAATTTTCTTTTTAAAGTTTCACTTCATTTCCTGTTATTATGCAGAGACAGGAAAAACCAAGGCTCACTTCTGCAAAGCCAACACCTCAAAAAGAGACTAATTTTTTTCTACATTTTGTCTTCGGCAGCATGTTTCAGCTCTGTATAGGAGCGCATAGGGCCCTACGATTTCCACGATGCGGAATCACGAAATTTGATAATAAAAATGGAATCGACTGTAAAACGCGGAATATCATTCAGTCTGCCAAAGTTTGGATACAATATATAAAAATCTGAGATTTTCCTGGCATTATAAGCATCAAAAAGATGCTTATAATGCCAGGAAAGATGACTAGGGGTGTGCCAAAAAAAAACCCCTATACAGCTTTTAGCCCATCATATTGATACATAAAAAATAAAAATAGCACTTTAACGGTTTGCTCAATGCTAACATATAATGGGAATCTCCATTAATGTGCTAAAGGACATTAGCATCGCTATTGCAATATTATCATCTTAACATAAACAACACATTTTGCTTCACATGCTTAATATCCTGAGTGACATAGTGTGCAAATACTTAAAGTACATGTTTCCTAAGCTCTGAGTGGAATAAAAAAAAGACCTGCTGACGTCACTGTCTTGATCAAAACTCAAACTCAAAATTACCAGTAGCCTAAAAATACAGCTACCACTAGGTGGAGAAAGGGCAGCACATGTTAGCTATAGCAGCAGGAGAGCTGTGAGTTTTGCAGTCTGGAGCTGCTCTGGGACCGTCTCGTCCTCTCGTTAGTTTTACCGCAGCAAGTAGCAACAGTTTGTTAACCCACAACTTAGCTAACGTTAGTTACATTACATGCTGTGTCGTTGTACAGTCTATATCATGGTATTTGTCATGGTGTTGGATTTCTCCAGAAGTTACCCCACCTTTATGATGCAGCGAAATATCATTAGTTAATGTTGGAAATTAACTCAGTAATAGTGACTTGTGATATTTTATTGAATTTAAAAAAAATAAAATTCTATATTGGGATAAATATATCGTTATATCATTATTGTTACCTATAGCGGGATATGAATTGGTTGTGATATCACGCAGCCCTAAATATTATAGTATTTTAATACCCTACTGTTGCAGTATGTTTATTATGACTTGTCCTCATAAATAACTGCATATACATTTGAATATTTCTCTATGCATATTTGCATGATACATCAAATTCACTGATATTTTTATATTTTGTTATTGAACAAAATGTTTGTATTTTTATATTTAGTTTTGAACTGTTGACATTGTATTAAACCACCACACTCTCTCTCACAACAAAATGTGCTTAAATCCTAAAACACAGAACTCAGAAAAAGTAAAACATGGAAATTTCATAGGGACCTAAGTACATTTAGATTTTAGACTATTAGAGCTGCAGCAATTAATCAATGAATCAAACAACAGAACATAAATTGCCAACTATTTTGATAATCCAATCATTGTTTTGAGGTATTTATTTAAGACAGAATGCCCAAATTCTCTGGTTCCAGCTTCTCAAATGGTTATCTTCTGGTTTCCTGAATCTTCCATGATAGCAAACTTAATATCTTTGGGTTTTGGGCTATTGATTGGACAAAACAACACATTTGAAGACGTCGCTTTGGGCTCTGGGGATTTGTGATCCTGACAAACAACTTCAACAGATTCATTTATAATGAAAAATAATTAGTAGGCTTGCATCTAAAGCGTTTTTACAAAGTTATCCCCCATCACACTTTCAAATTAAACTGATGTAAAACCACAGTACAGATTGATTTCAATTACCACCAAATGCACCATTAGAGGTGATTGTTTTGTTAGAAGTCACCAGTTGTAAAAGTAGGCTTTTAAGGGAAGGATTTGGTGTGGTTAGTGGTTAGAGTAAAGCCTTAGCAGACAGACTGGCCATTATTGATACCCTCCACAACCCTCCATACTCTAGAAGACAAAGACTCACCCACCCCCCCATCTGCCAAACAGATTCCTCCATCTGCATGGACATGATTACACAAACAGACCTGGAGTCACAGTGAGCATGCAGACATTTGCTCCTAGCGTCACATTTGAACGCAGTTGAACAGCGTTTGATGATCAGTTTTGTTTGGAGTATGCTGCTGACCAAATACTTGACTTCTCAGTCTTTTGTTTCATCCACTTTTCTCTGAATTAGGTAAATACGTTTGACGGGATCTTTACAGGTTGCTCTGGTAACTCGTGGTTTTTCTTTCTCAAATAAAAACCCTTCAGCCAAGATCGAATATCCATCGACTTTTACATTAATCAAAAGAGAAAGGACTCAATTTTCTTAAGCCGTTTTGTTTTTGCCTCATGATTTAGGTTAAAAGTGCATTAGAATTACTCTTTATTTCAATAATTTGTCAATTAGTCCTTTGAGCCGTGTTTCCACTTTATGTCTAAACTGTGTTCTCCTTTTCTCAGGTCATTTCCATAAACTGAGACTGCATTTGTATAATGTTCACATGCAGCTTTGTTTCAGACATTCACGTTGCTCTCCCACGCTCAATGTTCAAGAGCAGCCGTTTCCTCTTTTGGTTTGGTGTACATGAAAGTTGTTTCCCTTTTCTGAATGTATACAGTCAGCAGTGTCGAGTGTTTACAAAGGATTTTGAAGTCAAATATGGCGCTTCGAGTAAAGGCTAGAATACTCACTGCAAGTTGTGGTTGTTTCACACTAGATAGTAAAAACAGCCAGTCAGCCTGACATTGTTGACCAACAGCAGGCAAAAGAGGGAGGTTTGTACAATACGTCAACTGGTGGACATTTTCAAATTCTACACATAATTATTTTAAGAGTTTGTGATATTAAAACACATGGGCTCTGGTGTGTATGTTATGCATGCATCCATTACCAAACTATTGGTGACAACTTCCCGCTGCAAGATGGCGACCTACGGATAGATTTTCTAGCTGTGAAAGAAATCCGCCTGGACTTTAGTACGTTATATGATTTCACACCTTCTCTAACTATTGTATCAGCTATATCCTTTAAATTGGTAAAGTGTTGTTCTTTCCTTGCGTCAAATAAAACATGTTATTACTAATTTATCAATTCTGATGATCCATGTGACCCAAAGAAAACTGTTCATCATTATTATCAAAACAAACAAAGGCTACATCCACACTACTACCTTTTCGTTTTAAAATGCAGAACTTTTGCGCCTCCCGTTCAGAGGGGAAGTTTGAAAACGCTGCCAACCCGTTTTCGTTTTAAAACTCCAGGGTAGCGTTTTAGTGTGGACAGGGGATAACCAAGGTTGACACAGATACTCACGTTTGGTTTCCTGATTGGGTTTTATCAGTCATGCACAGCAAAAACCATGATGCTACTAACAGTATTTTAGTTTTGGTATGTTTATTAAAATATTTTGTACTGTGCATGTTGCCGATTTGCTTTGCAACAACTCCCTCTTTTCTGCCGCCACACTCACTTTGTACTCCCGGGTTACTTTCAGCAACAGTACCATCTCATTGTCGGTCAATGCAACAACAAAAAAAAATATCTCTTGTCTGGTTCTTTATCTGTAGTATTGCTTTCTTCTTTCGCCAAATCTTATGCAACTGCGGAGTAGACAATCTGCTTCATGTTTACACCTGCAGATTTCACTTGGTAATTTTAATATAGACGAATATCAAATCTGATACGCTGCTAAAACGCTGGTGTGTCGTTTTCAATTGAAAAGGAAACGAAGTAGTGCGGATGTAGCCTAAATGTCAACCTCTCAGTAGGGGTGAGAAATAAAACATAATTAAGTAATTTACCCATGCATATTTTTTGATAATTGTTTTGAATGTTCTACCTCAGATATGTGAAATATGTGTTGTTTTTTCTTACCATATAGACTAGTTTACCACAGTTAACCACCTGGTTTCTACAACTTTCACCCAGGAGCAAAAATCAGCCTTTAAACCTTTATTTTACATTTATATAACATTATTTGGCCATTTCGCTCAGCGTAGCCTCTCAGTGAAAACCATACAAAACGCAAACTCCTCACAACATTTAAGAAAAAGCAAAGTAGATAATATTACGGACTACAGAAACAGGTGTAAGTATCAGTATAACTTACCTGTTTAATATTCTTAATATAAAAAATTGTCTCTGTGTGTATATTATCGGGGGGGCCATAACACCCCCCCCCCGCAGCCATTCAGAAAAAATACTCGCCACTGTACTTGTAAGTCTCGACACAACTGTGATGATGTCTTTTAATAAACACCGAATTAAAAGTATCCATTACGGCAACCGAACAAACGGAGCAACATCACTTGAGTTCGGCATCCTGCTCCGGTGAACCGGGCAGCGGCGGCGTTAGCTTTGTTAGCTTCAACCTAGCTCGCCTGTTAGCTTGATACTTTACCAGTTGTCTTGACTTGACACTTGCCCGCGTCTTGATTTCCGCTAATATACGCGATAAGCTGCTACACAAGACACAGTTAGGGGACAAGAACACCGACGCTACTGAGGCAGTCGGTACAGAAAAAACAAGTGTACACCTACCTTCAACCAGCTATGCCCACCACAGACCTCAACAACCTTGGTTTCCCTTTAAAAACAGCGTTTTCTTAGCAGACGATGCTAGCGGCTCAAGGAACGTCCGGTTGCGCTTTTCAAAATAAGAGATAACGATAGTTTATTTCTAAGAAATAAATAAAAAGGCTTTTAGGAGATTATAGTTTTATTTTTTTTTTTTACAAAATCATTCCTTTCATGGCACAGTTTAAAACGGGGAAGATGTTTTGCAGTGCTACCAAAATGTACACAAACCAAAAACGATACCGGTCACCTGAGTTTGTACACCAAGCAATAAAATGTAGGCTATACCTGCGCCTCAGTTTCAACATGTGTTCATTCCAGTTTATCTTGATTTGATTATTTTTGTAGACAAATGTGACGCTTTTATTTTCACACAATCGCATAATGCATTGTCCTGGTGTAATTAACTTGACGCATCTCTCAGTGTTGTCGGGCCCCACTGGGAGGCACCTCTGTGTCTGTAGTTTGTGGTCAGATGCAGAGAAGTTTAATTTTAAATCTGTTAGGTAATGTAACCACTAAAATTAAAGGAGAAAGTTTTCAGTTTTAAAACGATATGTTTCCAAAAATACAAACATGTTTGCAGGACTACGTGGGATTTTCAATCTGGAATTGGATTTCAAATGTATACACTTTTTCATTAAACACATCTCTTGTATAACTATACAAAACATATATGTGTGCGTGTTTAGAATTCATGCATTTTCTTTCCAAAATGTAATGTTTTTCTGGAGCAGCCAAAAAAATACTCCATTTATAATGGGGGAAATACATATATATATATAGAAATACTGTAGCCTTTTTTATATTTTTTAAAACCAAAAGGTCTTAAGTTAAATTTCTAGAGATTTTAAACTAAATATTAAGGAGACCCAGCTGCGATGTCAAACCAAATTTGTCTGTTATGGACGTTTTCCACTGCAGACATTTTTTTGTGCAGGAAAAGCACAGGTGTTAATCAATAACAGTAATTAACTCTGACACACAAGACCCCCACCAACACCTAACAGCTGTACAATCACAGCTTCAGCTGCTTCTCTGTGGGTTATATTGTAACTAATTTATTGGAAAACATGTGAATACTGAGATGAAATGTGGCAATTCAATTCAATAATAAAATTTGTTTCAAATTTATAATTTTATATAATAATAATAATAATAATAATAATAATAATAAAAATATTCATGATTTAAAGTCAGAATATACTTTAAAAAAAACAAAACAAGTTACCCTATTTAAAATGTATGTTTAATTACTTTTTGATTCCTTTTCTAAAATTTTAATGAGTGTTTCAACGTTAACCATTTTCAAAAAACAGCTTGAGAGTCAGTTTAACTGGCTATCAAGCTGACGAGTGGCGCTGCAAATTCAGAAACACCAGAACCAATCAAAAGCATCAGAAAAAGAAGACATTGTGCATATGAAAAACATGCAAAGCAACAAAATGAATATTATTCATCGTGTAGCTTTGCTTTTTACAAAAAATATTCTGATGTAACCACTAATGTAATTGTGAACATTTTCATATGTATCTGTAATTTAATTAGAATTTCTTTCCCAGTAACTGTAACAGATTACAGTTACATTTAACTAAATTACATGTTACTAGTTACTCCCCAACGCTGCAAATGTACATATATATACACCCATAATTATACCTACACATATGCACATTCATAAACATACACGTGCACAATTGCACAAACCTTTAACCCAAAATACGAATGAACAGCATGTATACCAGTATTCAACTATAGTGTACATATATATATATATATATATATATATATAGAGAGAGAGAGAGAGAGAGAGAGAGAGAGAGAGAGAGAGAGAGAGAGAGATAAATTAGTCAGGACAGGGCAATTTTTTTATAAATGTGATTATTAATCTGATGCTAAGTTACATGAAAGGGTGCATATATGGAATTAGACATTTGTTCTTTTGTTCTAATCTTAATAATGTTTCAAAGGTTTGTAGCCATTATTTCTTGTTTGTGTTATCGGTTGTCTTCCAATTAACTGCTATATAGGATAAATTATATTATTATAATATAAATTCTGGTCACATATTATTATTATTATTATTAATTTTACTTTGAGTTAAACAAGGTACAATTTAAAAGCAAAATTAAGCTAAATGAGCTTTCTAAAAATTAGCTTTTGATTACAGCAGATTTTTATTGATAATCTAATCTATTCCCTTTTTAAATCAGCTGACATAAACATGTGAGAGATTTCATGTGCTCACTTCGCAGTAGAGCCTCCAGCTGTGGAGGGTGGTGTTTGCTTAACATGTATTACTTATACCAAATAACATTAACATCAGCTCTGATCTATTCAAGTGCCCCAGTAAGCGATGACAGTGGCTAACCAAGCTCAACAATCTTACAGTGTCACACAGTACAATACTGGTGGAGAGAGAGGTGTTTGCTCTCTCTCATTCATTCATGAGTTCATAACAATAGATAACTTTCAAATGCTAATGTGACATTTACCAAACCTGAAAATATAGCAAATAGAAATTGCACCCAACATTCGGATAAGCCAATCAGGCTGCTTCTCTTGAATGATGTCACTGTCACAGTACCACACATTTAAATGTGTTTAATATACATTATGCATAATGATTGCGAGGTGAATGTTATTCATAATGACACATGCTGTCAAACTGAACTTACAGGCGCAACTCCTGAACAGTCAGTACTGGTAAATTAATACTGCAAGGGTGCCTCCTTGCTTAATCTTTGTGGAACAAATTAGCGTATTCAAACACTTCTAATTGCATGCTGTATTTTGATTGCTTGACTGGACCCATGCTGCTATTGTTACAGAACTGAACAATCTGTGTTTGGATATTCCAGATGTAAATAACAGAGAATATATATGACAGGAGGCTTTATAAACCTACATGACGGATTTTAATCTACATTCTTGTTTTCCTAAGCAGCTTTGAAGGGACTTTACTAAATCTTGAGAGCAGATGATATAAATCCTAATGAAAAGCAAATAAGAGATATCTATTGATTGATTGCTTTGCTTTACAATCCTGCTCCCCACACTATTATTGGATCAATAAGGAATAAAATGTTGAAAGGAAACATAAATTTAGTTATTTGTGCGGAAATACATAAGAGCAAAGGGGCGACCATATAAATAACAAAAGAACAAACAGCAGCAGATGCAATATAACATTATTTGAGGTTAAAAGCTAGTCTAAAAAGGGGGGTTTTGAATATTCAATTGAAAGGGTCCATGTCGCTGCAATCTGGGATGTGTATGGGTGAGGAGTTCCACAGGGAGAGGGCTGCGATGGTGAAAGCTCTGTCGCCCCAGGTACGGTGCTTGGTCCTGATTTGTGGGGAGAGGAGGTTAGTGTCAGAGGAGCCGAGGTTACGGCAGGGATTGTGGTGGTGGAGCAGGTCTGTGAGGTAGGAAGGGGCCTTGTTATGGAGGGCTTTATGTGTGAGGAGGAGGATTTTGTACTGAATGCTTTGGGGAACAGGGAGATAATAACTTGACGCAAGACTTATATGACTGCAGGGGTGGCTGCCATTGTGTAGAAAGACGCAAGAGGCAAAAAGATGCAAGACTGATTGTGTTTATCCACCTGTAATGTTTGTCATGGCAAATTGTTTGACTTGTTTCAAACAAACATCTTTGTCCAAATTACTGCTGAAAGAACAAAACAAAAGCCAAGGCCTTGTACTGCCGCTGACGCGACGAATACCAAGGTTAATCTGCAGCCCACAAGTCTGCTGTCCTTTTATTTAACCACCATGAGTAATATTTAATTATATTTTAAGGTGTTATATTATTATATATCATTTAAAGTGAGACTATGTAAGTAAGGTTGTAGCAGAAAATCCTTCAGAGTACTGAATATATTAAGGGTGCATTTTATTGTTAATGACTTCAAGAGGAGGATTGAATATTTCTTTTTTCAAAAGTTACATTAGTTACATTAGGACCACTGACAGGTGAAGTGGTTGGGATATATTAGGCAGCAACTGAACATTGTGTCCTCATACTTGATGTGTAGGAAGCAGGAAAAATGGGCAAGAGTAAGTATTTGAGCGACTTTGACAAGGCACATATTGTGATGGCTGTTGGATTGGATGTTGAGGAAATCACACTACAATTAATTACTTTTTTCATTTATGGCTTATTCGGCTGACAATTTTCTTCTCATTAATCGATTGTCAAAACTTCGAAAATAGTGAGAAATGTTGTCAAAATTGCCCGCAGCCCAAAGGGACACCTTCACCATGCTTGTTAAAATAATAAAAGAAAATGCACTAAATAATCAAAAGGGAAATCTTTACATTTGTAAAGCTGCAAACATTAAATGTTTTTACATGAAAAATAACAAACATCAACAAATGTACTGGTTGTATTTGTATAAACTGCTGGGTAGTTTAATTTATAACAAAACATGTATTTTTTAAACTCTTCATATGTTTTGTGTGTATAAATCTACTAAAGCTGATAAGATAAGAGAAGAACATAAATGTAGTGAAGTGAAAAGTACAGATGTGGTAGACAAACAAGTGGCATGAAAAGAAAATACTCAAGTAAAGTACAAATACCTTTGTAATAAAGTACAGTACTTGAGTATATACCCTTAGTTACTGTCTACCATTGCAAATACTCATTCATATTAACATTTTATTTTCTTTTATTTGCTGTGGCCTCTTCTTTCCGGTGTGACCCTCTGGGTTACATGACAAATCCAGTTTACCTCTTGTTCTTTTGACACACTACACTAACAAGACTAGCTTAAGTCTGATTGCTCTATTAAAATGCCACTTCTTTAACAACTTAAATCCTTAATTGGTTTGAACTAGTCAGCAGCGGTTGGCACCAGGACGGTAAATAAAGGTAAATATACCGAATGATTCATAATGCCATCAGCCAATGGCCTTGCAGACTGCCATCTCTGGTCAGCTGGCTCTGTTAATCAGCAGGACAATAATCTGATATCCAATAAAAGGATTCAATCTCAAGCAAACTTATGTGCTACTTTTAAGTAGAAATTCCATCTGCTTAAATCACAGATAACGTGTAGACTTTGAGTCTCTGAAGAATCACGCACCCCCTCCCAATCAGGAAGTAGGCTAATGCTTAAAGCCTTTATCCTCTTTTATGTATCCACCAGACTTCCTTTGTACCCCTTCAGTACATATAATGTTAAATAATTGCACAAATAAAACCAACATAAGAACTTTATTGTCAATTTGAAAAAGATGCCTAACCTCAAATAAAAATGTGTAAAGTATTTTGTGATGTATCTACGAAGAAAATCCTCAGAAGTGTTGAAGTTTTCCTCAAACAACACCAAAGAAACAAGACACGCAATGGTATTTTCGAGTCATAGCCTTCCAATATGACTTACTTGAGTAATCTGAGGGGATTGCAAAAAGATTAATGCACGGTACAGTGCCTATGTATTCATAAATAAATGTGAGTGGAAACAACTCTGATTGTTGACTTCAAATCACCAAAAACAGCTGAAAACACTATCAGCGCATATCATGAAATATTTATAAACTAAAAGAGGGGGAATTCACGATGGCTATTTGATGAAATATGCCATACAGGCAACGTCAGCCAGGCAGCTCAGCAGGGGATAATGGTATTTAGATGTCCTGTAAGCACGTGGATCCTCTCAGTCAGCAACATTAATGGGGCCATGAGGCATCCTGCTCATGTCCTCCACGCTTAGGTGAAGGGGTATTAGATAGCCGTAATGCTGGCAGGTCTGGGCGCTCTGTCCGCTGTGTAGTGTGGGGGAGATCAACATGGGGACCACCAGCAAGATGGTCAACTTCTGGAACAGGAGACAGAGTCTGTTCCCCAACTACAAAGTCACCGATTCAGACATTAATCGAAGACCTTCTGAGACTGCTTATCCACTAGCCAAGGAAAGCTGCGTGAAGACATGGAACTCCATGCAGGAGCTGAGCAGGGACATCTACGACATTTACGCCGAGTACGAGGATGAAGAGGATGAAAATGGTCCGTCAGGCTTCAACAAGCAGAATTCACCCCCCAAGAAGAACTACATGATCAACATCAATGTAGGGGGGAAGCCATACCAGATACCGTACAAGACGGCTGCCAAGTATCCCAAGACCAGAATAGGGCGACTTGCCACCTACACGGACCACAACATGAAGCTGGACCTGTGCGATGACTACGCTGTGACCAACAACGAGTACTTCTTTGACAGAGACCCAGATGTCTTCCACAGCATCTTCAACTTCTACAGGACTGGCGTGCTGTGGATCAAGGACGAGTTGTGTCCCCGCAACTTCCTGGAAGAGATCAACTACTGGGGCGTGAGGATCAAGAACACCCACCGCTGCTGCCGCATCTCCTTCGAGGAGAGGCAGGACGAGCTGAACGACCAGCTGAAGATTCAGAGGGAGCTGGAGGCAGAGGTGGAGATCGAGGAGAATGAAGAGCTCTTTCAAGACATGTTCATGGGCCATAAGCGCAGAGCCATCTGGAACTTAATGGAGAAGCCGTTTTCGTCAATTGAGGCCAAGCTGATGGCGGTGGCCTCCAGCCTGTTTGTCCTGATCTCTCTGGTGGCCATGACTCTCAACACGGTGGAGGAGATGCAATACAGGACTCCTACAGGTCAGCTCAGTGGTAAGACATACTGGGAATACGTGGAGTCCGTTTGCATCGCCTTCTTCACCACGGAGTACCTGCTCCGTCTGGTGTCCACTCCTGATCTCAAATCCTTCGGCAGGAGTGTGCTCAACACCGTGGACCTGATCGCCATCCTGCCTCAGTATGTGCAGGCCATCCTGGAGTTCTTTGACAACGAGGAGAACTACATGAAGCACGAGGCCGACATGCAGGCGGTGGGGCAGGTGGGAAAGCTGGGTCAGGTGTTGCGGATCATGAGACTGATGCGAATCTTTCGTATCTTAAAGCTGGCGCGACACTCCACGGGTCTGCGTGCGTTTGGCTTCACTCTGCGTCAGTGCTACCAACAAGTGGGCTGCCTCTTCCTCTTCATCGCCATGGGCATCTTCAGCTTCTCTGCCATGGTGTACACTGTGGAGCACGACATGCCGCAAACAAACTTCACCAGCATTCCTCATGCATGGTGGTGGGCAGCGGTAAGTACGTCTTTGTAAACTGTGAAAGTGTAAAAGATCAGAAGGACATAAACTCTAAAGTAACAACAAAGAGGGAAAATGCACAGCAACTTTTTAAAAGTACAAGAAGTATGGAAACATTCGGGATCGGGTACTTGAATTACCTTAATGCTGACATAGTCGCTGATCTCTGTAATGTTATTAGATTATGGAGAGGTCAGCGCGGGCCAGGGTCAGATTTAAAGTAGGCTATACAGATTGTTTATTTATATAGTATATTTACTGATTTATTAACGGCACCTGGTCAGTTGTACAGGGTGAAATAACCTGGTTAATGCCTGCACTTAAATTGTCTTTATTGGAATTAAACACACAGCCTAAACCTTCCTGTCCCTGTCACTCCGGTCCCTCTTTGACCACATGGTATTATCTAACTTGTAATTAAGGGGAAGGAAATGATGATCTGTTGCATGACAGAAATGGTTAAAGTGAAAGGAACTGTGAGGATTATGCACTGCCACTGATTCCTGTTGTATTCATATGAACAGAAGCAAGAGGATTGTGTGGCACCTTTGAGTCACTGGAGCTATCACTTCTGGTTCAGTTTTGCTGAACTGTTAGCAGGATGTCTCGAAAAACTATGAATGGAAAGGGAGGACATGGAAGAGGGACATCCCGATTAGGAAGAGGTGTGATACGAATTTGCGACAATCTGCGTTAAGACGTTAATTTACCAACAATTCACAAAACAGAAGCCTAGACAATATTTTCTTGATCCACATGATAGTCCGTAAATTCAATATCATGTAACAGAATATAATCAGTTAACTTTACTGGGTTTTTCATGGTCTCTGTGGATATTTTTTTCTTGTTACTGGTTACCTTTTTATTCTTATACTTTTTAAATATGTATCCCTGTCACTGGAATTGTGGGGATTGTCATGTTGGTTGGTCTACTTTCCTGTCCAATAAAGGCAAAATGCCCCAATTCATTGGCAAATGGCCACATGTGTCAGCTGAGGTCTACCACACAGGACACTGACTGATCTGGTAAGGTTTGTGTTTTTACATGTTTCTTCATCACCACTGACTGCTCTCCTCGTTCAACTGCAGGTCAGCATCTCCACTGTGGGCTATGGAGACGTCTTCCCAGAGACCATACTGGGCCGTATTTTCGCTTTCATCTGCATCTCTTTTGGAATCATCCTCAACGGTCTGCCCATATCCATCCTCTTCAACAAGTTCTCAGATTATTACTCTAAACTCAAGTCCAACCAGTACACATCCGCCGTGAAGAAACGAGGGAGGATGAGATTTTACAAGAGGACAGTGAAGAAACTCAACCACTGCTTTGGAGACAACCACTGTCCTGGACACTGATTTATAATGTGACTTTTTTTATAAAGAAATAACATGCTTACCTCTAACAGGAGGGTTCAATACAAAGTAGTGGCACATCTGGTACATCTTTCCAGTAAATTGGCAGCTTTTGTGGTTGGGAAACCGGTGAGGGATCACACACAATGCTATCTTCGCCATCTCCAAGCCAGTTAGCAGTGACAAGGACAGCACAGTTCAGGGGGTAAATTTTCCACACTATGTGGGGAGAACAAGGGGCAGAAAATCAAGCAGGATGACTGCCTGATCTTATAAAATATTTGCTTTTGTATACATATAACCATATTTTTGTTACTAAATAGTCAGAAGCATAAAAAGAAACAGCATTTTTAAAAATACAAACATGAGAAAAAAAAGGAAAGTTTAGTTTAGCCTTGTTATTAATGTATTATATCTATATTATCACATAGATCAATTGCACAAAACAGGGTTCCTTTTCAGTGACACTTCTTCAACCAAACCCTCTGGTCCAGTCCATGATTACAAATTCAATTATTATCTGTCAGGAAGCATTTGTGGGAAACATGTATAAACTGATGCACAACATATTTTTATTTGATGTCATGGTGCAGCTACACAAATATGGCATCCTGGGTTTGAATATTTCTGTTAATATAATCAGGATATGGCTTCAGTGAAGCTGGAGCAAGTCTATAAGAAATGCTTACATTTGATGTTGTTCTCCACTGTGGGAAGATGTTTTTGTAACTTAAATTTAAAATGTATGATTAAAAAGCAGTGCTCCTGAACCAGTTTCAACAACCTGGTTGTTTGGGTGAGGAGTTCAAATGTTTACTGGTTTGGTCTGCACTAGAGAATGAATGAAAAAGCCTTTATCATTAGGA
Organism: Micropterus dolomieu; assembly: GCF_021292245.1. NCBI lineage: Eukaryota > Metazoa > Chordata > Actinopteri > Centrarchiformes > Centrarchidae > Micropterus > Micropterus dolomieu. The sequence continues at coordinate 31,558,290 of NC_060170.1, forward strand.
ATTAACATTTTTGTTTATCTACAACTTAACTCCACGACCCACTGACTTTGGAAGATGTACTTTTCAGAGATCTGAGCAACATTAATAGTTTATTTCTAGTTGCAGCTGCAATGTTGTAAATCTGTGTGCTCACATAGGAGATGTGCAGAGGGTTGCAAAGTCTGGTGCTGCTTTTCATGTGTTTACAATGTTCAGTAGTTTCGCTGTTAGTTTGATTTACTTGCAATGCAATGCAGTCTGATACTCTGTTTTCAATAAACACTGTACTGTCCATTAAACTATTCTCCTCATTGACTAAATACTACATCTTTATTTTAAGTGTCAGGCTACACAGCCCTGTTTACCTGCATAGGTCTCTACTGACCTCTTCTGGATAACCTTCTGTATTGCTAAAAAAAACAACCTTTTCTTGATGCACAATGTTGAGTTCACTAATTACAATGAATGCAGTAATAGCGTGCTCTTGATGTTATAATTGTGATTATGATTTCGATTTAATAGACCTGCTAATATGCTAAATACATATCTTGTTTGTAGGCTTATTCTTTTTACTGGATGTGGACTTTAAAAAATCACCAGTTTATTAAAACAATAATTATAATGTCTCCAATCCCACCATACTTGTTTTAGAAATGAAGTGGGACAAAGTGGTATGTCTGCACTCAAGAGGATGGAAGGCAATTAATAAAAATATCACCTGATCTCTTTGATATGGGAATATTTTTCTCTGCTGATGATTAGAATAATAAATAATTTAGCCCACTATAAAATGAGAAATACACTTTCCTCCAGAAGGTGGCAGCAGTTGAACACAGAGCGCGTGAGCAGCAGTAAACCCCCCCCCACAGAAGAAGTCTCTCTTCCCACAGTCCTCGGCGGTGCTAAAGTGACCTCTGTTGCTAACTGTTAGCCTGCTGTGAGACGATGGCTCCTCCAGTTGCAGTGTCGCCTTTGATTAAGGTTTGTGTTGCAAAACATATAATGAGAAAACAACAACAACAGTTCACTCGTGTTTTAATGTAAAGTGACTCTTACGATCGTGTTTCTGTTCGTTTGCTACTCGGCGCACGCTAACCTGCTAACAGTTAGCTCGCTAACGCTAACTGGTTGTTGCACATAGAAAATGTCCTTGCTTGGATATGATTCACATTAATGAATTAAGAATGCATAATGTTTCATACCTTTTTATAGTTATATATTTAAATTATCTATAACTCCAATAATAGAATCAGTCGTCCTCGTTTTTCGGGCCACTGTTGCTCATTTGTGGATGTGACAGGCTGCAAACATCAGATGGACAGGCTGTTTAAAAGTGTATATTTTAATTAAACTAATGCTTCTCGGTTAATTCTGCTTTTGCCGAATTTAAGAGTGGGTCCCAATCACTCTAAAAACTAGTTAAATTCACCCCTGTTAGATGTGTAGTTTGTACCCAAGACCAAGGTCTCAATAAATTGTTGCAGAAGTCTATAGAGTTCAATGGGAATAGCGACATTATGGGAAATCAGAATTAGAACTAATACTTTATTGATCCCAGAATAGAAATTGGTAGGTAAAACTATATATAAAAGCATAATTACGAAATATAAACGATAAATGGATATGTACAATATTTACATTATTAATAGAATTGTGATGAACAGTAGTAGTGAATAAATATAAGCAGAATTGCAGAAAATAATATTTCACATTGAATAGTAAAACAGAATATTGCTCAGAAGCAATGCTAAGAAGGTATTGTGTTATTCCTATTGATTTAGAACTGATGAAGCCTCTAAGTGAGTGGCAAAATATCTTCAAGACAAAAATCAAAAGCCCAGTTGTCACTGGTGTGATGGACAATCTGCACAGACTTTGTAGATACACCACGACTGGCATTCATTTGCATTGTTTTCTCATTTACAGACTGCAAGATATTCAGCCTTGATTGCCGGGATCATCTATGGCAAAAGGAGATATGGTGAGACATAATGCCCACGTGTTACTTCACTTTATTTGACAGGGAAAATGCATATTGGTATTAACATTTCTGAAAATATGCCAGTTACCCAAAAAGGCTCATTTTAATCTGTAGTCCCCGGGCAGGCAATAGTTAAAAGCACTAACCTTAAATATGCAGAACCTGCACCACATAAAGACTAGAGACAAGAAAATCAACAAATAGCATGACAGCACAATATTAAGCAGGAGCGGTATTTATATTATAACGACAATAAGACAACAAATAACACCTTACTGTTCTAGTGTTCACAGGTTTGATTTCTAATGAACCAGGCCCTTAATGCCCTTAATGCACTTGAACAGTACACTGAGATAAACCAACTGTAAAACACAGAATATAAAAAAAACTGCATATAGGAGAAAATTTTATCTTCCAAAAACAAATTAGATGATAAACTTAAAGGTGATAAAAGATTAAATTTACAAAAGTAGACAGATCTTCATTCAATTCCTGCTTCATCTTATTTATGAGGCTGCGTCATTCATTAGCAATTTAGCTTAGGTGTGTATACGTCCATAGCTTCACCTGTCATTTTTAAATATTGAAATATAGTCAATACTTAGTGGAGTTTCTTCCCCCATAATGAATGTTGCTTTGTTTATTAAATACACCACTTTAATCTGCTCAGATCACCTGAAGCCTATTGCAGCTGAGGAGAGACGGATCGAGGAGGAGGAGAAAAAGGTTCGCGAGGAGCAGGAGCGCATTGCCAAGCAGCTAGCAGAAGGTAGCCTCATCATTCACGTGTCAAATATTCCACGTGTCCACTTTGCACATGCGTGCTCCATAGTTTACAGGGAGTGGACACAATAATAGCAACACCGGTGTACAATATAATACAGTTGGTGTTGCATTGCTTTTTAATAAATTGCATGTTATTTTTCAACAACCTAACGTCCTAAATGTACTAATCCCACTTATTTTACTCTCTCCTTTCAGCAAATGAAGATACTATCCTGAAGTAAAGCGTGCTGTGTGAGGATGTAGTCCATGGGATGTCCATGCAATTTCCAACTTTTCCCTCCGTTTTCTGGAGTTACAGAGACAGTCGGGTCACAACCTGTCAAACACTTGCCACTTACTTTGAATAATACAACACCCCTCTGGACCATAAGTTAGTTACATGAAATTAAATGAGCCTCTTGAACTCAGCATTGTAACACAGCAAATGCAGCCCCACTCATAATTTATTCATGTTTGTAATGAAGCAATGTCATAAATACAGAAGTACATGATCACTGTAGTCCACCATGTGATGTTTGGTTATAATTCGTGTTCTCCTTTAGCCACTGTTAGAGCACAGGTATGACAGATGTTATATTAAAAATGACAACTTATCATTTTGCATTCATGAATTTTGTTCACATTAAATGCAGAAGGTTCTGATCTGTTGCTGGTAGTTCACTGGCTTCCTATTTGCCATCACCTGTTTTGATCACTGGTTTCCATTTAAAATATCTACTTTGATTATTTAGACCTTTACTGACATAAGAAACATGACAGGGCTATAGTATGTTTCATAAGAACCATTTCCAAAGGAAGTTGAATCATTTAAAGTATCTTATTTAATTCTCTCTTATGGAATCGGTATCATATTCTTAAACAGTAATTTCCTCACCCTGTCCAGTTTCTACTGTAGCTTTGTGAATCTATGGAAAACTAGTCAATATGTTTACTTAAGTTGCACATTTAATTAAGGTGAAAAACATTAGTTGCAGACGTATCATGGCCACATTTGCTGTGTATTTTGTTTTTGCCTGATAAATTATCTAAATAGTTGCCCATAACCTTACTGTCAATTCACTAATCAGTTAATTGACTCATCTTTTCAGCTCTAAGTAGGTTTACAGACTCATTGATAGGATTTCTATTGTTGATTGACTTGATACAAACTTCTATGGAAAGTGATCTGAAAGAAACCTCTCACATAATCATCAAATCCAACTATTTACCCTGCACAGTCATGCGTGGCTCACAGTGGCCTTAGTCTTGTTGCCCAGATGCATCCACATTAATCTTACAAGGACAAACCTTAAAGTCCTTTTGTCAGTCATGTATGAAATAACATTGCATTATCCAGAGCAGAAAAATCTTGTGACACAACACAGTATGTGCAGATGGGGAATATGGTCAGTGTGAGCAGAAAAATTGTGCCTAAAATAAAACTTACAATACTTAAAAGGGACCTTAAAATACAGTGGGGATGTATTCTTACATCTGTCTCAAATAGTCACCTGCTCGTAGCCGCTTGTTATACAACTCATTCCACAGTCGGTGACCTGGCATGTTCAGCCTGAGCTCACCTGTTAAGCAAGAGAGTGTCTACAACAGGATCATTTAAACCTAGCTTTTGTTTTCGGATTAGAGGTGCAGAGTTAACACTGACATGTCACAGCACAGACGCCTTACCTAATATCTTCAGGACAGGTTATTATAAGAAAAACAAAAATGCCAGGGCAGACTAAAAATACAGCTGGACTTACTGGCATGATGCTGGTCTTTGCTTAGCTCTCACCTACTCTAGGTAACCGAAATACCTCAGGACTGGTGAGGGGTGCCACAAGGCTAACACGTGCGAGGGGGATTACAGAGATCTGCTTATGACATTTTTCTTTAAAATCTTTTTTATATACACCACAAAACAAATTATGCAATTAAAAGACTGTACTAGGGGGAAAAAACAATATCACGCAAGTCAATGCATTAAAGCAAGTCAATAAACTTTACGAATAGATCGACAACATAATACTGATGACACGTTGAGAGCAACAACACAAATTACGGTTAAAAATGCATCTGAAGCAGCAAATCATTTCATGGATTATTTTTTGGTAAGTTAGACACCCTGTTCTGGTCTGTAAAGTGGGTCATTGTTACACGTGTTGTATCCACATTTACTGTTGCAGAAGTGGTTTAAACTTCCTTTGACACACCTCACCAGCTGTTTGCTGTATGACATGTTTAGCGTGGGATTACAGGTTGAAGCTTTGGCAGCATTTACAGACAAGATGACAACACGTTACTTACGGGAACAGCTGAAGCTCTGCTGACATAATCAGCATTATCGGACTATTTTATAATGTAGTCACTATTTCTTTTACATTTGTGGTGTTTGCAAATGCTTCTTTTTCACATTCTTTAGCCTTATGGCCTTACAAAGCATTTAATATCTGAATGTGAACCTGATTTTGAGGACTAAATTTTGTATTTTTTTTATCTTTTTACACCCAAATAAAACTGTTTGTGTACAGTAATGAACAAGATACACCCTATATATTTGCACTTACAGTCACTTTCACATTAAACAGAACCGGGCATTAATAAAATAAATAATAAAAGTGGGACACTTGATCCGCCCCCCCTTTGTTATCAAGGCCTGTTGTGAATGTAGTGAAGTATAAAAATGGAACAGGAAAAGCTTTAGGCCTACTGGCCAGACATTGTTCTCAGGAAAAGTATGCCAGTCCAGAGATTTGGGAACATTTAATCTGAAGATGGCTGGTTTCATGGACACTTTAAGAACAGAAAAACAAACCCCAAAATCATAACATCTTATGTTATCACACTGCATCAAATCACTTTCTCAGCAGCTTTGACTAAACAAATCTTTGCATGTGCACTTGGTGCTTAAAAATACACCTGTCTGCACGTGTAAACACCTTCGCCACAGACGTGTGACTTGAGGCTCAGGCCACCTCTTTGCCCCGGGGCGTCTGCCGTTATGTATCCCATTAATTAGCCCTGCAAACAATTACATAAAGACTAATACAGTGCTGAATGCGAGGGTTCAGCAGCTTACAGCGGGGGATTTTGTTAACTGGATTAGCGGTAGATTTAAACTCCATTTAGGTTCAAGAGGTGAAAATAATCAGTGAGCCTGTCTGTGCGTCAGGTATAAAAGGCTCGTGTTCTCACCACAGCTCAAACACAGAAACAGCTCTGCACTGGAAACATCCTGCGGCTTCGTTCTACTATCAAGGTAAGAAGCTGCTGCTGCTGCTGCTGCTGCTGCTTTGTGGGGACCGACTGATCTTTTTACCAACTTGGGCTTGCGTGGTGTCATTATTACAGGAGATTGTATGATAGCAGAATTACAGTAAATAGTGCTCTAAATCTGCATCAAGATAAATCACACTATAACACAAATTAACATGTGCTCAACATGGGTTTTGGCTATAGAATGGACTTCCAAATCTTTGCCCTGGTGCTATTGTTCCTGGCCTGTGTGGAGCAGAGCCTCGCCTCCTGCGTGGTGGACAGCTTCACAGTCAAAGAGGACTTTGACCCCAAAAGAGTGAGTACAGAAAAATAAATTTTGTAAATACTTAAGTCAATAAATAGACAGCTGAATTCAGAATTGATGCATCCTTAAATGTAGTCAATAACCAATATTAACTACCAGATTAATTTATGCTTTTGTTTAAGTTCCTGTAACTTGAATGAGCCCGATACCATTTACAGTAATAAAAGTTCACAAATTTAACAGAAGCAGCATTATCTACATCCCCATATAAACCAGAACATCGTCAGCATACAGTGACAGTGTCGTGTCGGAGTATTTGAGTTGATTGAGTAATCGTTCAACTTCCCCGCCGACAGTATGCAGGAAAGTGGTATGCTCTGCAGAAGAAGGATCCCGAGGGTTTGTTCCTGCAAGACAACATCTCTGCTGAATACACTGTTGGAGACGATGGTGCCATGGTTGCCTCCTCCAGAGGCAGAGTCACTCTCTTCGGGTGGGTGTCATTTTTAGTAGCAGCCTGAATGTGATATGTTTAAACTGAAGCTTTCCATTCCCGCTTGCAAGTGTGACTTTTTAAAAAAGAATCTCTACTGGACATCCAGGTTCTGGGTTGTGTGCGCTGACATGGCTGCTCAGTACTCAGTGCCCGACCCCGGCACCCCCGGCAAGATGTTCATGAACTACCAGGGACTGGCCAGCTACCTGTCCAGTGGCGGTAAGCCTCCTCAGTCGTATCCACATGCACACAACATTCTCACTGTCTCTTGTCTTACACAGCTGAGACTAACTTCTTTCACTCTCCTCTTCCAGGTGACAACTACTGGGTCATTGACACAGACTATGACAACTACGCCATCACCTATGCCTGCCGCAGCCTGAAGGATGACGGAAGCTGCGACGACGGCTACGCCCTGGTCTTCTCCCGCAGCCCCCGTGGCCTCCCGCCTGCCATCCAGAGACTCGTCCGCCAAAAACAGGAGGAAATCTGCATGGCCGGAGAGTTCCAGCCTGTGCTGCAGTCTGGTATGTACTCAGCCTTAATAGACAGTGACCATGAACCCTGACTTACATTTAAAGGATTTAGATGCCAAAAACTCCTACAAGGACACATTTTTAACATTAACAGTGAACACAGAAGTACAAGTCTCCTTTTTATAGCCCCATAGCTCACTTTGTGGATCTTAACTACTTATTTTAACACATTTTACTGCGTATATTCAGATTAAATTAGAATAAATAACAAGCTGTGGATTACATTTAAACTCCTAACACTTCCTCTTCTCTCTCCATTTGTTAACAGGAGCTTGCTAAACTGCTCCTAAACTGGAGTTATTTGAGCATCTGGATTGATCATCCTGCACCAAATGAAGATTGAGCTCTTCTCAAAAGACGCAAATCGGAGATTTATCCTCTTAAGTTTATGATTTTCTATGTTTGCTAACGTCATAGGGGAGAATTATCTGATAAATCCAATTCAAACACCCAATGAAAAGATGACATTTCCGAACCAAATCCCTTGAAAACTGTGACTGGTTGCCTGAATGTGCAATGAATGTGAATCAACTGCGGAGAATGGTAACACCTGCGCTGTGTAATTATTCTGTATTAGTGACAATACACTTTGTAAAGAAACTTGCTGTGATGTTTTTCTTTGTAAAACTATTCTAATCTAGTGCACAAACATGTAAAACAGAATCATGTAACAACTCGAGACATTTCGAGTAAAAAACACAAAATCCAACAAATTTAAAAACACATTACAGAAAAAAAGATTATTACTGTCCATTAACTTTAATGGTCCAATTGTAACAGTTTCTGCAACAGTAGTATCAGTTAATAACTAATCCAATTTTCCAGTGACGACATGCATTTTACATCTCCTTTCATACCAATAACGACACATAGTGTGCACAAACTGCACTACAACCACAAACAGTAAAATCTCATTTTAACAGGATCTATGACACAGTTGGTATATTTATAGGCACGTATATTAAAAAGGATAAATCTGATGCCATTTTATATTTTTTTAATCACCAAATCTTAAGAAAAGACCAAACAACAATGAACTGATCCAACTAAAAACTTTTCCTTGTGTATCCCAAACCTGATTTATCTTCTTCTATGCCATAGAACTCTATTGATATTGATCCACTGCTGCAAATAGTCCTCAACAAGTGTGCAATTTACTTCTGTTTGAGTGATGTTTGCTAAAAACTACAGTGCCCGGCTGTTTAAGGAAATTATTATTTTAAACTCTGTATTTATGACCTGTTATAATGACCTTTTGTCTTTTATCCGAGTCAAAGTCACAAAATGCAAAACAGTGCAGGTGGATTTTGAAATGTTGCTTACATATTGTTTGAGCCTTGTCAACATTTCTTGTTTCCACCGGGTACCCAAAATGCTGCCACACAAATGTTTTAAAAGTGGCGGAAGCATCTTCTATGCTAACTTCACCCTCACACTCAGCTTTTCACCTCAACGAGAAATATCGCCCTAGTATTCAGTCACTTTTATATATTATTCTCAAAGTGGACAAAGAGCAAAATGAAATGATCAAGTTTTTGAAATTACAGCCATTACTATACTCTGTCAAAACAGGTGATGCCTGTAATACTGTCAAATGGAGCATGAGCATACATCATAAACAAATGCTTACAATGAGACTAGGCAGATTAAATGGTGCTTACTTAATCAGAAATGTCCCATAATGTATTAGCATATATATAATAAGCACATTGATCTCTATAAAATATATTTACCTTGTACAAAACAATTAAGAAACATAATCTGAATGATTTGACCTTGGTCTAGTGCTCCTCTGAATACCTCTCTGGCAGCGAGTACGGGCCAGGCCTGCCCCAGTAGTCCACAGCTCGAACTCTGTACAGACCGCCGACCTCCTGGTCCGCTGCAGAACACAACATAGTATATGGTGTTATTTCTATGGTGAAGAAAATCCACTTTTGTTGCTCATTGCCACCACTTAACAGGGACAACTAAGAGTTCTTACCAGGCGAATAAACACAACAAGTAAAAATGGTGTCTTGAGTATTAATTCTGCTGAATTCCTTGTCGTCTGTGGAGAATTCCACTTCAAATGTCCTAATGCATCTGCAAATACAAACAAAAATTAAAATGAACTAATGGGCGCTTTCTTGTTCTTGGTCCATACATATTCACTGCATTTCATAAAGAGATCAAATCTACTGTACTTCTGCGCTCAATAGAAGGAGTTCTGTCCATTGGGCATTTTTTAATAAATAAATCTGCACCTACTATCACTCCTCCTACATTTTCTTGCGGTGACAAATGCTAAAGTAAAGAAATAATCATGTGGAACCTACTTGGAATCAACACAGTGGTCTGACCAGACAATCAGGACTTGGCCTTTGGTGATCCTGATGAAGCGTAATCCATTGACCTAAACAAAAGTCAAACACAGTTGAGAGCTCACGATCACCTCTTTTGGAATATGCAGCCCAGTCCCATACAGGTCTTAACATCCATTAAGCTTTTTCATCACAACACAGGCTATAGATTACATACGGGAAAATCTGACACAGACACATTCACTCAACTGTACAATACTTATGAGAAGGTGGACAATCAAACGTTACTGTGTGTTGGTACTGACCTGGTCTGGCACGGCTTTGGGCAGGGCACAAACATGGATGAGGAGGACAGAGGGCACAGACAGTTTGGCTTTCAGAGTCAGCGTGTCCCCTGCAGGAACTTCCCAGGGTCCGTCAACATGAGGGTCCTGACACAATGACACATTGCCAGGGGGTCAAAGCATGTCCCAAACCACTTCACACAGAAGGAAAAGCCCAGATAGATCAAAGGAAATGTTGAGATCTTTAGACATGACTACACCTCGTCTCAAAACAGTGTGCGAGTAGGTTGTACGGACACACAGCAGCTTCTTAACCACGCTGACATGAGGGCCTCTACATCTACTACGCATGAATTCCTGTTCTGAAGAAATCTGAGAAATCAAGCGCAATCTACCAAACTGCATCCAAAACCTAAAGATATCTTATTATCATTAATGTATATAATATATTGTTTCAGTATTTAATGCATGTAAAATCTTAACCACATAAAGCATAAGATGTAGTAAGGCCCATTATAATACACTATGCAAGTCATTTTTATGCTTCATAAGAAAACTGATCTTTAAAAATAATTAAAGCCAGCCACAGGAAATCAGGTCGGCTGAGTCAGTGGACTCTTTAAGTCCCTTAAGATTTTAGACTTTATTGTTCTTTTCTTGTAACTGTAATTCCTTAAAAAATGTTTTCTTTATCGGTTGTGTGTTTTATTTTCTGCCCTTGTGAAACACTTAATAAGCATAAGATGATGATTATTATTATTATTGTTATGTAGATTTCTGATGTTTGTATATACATTTAAAACAACAACAACAGCAGCAGCAGCTGCTATTAGGAAGTATTTCTGTGTTTTAAGAAAAGGATGTGCAGAATAAACTACTACTTTTTTTTTCTCTCCAAATAGATTTACAGAAGGAAAAAGCTTTACGTAAGGTATTGAAACATTATTGTACACATCTTCTGGAAAAAGAACAATGTATAAAGAAAATATATGTTTTAATGTAAATTATTATAATATCGTTCAGCCCTCCTGTTTACCTGCACACTCCTGAGGCGTCTGAACTGTTCTGCTGTGGGGTAGTCGGGGCTGCCCATGCTCTGCCACAGCTGGTACGGGTTGCTAACATTGTTGTCAATGTAATATGTGACGTACACAAGACCTGGACAACAAACAAAGATATCAAACAGGACTGAAACACACCACTTGCTTGGAGAAATAAAGGCCTGATGGAACTGGTTATATTCTCCTTAAAATGGAATCAACTGTTAATCTAAAATAACATCCAACAGTTAAACCTTTTTGTGCAGCCAGTCCTTTCAGTGACACGGTGACGTCGTCAGTCTTGGTGGAGGTGCTGTTGTCCTCACTGTTGTAGACCAGCACTGCTGCCTGCCAGCTGTCTGAGCCGCCCGCCATTACGGGCTTGTGGCTGCTGGCAAGAACGCCCACCGTGCTATCCACGGTTCCTGCCGAGTTCAAAACGTGAGCCGGGACCTGGGTCTCTCCTTAAAGTGGAATCACACACAGGAGAGGCAGCAGGGCCGTTAAGATCGGGCTGGGGCAGCTGGAACAATCACACTGAGACGCACGTAAAAACCCTGGAGGGTCACCTGTTGTAGAGTAAAGAAGTCGTCACCTAGTAAAGCCAGCAGGCCCATGACAGAGAGGACCGGCTTCCTGATCAGCTGCACGTGAGGCGGCTGGGTGTTGTTGACCTGGAAGCGGGCGGTCAGCGTGCGCTGGGTGAAGGGGTGTGGGTGGTAGCTGAGGAAGGCGTTGTCGTTGCTCAGCAGGGTGTAGTTGATCGTGCTGTTCGGGTCTGCCAGCAGCAGATCCTGGTGCTGGTGTATTACCTGTTAGAAGGAGCATGCAGCGATTGGTTAAGTGGTAGAGTGAAGAGCAACACCTGCCTGGGTTTAGTGTGCAAAGTGGTTACAATGAGAAGCATCCTTTAACTCACATACCGCTACCACAGCTACATTCATTGTCTAAGAACAAACTGAATATTTATGTACTATATTTATATTTGAAATTACAGTCTACCAAATCTATATGTAAAGGTTAACAGTGGTGCGATGCGAACATGCTAATGTATTCAGTCACAGCACTCTAAAGCACATATCAATTATCTTAATGGCCTATGTATAGTAAAGACAGCCGTCTGTCTACTGTATAAGGGTTAAATTGGTAAACTAACTAGAAAAATAGGCAAATATTGGCCTTCTAATTAAATTCAAAGTCTCATTGTCGTGTTGAATAATAACGGTTTTGGTGAAACAACAAACTCCTATGTTATTTTTGGCTAATTTAAGTTGACATATACTTTGTAGTTAACAGCAGCCAATAGAAAACCTCAATCCCTCATTCAGAAAACACAATGTAAATGACTTACAGATGGTCACTCAACAAATGTGGATCTTCACCATCCAGTGTTTAAATGTGATTTTTACACTTTTTTCCCCTTCTTCTCACCTTAACCACCATCGCAGCATAGGTCACGTCAGCCCTCCACTCCTGAGGCCGGGACCAGCCCACCAGGGGATCCGCCTCATCATTGTAAACGGGGAGGCTGCGGAACCGGGGGAAACGCTCCTGGATCTCCCCAACTGTCTGCATCTCCTGCTGGAGGATGGGCAAGGAGTAGCCTCCTCCCTGAAGAACAGAAACAAAAAGTCAGCTCCCAATTTTTTTAAAATTTGCATCACTTTTAAAAGTTAATCAATTATTGAATGCAATAATAAATATGTGTTTACATAACACAGTCAACTGGATTAATATGATTTAATGAGTTATTATTTAAATAACATCCCTATCCTTGTTTGGGACTGTGTCACCCTATATTGAATAACTCTTCAAGACAATGAATATTCTGTGAAACATTTAATGAACTGATATTAAAAGGTTTTAAAGACTAATCCTAACAAATATTTAAACAAATTCATTATTTTCATACAGATATAAGGAATTGCTAAGATTTAGTGATTTCGAGACAAGTCTTGTCCTTCACTGAAACAAAAAATACTAACTTTATTTATTTTTATCTGTAATTTATTTGTAGCTTTGGCAATATTGTTGTTTCACATTCATGCCAATAAAGCTAGATTGAACTGAACTTAAGGCGTTGGCGCATCAAATCTTGAACTCTTGAAAATGAAAATATTCACTTTCTATTCGTTCTAGATTTGCTTCCGAGTCCAGAAAAGCCGACCTTCTTGTGCAGGGCGATGTAGTCGAGCCTGACCCCCGTCTCTCCAGTGAAGTAATTGGTGCCGTTGTAGCAGTGCTGCAGCATGGCCCAGCAGTATGGTGAGTGTGGGGGAGAATGGCAGGAGTCTCCTGGACCCCCGAACCTGAGGAGACTGCTGGCGGCGCGCAGACCCTCCGAACAGGCATCATAGTAGTTTAGAAACCCTATAGAAAAGTTTATTATACTGACAGAACCACAGAAGTGCTCATGGGCACAGCACTGCAGTGTGTTTTGAATTCAATAAAAGGTATTCTCTGGTGGTACTCAATTTGTGAAATGTAACCTTTTAAAAAATCTCCACAAAGTTTAGTATTCTCATTAAAACAGCTGTCAGACCGTCATTGCTTGCTGAAACTCTCCAATGAAACCCAGGATTTATCTGTTCAGGTGCAGGTTTCTAATCAGCATTTATCAAATGACATATGTTTTAGAATAAGTAGCAATACACAATAAGCACATGTAATATTATATCTGTGAGAGAAAATCTGAAGGAATTTCCACCTAAAGAATAACTGACATTATATAAAAAGGTCAGGTAGGATGCTTTACGGGCTTACCTTGAACTGACACGGTGACATTATCAAAGTCGTGGTTGTTGGGCTCATTCCATGTTTCAAAGTTCCACTGAGAAACACTTCCCAGGCCATATTTGTCTGTAATTTAGACATTCACAATGAACATTTATATATAGGTCAACAATTACCTCTGAAACTTATGTACAGATATGTACAGAAATACACCATATAGCACATTGATGTATGTTTTTTATATATTACATATTTGATTCTGATTTTTGTTTACTCTTTGCACGACATGTCCCTGTGCTGCTGTGCCAATTTGAATTTCACCTACAGGGGATCAATAACAAAAAAAAAAAAAGAACATAATTTCTTAACATTTTATCTTAAATTACACAAGAAACATTTGCGTTTAATTAATGTCTCTGTGGAGACGTTACACTGCCTGAATGATCTTGATAGGGAAGGAGAAAATTGTTATTATTGTGGAATACAAATGCTAAAAACAATTAAAAAAGGTACATAAAGAGAATTCTTGCTTTAATTTTGCAAGGCCCCACCCAGTAATAATTCTTTAATAATTATTCAGCTGTTTGAGCCAATGCCTGCGCCTCAATTACAACCATTGTATTTATTTAGGTTCAGGTTATTATTGACCATGATTAGATGATATGGAGTGCACACAACGTATACAATAAAATAATGATGAAACAATGAGCACTCACTCACCGATGTACCTCTTGGCTATGAGGTAAACCAGATTTCTCCACTCGACCACTTGTGATTTGTCCTCAAAGTCAGTGAAGTAGTTGGAGACACTGCCCATCAGTTCAAAACCTGAAAACCACAAGTGCAGGAATGATATTTACAGATACAGGGATCAGCAAAATCAAATTTCACCAGTAGGTTGTACACTTTAAGTTTAAGTGTAGTTTGGAGAAGGCTGCTTTAATTGGCTTCTTACAATTTGGGAAAATAGTGCCTCATTTATTTTCGCTTAACCAAATAACAATCACATAAGAAGCAGTCAAAGATTAATCAAAGAACATCTTCCCAGCCTGGTGTTGTGTGCTGCAGTACCGGGTTGGAGTCCATTAATCCACAAGAGTCCTATCAGTTGGTCCAGTTTGGTGAAGTTGTACTGGGATCGTCCACCAACGTCTCTAATACAACAAAATCAGACAGCTGAAAATGTTTCATAAAGAACACTCACAAAACCAGCAGCTGATAATCTTCATGTTTGCCAATCTTCAAACGAGACAAATTGTAAAGGTTTTCTTTCACATGAGTGTATTTTTAGGGAAGTATGGCTGGAGAGGTGTCCACTTGTTCACTTGCTCACTTACTGCACACTGACCAGCTCCAACATCCAGTGTATCCTGACCTGCTGGATCCCTCCATGGGGGACGGAGCCCACGTAGGCCAGGTTGAGCTGCTGGTCGATGCTCAGGTCAAACTGGTGGGCATCTGTGTGAGGGAGCGGGGGGCTAAACACAAAAAAGAGCCTCCTGTTTAACTGCGAGATGCACCAGTGACAAAAAAAAAAATAGGAGGTAAAAGACCCTAAAGTGGAGAACCAATTTTGCATTTGTTGTACCATGTGTGTAACAATAAAGTTGATTATATCTTAATATTAAAGTATATCTTCAGACATGTCATGAAAACTGGGCCAATCTCCACTGAAAAAAACGACTATTTAAAAAATGCCCTGGCTTTGTTAAAGATGCTCACTTGGTTTTAATAGCTCTTATTGATTGCAGATGTCTTGTGGTAGATTCGGTATTAAAATAAACCCACATTGATTTGTCTTTATTAATAAAATCTAAACTGCTTCTTGTCCATCACTGTGTCTGTTGCTGGCGTGTATAAAAACAATTCGCTTGTGACCTACCAGAAACCAGTGCTTCTCCAGAAGTGCTTAAGGTCTCCTACCGGTCTCCCCAAATCAACTGAGATGATATAGGACGCGTTTGAAGTTTCGTTAACGTTAAGGAGTAACGCAAAGACAGAAAAAGTTATCCACTGCATGTCTGCAACCGAGCATTGCGACTTAGTACGTCGCGCTAGTTTATTAATTGGCTGTAAAAACGATGTGAAATCACTCCCGACGGGTCACCTTAACTCCAACATGACGCACACGTTGTGTGAGAGTAAATTAAAACGACACCTTTAACATAATTCACTTTAAACGCCGACAACACAAACACATCTTCTCTCCAGTAGCGAGCTGCAGTCAGCTGAGCCTGATGACGTTTAATGCGTGCGACCGTGTTGTTGTAGTCTTTTTTTTTAAGGAAGTGGAGTTAAGTTTTCATGAAATATATTCAGGATTCACAAACTTTTCTTAATCTGTGAGAGGCCGATTAGGGTGAAAACATTGAAAAACAGACGCACATGCACTGACAATGTGCGCACATACACTGAAAACAGGGAAATACTGGCACATTCACATTGACAATGTGCACATACACATTGAAAATGATCATACATGCACCAATAAAACACCAAGCACACGCACTGAAACCAGGCACAGACACACTGAAAATGTGCGCACACACATTAAAAAGGGCACACACCACCGACTGTGCATACACACACACTGAAATATGTGTACATCCACATTGACAAAGTACACATGCACACTGAAAATATTCACACCACACAAACTTCACACAGAGTAGGATACTTGTCTGTGTGTGTATCTAAGTGTGTGCCTGTGAAGTCATTTCAGTGCCTGTTTCATTGTAACAGGAAGTCAAAACACATGTAGAATGTGTGTAATAAGCTCAGCAAATCATTGCATATTGTAGATCATAAAGTGAAGTGTTGTAGGTTTCATGTGAATAAGAAGACAGAGATGAAGTTTATAAAATATCTGAAGGTGAGGAGCAAAAATTAAATGTGACATACAATAAATATTCCTCCCTGTGGGGATGCTGAACTAAATATATAAATATAATAAATGATTAACTGTTCATATAATTGCTTAGATAAACAATCTCTCTGAACAAGGAATATCACTCGCACTGAAATCCATGTTTCATCATGTTAGCTATTCTTTTATTTTGAAAGTTAGGACAGGAATCTAAGGCTTCCTGTTACACTACAACAGCTTCCGAGCGCTAAAATAATTTTACACACACACACACACTCAGATACCCCTGTATTTCAGTGTATGTGCGCACATTGTCAGTGTGCGTGTGTCTATTTTTTAATATTTTCACCCTAAACGGCCTCTCATATTAATCTGTTGCACGTAAACAAGCACTAAATGCGAATTAGATAACATATAAGTAACAAAAACATTTAATTTGTATCACACACAAATATATATATACACAGGTGCTGGTCATATTATTAGAATATCATCAAAAAGTTGATTTATTTCAGTAATTCCATTCAAAAAGTGAAACTTGGATATTATATTCATTCATTACACACAGACTGATATATTTCAAATGTTTATTTCATTTAATTGTGATGATTAAAACTGGCAACTAATGAAAATCCCAAATTCAGTATCTCTGAAAATTAGAATATTACTTAATACCAATACAAAAAAACGATTTTTAGAAATCCAACGAAGGTTAAAATCAAGTTCTGCAGAACTGAAGAAGTCCTTTGGATGAGGGACGAAACGTCTTCCAGTATCTTCAACCAAGTCCAGTTGCCCTTGATTTTAACCTTCGTTGGATAACTATGACCTGGATGACTGAGAATCTTCATAGAGATTTTTAGAAATGTTGGCCAACTGAAAAGTATGAACATGAAAAGTATGAGCATGTACAGCACTCAATACTTAGTTGGGGCTCCTTTTGCCTGAATTACTGCAGCAATGCGGCGTGGCATGGAGTCGATCAGTCTGTGGCACTGCTCAGGTGTTATGAGAGCCCAGGTTGCTCTGATAGTGGCCTTCATCTCTTCTGCATTGTTGGGTCTGGCGTATCGCATCTTCCTCTTCACAATACCCCATAGATTTTCTATAGGGTTCAGGTCAGGCGAGTTTGCTGGCCAATTAAGAACAGGGATACCATGGTCCTTAAACCAGGTACTGGTAGCTTTGGCACTGTGTGCAGGTGCCAAGTCCTGTTGGAAAATGAAATCTGCATCTCCATAAAGTCGGTCAGCAGCAG
>NC_060170.1:31576150-31599719 GCF_021292245.1 Micropterus dolomieu
GTTGACCTTGGACCTCAGAAAACACAGTGGACCAACACCAGCAGATGACATGGCGCCCCAAACCATCACTGACTGTGGAAACTTTACACTGGACTTCAAGCAACGTGGATTCTGCGCCTCTCCTCTCTTCCTCCAGACTCTGGGACCTTGATTTCCAAAGGAAATGCAAAATTTACTTTCATCAGAGAACATAACTTTGGACCACTCAGCAGCAGTCCAGTCCTTTTTGCCTTTAGCCCAGGCGAGACGCTTCTGACGCTGTCTTGTTCAAGAGTGGCTTGACACAAGGAATGTGACAGCTGAAACCCATGTCTTGCATACGTCTGTGCGTGGTGGTTCTTGGAGCACTGACTCCAGCTGCAGTCCACTCTTTGTGAATCTCCCCCACATTTTTGAATGGGTTTTGTTTCACAATCCTCTCCAGGGTGCGGTTATCCCTATTGCTTGTCCACTTTTTTCTACCACATCTTTTCCTTCCCTTCGCCTCTCTATTAATGTGCTTAGACACAGAGCTCTGTGAACAGCCAGCCTCTTTAGCAATGACCCTTTGTGTCTATATATATATACACTGTACACACACACACACACACACACACACAGGTATATGGTCACAGCAATCTTTTGTTTCCAATTGTTTATGTACCCCGATTTTATGCACTATAATGATAATTTCTGTTAATTTTGTAGATTTATAGCGACAATAAACTTGATCAATAAGATTCAGTTGAAATGATCGACAGATATAACGAGGTACACGGCAACTCACATTAAAGTAGTTCAATACTAATTGTTATTTTAAAGTATTGATACACTTAACATACCCTGTAGTGTGGATATACCGTGTGTAAATTAGATGTCATAGTTGGTAATCGAAGAGGATATATTTCAGGACCAAGCCCCAATATCAAAGAGGCAATTGCCAATCAGCATTACAAAGATCAAAGTGGTAGGAACATCCCCTAAAGCAGATGTTTTCAAAGTGGGAGGCTCCAAACTGTTTCAGCGGGAGAGAAAAAAATATTAGTCATTATATTGTTAACTAATATTAGTTATTACATTAGTTATCAAAAGGAGAATAGCCTAAATGTGTGTGATTTGGTTAAAGAGAGGGGGAAGTTTATGTTCTTTCAGAAATTAATAATAATTTTTTTTGTTGCAGTTTGAAGTTATGTCAAACAGAAATATTAGATTGGCTCAATTGTTGAGTATCTGTGGGACAGAATTGTTATGAACCATCCAGACCTCTCAGGTCGTCTGGGAACAGGTCTGCTTTCTGTCCCCAGGGTCAAAACTAAACATGGAGAAGCGGCGTTCAGTTTTTATGCTCCGTATATTTGGAACAAACTCCCAGAAAACTGCAGGTCTGCTGAAACTGTCAGTTCTTTTAAATCAAGACTGAAGACTTTTATTTTTACCACTGCCTTTAATTAGACCAAATGTAAGGCTGTAGATTATTTTACACTGCACTGTAACTTTTACTGTCCTGTTTTTCTTTATTACTTCACCCTTTCATAAATTGTATTTAAATTTTTTTATTTCCCTGTAATGCTTTTATGTTTGATGTAAAGCACTTTGAATTGCCTTGTTGTTGAAATGTGCTATACAAATAAAATTGCCTTGCCTCGAACTGAGCGAAACTAAGCAACAGTTGAATCAGTATCACCTAGCTGTTGTTTGATACAGTATGTAGCGATAAAGTTTACTTACTTAACAAAATGTGTGGTTTTGATTTACTTGCAATAAAGTGATAATATTCCTTCCAGTGCGCAGTAACTACCAAGGTCAAATAATAGCTAGTCAGTCAGCTGTGCTACTGCTGCATCAACACAGAGGCTTTAAATTTTTCACCTGAGAATACCTTGTGTACAGACAGAACTTTGACAAAAAAAAAGTAAAACAACAAGCTGTTAATGGGACATTTATTTAAAAAAAAAAAAAAGTTGGGAGAATCAAGAAGGCATGAAAGGAAAGTTCATGTCATTTACAGTCGAACTCAATATACCGTTAAACAGCAACAGTTATACACAAACCATTTACACAACCTGTACAAATATTTTTTCCCCGCAAATTTGCAATTTAAATTCAAAATAACTTAAATAAGCTTCTATGTAAAAGTGCAAATCCTTATATGTGGGATGTCTGTGAGTAAGACCATGGCGACAGAAAGGGTGCTTTGATGAGTTCACTGGCGATCGGGTGTTAACTTGTAAGGCATCACAAGCACATTTCAACACTGAACATTTACCGACTATACTGTCTTGAAGCACAGTCATATATTTATATATAAATGCTTTTAATGTACAACATCTACACTTTTAGTAGACTCTTGTGTAATAATGATGCCTTACGTTGCATTTCAGCTTTGCTACTGTGCACATTTGTTCTCTCATACAAATCGATATTGTAATGACTCAACTTCTGTGATTTGACAGAGAGCCCTTTCTCAACTGAGCACACCCAGCCCGGAATAAAACCACTAAAATAACGTTTCAGTTCAGTGTTTGTAGTGTTCTTGGGGTGAAAGTTTGGACAGTCAGCATGAAAGCATGGCAACAATGCGCCATTGCCTGTTTGATAGTGTTAGCTTTAACGTCACAGTTACCAGAGGCCATTCGATCCAGGATGAACCGGGATACGGCTGGGCAGTAGTTGTCCACAGGTTTCAGGCTTTGACAGTGCGTGCGTTTGTGTTTGTGTGTGTGTGGGGAGGTGAGGGGTCGGTGATTCTGCACAGTCACAAGGCATGAGGTGACAAAGAGTGGCAAACTGTTAATGCTGATACTTCAAAGTCTCTACAAGCATCCTCCTGATTGGTGAGGAGGGGAGCGGAAAGAACTAACTAACCCACGCACACTATTGGGCCTTACATGCTTCCGTATTAACATGCAGCCGATGAAAAAACGAGTAGGAGAGTATTATACAGCATATCTGCAAATGGAGCACTGGTCACCATGGGTTCTACTGGACAGGAGACTGGAAATGTGTTTGGTAAATAAAAAGGTGTTTAGGTATTTGCAATACAAAAGGAGAAAATAACGAGCATGGAGTCCTTGTGTGTGTGTGTGTGTGTGTGTGTGTGTGTATTTGTGACGAAAGTAACTATGACTTCTGCTCAGCTCCTGCTGCGGACTGGGCTGCACTCTCCGGTTTAAGGATCTGGTAGGTGATGAGGTACTCTGGGTAGGCCTGATGGGGGAAACATAGTAATAAATTAGTCAACATGACACAGCAGGTTTTTTATAATGTAGGGATGCACCGAATGTTCGGCCACCGAAATTAATCGGCCGAAAATAGCAAAAAAAAGCACTTTCGGTGTTCGACCAAAAGACCGAATAAATTTTACCAAACAATTACGTTGACATGTCGACAGTGTGGAACCATTTTAAAGTGTCAGAGAAAGACGCATAAATCGCTGTTTGTACCTGAAGAGAGGCTGTGAAGTCTTCATGTTACGCCGTACGAGAACCACATACAACATTATTTATCAAATTGCGTCAGACTTGAATGAATTTAGCACGAGGATACACGTGTGACAACGTCCGGTTTTCAAAATAAGGTGCCTATACAGGATGGAAATAAGATTAATTGGATTATATTCACAGAAAGTATAAAAGATATTACATGTGTCCATTAAAAGTAAACGGACTCATGTACTTTACTTTACTGGACCCTCTCGGGCCTCGGAGCCACACACCATATTCTGTGCAAATCCTGTGTGGAACACTGAGTAAAAAGCACATTTTGACTTAAATTTATGCAACAGTAAAAATGGCAAAAGGCAAAATAAATGGAAAAAAATGTGAAAAACCTTGTTCGGTGTTCAGCAAATTCTTTCATTACATTCGGTTTCGGCTTGGCCAAGAATTTTCTTTTCGGTGCATCCCTATTATAATGTATTTTGTCTGATCAAACATAAAAGCTTCAACGGGATTTGGAGCATGACTTTTCACACGCTGGTGTCGTTGTTTACCTGCTCTCCTCTGTAGATGACATACTCGGCGTAGGCCAGGCCGTTGACGCTGGGCCGCCCGATCACTGAGTGGTGTCCCGGAGGGGCGTGGGCCATCTTCATGGCGCTGAACTGTAGGAAGGACTTCCCCAGGGTCACTCGGCAGAACAGCATCTGCCTGAGAGCGCAGATGAGAAGAAAGAGGTGGTGACATGGGTGCAAAAATGTCTACTGTGATCTTACTGTATACTATTATATTACATATTAGATCTTTATAGCATTAATGTAAAAGCGGGATTTTTCTGTTCAGTTTTGGACTATTTTCTATCGGACTGAAACTAATGATTATTTTCATTGGAGGATAAATCTGCTGATTATTTTCTCCTTTCATTTATTGACAATAGTGTGAAATGCTGTCACAATTACCCAGAGCTTCACAATGCGTGTTTTGTCCGACAAAAAGTAAAAAAAAAATACTAAGAATACGTGAAGGTTATAGTTTAAAATAGGTAGGTTAAAATAGGTAGGTTAAAAAAGGTAGGTTAAAATAAAGTCACATTTGTAAAGCTGGAATCAACTTTATAATACTTTTATTTTGACTTTATAATCAAAATAGTCTGTCAATCAACCCTCAGACAAACTGTTGGACTTGTCAGACTTTTAGGCACGGCGCTGCCACTGTCTATTACTGCACTCCCTGGTGAAAGATTGCCTAATTTTTGGAAAAGGCAATCTCAGAAAGAAGCAGACAGTTTTGCAGTTGCATTGTAAATTTGAAGGTTTTATTCAGGCTGTTAAACTGACGTAAAACCGACGTGAAGCAAATAAAAGACGGAAGCTAAAGCCTACCGATCACACCGTAAAAGTGAACCACTGCAATACCGGACTACCGAGAAAGAGGACAACGATATTAAGGATCAACACTGTTTCTTTAAAACTGGGTAGGTCTCTGTTCACTATTACAAATCATTAAAAAGCAGAACAGTAGGGCTTTATTACGTTGCATTCAGTAGGAAGATAGCTAGAGTCAGCTAACTAACATTTCATTAGGAACAATCCACATCCTACATTTTTATGGATTTGTTTTAGGTTTTGGAAAGAGAATAAATCGTACTTCTCCTTTCAACCTCTCTGGGTAGCAACTGTAACTATTACAAGTGCCCCAGGAACAGCGTTTGACCAGATCTTGGAAAAATACGGCAAAAGAAAGCCAGAAAACGAGTCATTTGGGTAGTTTAATTAATAACAAAACATCTCTTATAAACTCTATATATGTTTGTCTGTAAAATGTTAGTAAGTAAGTGACTAGTAACTAAGGGTGCCAGATAAATGTATTGAAATAAAAATATTCCCCACTTAGATGTAGTGGAGTATAAGTACAAAGTAGCATGACTAGAAAATATTCAAGTAGAAGTACACTGTACTGTGCACCATCTGGTCGAGGTTAAGTTACCTGTGGCACAGATAGCAGGATCGGTCTTTGTGCGTCGGGCAGCCCGTGCCTCCACCGATGCCGTAGACGTACTGATTGCTCTTTGAGGAGTTCTCCGCAAAGTAGATGCCTGCTCCAAACATCCCTCCTATGTATGCGTGGCGCTCATCAAAGCCTTTGTGGATAATGGCGTTGATGAACGGGGAACCTGAATCAAGACGTGACAGAATGATATTATATACAATAAGTAATTTGCAAACTGACGCCTGACAAACAGAAATCAAAAGTGTGTTTACACGGAGCTAAACTCTTGTTTGAATGAGACTAACTACTCCTGATGCTGACACACAGAGTAAACAGGTGGTGTGACAGAGGGTGTGGTTACCGTGAAACAACATCCGCTCATTGTGGTGGTTGTGGTTCTCATCTGCGATCTCCTTCTGCCGGTGGGTGTAACGTTCCCTTAGCTTCTTATTTACCACCTTCTGAATCTGTGGGGAACAAATGTGACACATATCAAGCAAGATGTTGGGCGGCATGTCGGTTATTAATACTATCTACCAAAGAAATAGTCCCTTTAAAAGCTGCTGTGTGGTTCAGACAGAACAAGTACGGAGAGATTCCTGGTTCAGACCTTGATGATGTTGTATTTGCTGAACACACCGCCAGCGTTGCCTCCGTCTCTGTGCTCTCTGATGGTGCTCTGCATCTGAGGGACACACACACACACACGACAAAAACACAGTGACTTTCTACCAGCTATAAACAAATGGTCTGCACATTTGTGCTTCTCAGTTTATGAATCAGTTTTTTACCAGCCATGTACAGCGGCTGCTTGAATCTACACATTTTTCTATGATGCAGTTATTTTAAATGCCATCACGTAGGATCATCAGTTTACAATCAAGAGTGAAAAATCATTATAGGAAATGTTTAAAGCATGCATAGATTTTTAGATCCTGTCTAAATACAAATTTCTGAACTCTAGCTTCTGTTGAAAAAAATAATAATGTAGACTGAACCCGACTCACCTCCTCCTCCACAGACTGGTACTCCTTGTCGTCTGGGGCGAGGTCTATCAGGATGGTGCCCTGATTGGCACAATGGAATGTCAGGTAGGGGTTGGCACCTGAAAAACAACAACACAGTTACTCACTGGCTAACGGGTGTTAGCTTGTAAGGCATCACACGCAGACAGTATTTCGCTGTGGAGGGCCACACTCTTTCTGGCTTTAGTTTTTGGGACAGATACCCAATAGTTATATTTAAATAATAATAATACATTTTATTTATAGTATAGAATTTAAGAGGAAGACCACAGAGAAGAGAATTACAATAACCAATGTGGGAGGTAAGCAGGTTGTGAACGAGAATGGCTGTACTAGTTCGTGAGAAAGATGGACGGAGGCAATAAATGTTGCGTAAATGGAAGTAAGCAGACCGTACAACATCAGTGGAGGAGGAAACTAAGGAGTTATCAATAGCCGCTTTCACACAGAGATTCTGCAATAAACCCGGAAAGAATGTCTGCCAATATGCCGCATTTGCTCATTCATACTGAACAAAATATTGCGCCGTAATCCCGCAACCATGTGCGCTTTCACGTAGCGCTCCGGCTTTCCGGGTTACCTCCACTGAGTCCGCCTACGCCGCGGCAGCCGGAATTCATCGGGTCAATTTTCAAAATAAAATACCCTGTGCAGATTCCCGGTCGTAAAACAATAAACACTGTCAAAACAGACAAAAAGAAACCATTTAACTACGTAGCCTACTTAATCATAGTAGAAGAACAAAAGCAAGCACTGATTGCCAAATCAATGAAATCTAAACATGTCAGCAAAATCGGGCAGGCAAAATGCTCTTATTCTGAAATGCTCCCCTCATGGATATGCAGCCTCAAGTTGACGGAATAAAACGGGAGCAGAGAGAGCTGTGGAGAAGGTAGTAGAATCACAAAAATGAAAAATAAACAAGTGTATGTTGAGACACTTCCAGTGGACACCGGGGGACCTAACAAAGCCGTGGTGCAGCTGAAGTCGGTGGATTTAGGCCTATAAAAGAAGACCGCAAAAGCTTGAAACGTCACTCCTGTTCCGGCATGTGGCTTTTCACACAGACATCGTTCCGCCTCTGTTGCTACCAACATTCCCGGCTCAGAGGCGGATCAAATCGGACCCCCCCTTTCCGGCTCGGTACCTTTCACGCAGCGTGGCGCCGTATTGCCATACTAATCCCGGAAAATTAGGCAGTGTGAAAGCGCCTATAGGTACGAGAAAAACTGTCAGGTTTTGTCAAAGTGTCAAAGGAGACACCGTGAAAATGACTTTGGTGACTATGTGGTAGTAAAAAAAACCCAATTCTCTCTACAGAAAAACAAAAAAGATGCCTCCTTACCTTGCTGGCCGCCCAGCAGCCTCTCAACACCCTTAATAAGTTTGTGTCGGTGGCCATAAGCATTAATTCCAATCTCCTTCAGCTCCTCGTGACCCATATCAGCCAGCACATCCAGGGTGATCTGGAAAAAGAAAACAATACATTATAATTAATATATTAGATTGATGATATTAAAACATGGAAAAACAGGGCGTATCTAAAGATGGTATGTGCAAATTAATCTCAGTATCTGCCGATCAGTAGACTGTTTCTCTAAACCCACTGGATTTAAAATGTTGGGATGTTACATCATCATCTGGGATTGACTGAATGACAGACATTAAATACTGATGTGAAATTGGTGGATAAAGTTGTAGAGTAAGTATATTTAGTATTTTTGAGATAGCTGACCTGCTCCCTCTCAAAGATGTCCCTCAGGTGCTCCAGGCCCAGGCTCTTCATGAACTGACTTATATTCATGTCCAGCATTGCCACTAGGAAAAACAGGAAGTTAGAGTTGAATGAAAACCGGGTTCATGCACATTTTCCTCATAAAACTCCCACAAAATGTCCAGATTCAGTTTCTGTATTCACCAGCTTTGTAAACTGACCAGTAGTGTTGTAGTCAAGACCGCCCAAACCGAGACCAAGTCAACACCAGAGTTTATCAAGACCGAGACGAGACCAAGGCTGCGTTCGAAATGGAACGCAGTCGCCTCGCTGCCGTAACACTTCACTTTCAAGTGAAGGCAGCTCTGTTCGCATTGGTTTCAAACAGCCTTCTAGGGCAACACTTACAGAAACGTGTGACGTCAGCACGGCGGCTGTCAGAAGAGACGCTAGCCTTAGCATCAGCTAACTAGCTATCGAAAGCCCAACGGCTAACAGACGCCTCAGAAATCATACTGAACAAACTTGGTTGGTTACAGTCACAGACTAATATTATAGTTCAGTGTTTAGTTCTCGCTAGATTTTCAAAACTCAAAGCGAGAAAACTACTAAAAACCTTTAAAAACATATATTTGTTTACAAATTCAGCTTGTTTGTCCGCCATCTTAACCAGTTCCGGCGGTTCCAAGCTCCGGCGGCCGCAACCTCGTTGCTTTATGGGTAATAGTCAGCATCGATGCTGCCTTCAAAACTGGCCGTTACTGGGGCAGCTTGAAGGCATCTCAGAAGACAGGAAGAGATCGATGCCTCGCTGTCCTGTTAGACACCTTCTAAGACAGCAGTTTAGCCTGTTTCGAACACAGCCCAAGACTTTTAGGGGCTGAGACCAAGTCGAGACCAAAACCAGTTCCCCTGGTAACTGATCTGAAAGATCCACATTCCCATTGTAACACCCACTTACAAACACTTAGAGCTGAAATCAACGTAAGCCTCTTTATTCAACGCTCCTTTCCCATGTTTACCATCGCGTGGAGGGGTGACAGTCATTAATGGTAACAACACATTTTTAATTAGGGGTATTGGTTCCATTTGAAGCAGTTTATTTTAAATCCAGTCACAGTTAGGATCTTAACAAATAAATCAGACTATGCAAAAGCAATTTATTGATATTTCCAAAGATAAGACCAAGACCGGTCTCGAGTACTACAACACTACTGACCAGTAATCAATTTGATAAATGCTAAAAACTTACTTTCCCCTTCCTTGCGGTCGGTGCCTGTGGCTCCATCTGCCACTCCGGACGACCCGGAGGCGGCGGCGGCAGCCAGCTCAGTGAGCGGCCCGGCCAGGTTGTCTATGCTGCTGGCGGCCGACAGACAGGATGGCGTTGAGGCGGGGGAAATGACTGAGGCGCTGACCACTGTGGCCTGGGGCTTAAAGCAGCTGGGCAGGGCGTCTGGTGGCATGGCGTCCATCAGCAGGGCCCGGATATCGTCAGCCTGCAGGGACGGCAAAGTAAATTCCAGCAGATTTATTTACTGTACGTTACTGCTACGTGTTGTATGAAGCGAAAACATTGACTTTTCTATTTCATATAAATCATTTTCACACCACTTATCTAGGCCTGAAAAACTAATTCACAGAAATTCCAAAGCTGCCAGCGTCTGTTTGACAGAAGCGGTTACCGTGGCCAGGTCCAGAGCAGTCTGGCCCTCTTGGTTCTTCATGGTGGGGTCGGCTCCATGAGCCAGCAGCAACGCACAGAGCTGTGTACGACCCTTCTGGGCCGCCTCGTGGAGGGGTGTGAACGCCCATTTGTCTGTAGCATTCACACACGTATTGTACTTGATCAGCAGGGCTGCAATGTCCACATGCTGTGAGGAAGAGAGGCGACAGAGGACGAGTCAGTGTTTGAACCACGATATAAAATAAAGTGAAATGTAAGTTTACCATACCATTCATAGTAGCTGAAGGTAAGACCACAAACACAACTATCTTTTAGTTTAAAAACATAGTTACACATTCACAGTCTTGAGCTTCCTGTTTGAGACCGGCTTAAAGCTTTTTCACTGTGTAAATCAAACAGAACAGGACCTGTATTTGACCGGTAATATGTGTGTGTGTTCATGTTGCTGACCCCATATGATGCAGCATTATGAAGAGGGATAAGGCCTCCTTTGTCCTGGGCGTTGACATCAGCCCCGTGCTCCAGCAGATACTCTGCTACCTCAAGGTTGTTGTAGCCGGCTGAGAAGGAGGAACAGGAATTAAACAACCAGACAAACAAAAGCACAAAGCAGCATCAGAGACAAGGTTGCAAGCTTATTTAAAAGGACGTCCCTGTGTATGTGTATACTTGAATTCAGTACAAAGAAGACAAAACCAGAAAAATGTCAGAGCGGCTGATCACCTGCAAGGTGGAGCGGTGTGGAGTTGCGTCCCTGTGTGTCTCGGCAGTTAATGTTCTCCGGGGAGCAGAGTTTCTGGACTCGGGCCAGGCAGCCCTTCTTAGCAGCATCCAGCAGGGCGGCATCACCCCTCAGCAGGTCCTGGATGTCTGTGTCTCCATCTTTCACCATGTCCAGCGGCATGTTGCCGTCACGGTTCTTCTTGGATGGGTCGGCTCCATGCTGAACAGAAGTTATGGTAATGTGTGGCTTCACGGGACAAAGCAATAAATTTCCCCCTCGTAATATTTATATAACTAAGTAACACAAATTAATGTACAACAATAACAGATCCTCACTTTGAGAAGCAGTTTGCAGATCTCATATTTGCCTTTGGCTGCAGCCTCGTGAAGCGGTGTGAATTTCCAAAGGTCGGCCACATTGACTGAAGCCCCGTGTCTCACCAGCAGCTCAGCCACTTCGTAGTGACCGTAAGAGCATGCGTTGTGGAGAGGAACCAGACCGCTGGAGGAGGAAAAACAGAAGGGAAAAAGTTTAAATTAAATACCAGCTCTAAACCGACAGATAGTTAAGCTGGTAGTTAAAGATCTCACCCCTTGTCTTTGGCATGGACATCAGCTCCATGGTGTAGCAGGTATTCAACGACAGCCACTCGGTTGTAACCAGCGGCAAAGTGGAGAGGAGTGGAGTGGCGGCCCTCCAAGTCCCGGCAGTTTACATTCTGGGGGGTGCAGAGTTGCTGCCATACACAGAGACAAAATAAAATTTTGTAAATCTGTAAACTGAGTTTATAGTTAAAATGGGGTCATTTGCAACCCACTGCTAGTAGTGCGAAAAGGAAAAACAGTGCACAATAATGATTTGTTATAATAATTAATCCATGGGAAAGTAGTAGGCAAGTGAAAATTGTCTTTAAATTAAAAAAAACAAAAAAACTAATCTAAAAATCAAACTGCTGGTACAAAAAAAAAATCACCAAACTTACTTGCACTGTATCCAGATCCCCTGCTTTGGCCGCCTCCAGAAATCTGTAGTCCACGTCCGAATTACGTGTGGGAACATTTTCTGGGGGAAACAAAATAAAGAAATATCAATGCACAGAAAAAAAAAATCACTTCCAAACAGTATTAATCAAATGAAATCCCTTGATCAGGGTTAAAAAAATCTGGTAAACCTCTCTCAAGGCATGTGTGTCTAGCAACCCATTAATTAATTTGAGCAATGAGCACCTAAATTCACTCAAGTGATATGCATACTAAAACATACTGGATGTATTTTAAAGGTTGTAATATTTTAAACTCAACTCTAACCAGGGACAGGGGTTGCAAATTAGTCATGGCTAGAAACCTGTACGCATGGCATCTGCTTTGTATACTTTCTAAAGCAATGTCTCCTGCATTTGTAACTGTCAAATAAACAAATAAAATAAAATATAGACTACAAAATCTGCCTCATCTTGGGTGAAGTCATTTAATATTGGTGGAGTGCATTTGCATTCTTGACGTTCAGAAATCAAACCTAAATGCAAACAGAAGCAATGCGGGTGTGATTACCGTTAAGAATCTGTTGTACAGCCTCGTTGCCCATCTGAGCAGCAGTGAAACCCTGCAGAGACACGATGGACGGGTCGGCCCCGTAGCTCAGCAGCAGCTTGCAGGTCTGGATGTGACCAGCCAGCGCAGATCTATGAAGAGCTGTCTGACCCAGCGTGTCCACAGCGTTTACCTAGAGTCAGAGGATGTGGAGTTAATTTTGAGCTGCTACAAATTAATTCAACCGAGCCAGATTTACATTATCTAAATATCATTTTACATCAAAACAACAGACCTTTGCACCATGTTTCTGCAGCACCTCCAGGATATCATTGTGAGCTCTCTCAGCAGCAACATGCAAGGGAGTCATAAAGCTTAAAGACAAAACAGGAAGTTATGAGCCATGCCAGTGGATACCCTTGTGTTGTATTTTGAGCCTCTATTTATTTTCTTCTTAGAAACTTAATCTGCTTTTACATGCAAACTTTCTCTCTTGTTGTTAGATTACATTTGTTTGTTTTCTATGTCGATGACATCAACTTGTTGTCTTTTTAGTTTTAAGTCAATGCTGTGTACTTACTCTTTGTTCTTCTCATTGATGTTGGCTCCTTTACGCAGCAACAACTCGGTCACCTGCTTCCTCTTCGGGTGGGGGGAAGCCACAGCACAGTGCTAAAATACACGTAATCCGATATCAGTCAAAGACCTGCCGACTCTGGGCAAATGTTTTGAGTAAATGCAAATCCGCGGGAACTTTAGCCAATCACATACAACTAACTAACTGGCTGCGCGTCATCATTAATCAAACAGTGCTGGTAAGATCATTGTTAATTCATTAAATGAATTTTCTTTTTTTGGAATCAACAGATTTCGAAGGACCAATGAGGAAGCACTATTAGCAGTGTCTAAGCAGTGATTTTAATTTCCACGCTGCACTCAAATATTAGTAGTCATGCTTGGTTCTGACCAGAGCTGTCTCGTTGGTCTGAGGATGTTTGAAGCTGATGATCTCTAGAGCCAGGGTCTTCTTCACTTTGGCCATGTCTGCCTCCCGGGCTGCCTGCAGCAGCGAGTGACCTTTGAACTCATCTGCATGGAGGAGAAAGAGAAGTTAATTGAAAATTATGTCCATGGTGTGATTATTATTTTTTTTTTTGTGTGAGTAAACGGTTACTATCATCATTATGCATTTACATGTCTACGCGTCTGCCGTGTGACAGAGAGCACTCACAGGTGAGCCTTTCTTTCAGTTCCGGTGTGGGGGCCATGTCCACGGCGCTCTTGCTGTGACAGTTTAGAAGGGTGGGGTCGGCCCCGTGGCTCAGCAGCAAGGAACAGACCTCCACTCGGTTCTTGGACGCTGCCTCGTGGAGAGGAGTAAACTGCCACAAGTCCATGGCGTTCACGCAGGCTCCGTGCTGTAGAGAGAACAGCACATCAAGAGCACAGAATGAACTGCTGCTTCCCAGATCTCAATATCCGACAAAACATTTTTGAACATCTGATTTGAGTGAATTATTACTTGCTCCTAATTAGTTTGTTATTTTAATTCCTGGTTAAAGTGGTTTCCAAGAGATGGGTTACCATGTGAGAAAAATATTACATTACAAATTTATGGCAGTTTACACCAATTCATATGGTGTGACATTTTTCAATAACGTTCCTAACGCAGGCAAGTTTGACTTTGTTGTCTACTTACTTTAAGCAGAAGCTCAGTGACCTCAAAGTGACCATATGAGCAGGCATTGTGAAGAGGAACCAGGCCACTGCAGGACAAGACATTCGGGTTAAGTGCCACATATTATGACTGAATGACAAACCAAGTGTTTCCTATCTGAAAAAGTGTCTCACCCTTTGTCCTTGGCATGAACATCAGCTCCATGCTGGAGAAGGAGCTGAACGATGCGCACCCGGTTGTAGCCGGCAGCCAGGTGGAGGGGCGTCGACTGAAAGAGAGGACAGCTTGTTAGCAGACACAGATGGCCGGCTGGTTTAGTGTGCACTGCCTTCGACGGCCACGGGAGCAAGCGGCTGATTAGGGCCAGAAGCAATGTGCTACGGCAGGCTATGCTCTGTGAGTTGCGGATGAATGGCAGGTTTCATGATGCAAGGTCAGTGGAGTTTGTGGGCAAATCCAGCGACAGAATTCATTTGATGTCGTTACTGTGTCTGACCTGAGCGGGCGACAACAAAGCAACTTCAACCTCATTACTCATCTGCCTCGACTTCCATTTGACAGTGTCAGCAAGAGAAAAAGTTATTCCGAGGTCTTTGGGGTTTAAAATTAGGTTTTGTGTGGTTAGATGAAAAGAAATAACTGCTAGTGAATCTGTTAAGACTATTAAATTCAAAATGGCTGGGTAGAAATTACGGCTGGGTGATGATAGCTGGTTCTTGGATTTGTTAAATCCTCCATTTACTTCAAGAGTACAGGGCATTCAGGTAGCCATTTAGTCATAGAAAATATAATATACGCAAAACTTCTTCTCTTTAAAACTTCTGTGAATGTTAATTTTGAGTTTTGGTTCATAAATATTTAATTATTTGCAACTATTGTTTAAAAAGCTGAACTGGCACTAAATAGAATAAGATTTGATAGGAAGCTATCGACCCCCAACCGTAACAGGATGCAAAGAAGCTCCAATAAGCAGGCTGAGCGTTTGAGTAAGCATCTTCAGCCAAGGAAAAGTTAGTCTAAGCAAAGCTGCAAATCCAACTTCAGCGGCATTTGTTCTCTATTCAAAAGTCTAGCTCAGGACAAGCTTACAATCAAAAGGAGGGACTTCATTCATTTCAGTTTCCATGCAGTGATATTAATATAAACATAAAATACTTGAAAGCCAACTGTTAGATCTCCAGCCACGGTGACAAAATCAAGATGGGTGAGAGTGTCAAATCATGGAGGCATCATTCAGTGCGGGACGACACGAGCAATCAAAAGTCATTAGCATTGAGGGTAGCATAGCACTAGAATGACACTAGGTGACAAATGTTGTCCATTCATAACTGCATAGCAACTGATCCAAAAGGGAACGTGAAGTAGACACAGGTTTCACAGACACTTATTCAGGATTTGCTTGACAAAATGCAAAAGGAGCAGGCTGTCAGGCATGCATGAGTGATCATCAAAAATGAATGAAAACAAAAGCCAAATCAGATACTGACTGACGAGCAGGTGATTAAAAGTTGGAGAAGTGTGGGTGAGTGTGCAAGGAGAGGACAGATGCTGAAAAAAGCAGGCAAGTGGACATTTTGAGCTCCTCTCCAAATCCAAAGAAGATGAGTTGTCACCATCCCGCCTCACTCCCTCACTCATTCGTTCACATGCCACGCATACACACAAACAAACACGCATCCACGCACAGAGGAGCATCAGGGTAGGATACATGAGTGACCCGAACACCCAGGTCCATGATGTGCAATTAACAAGTAACAGCCAGCTTATTGGTCAAATAAAAACAATGGATTAAAAAGGAATAAAACAAAAACAAGAACAACAACAAAAAAAATTGAGATCACAACAGTGCATCAATCAAGTGGCCGTTATCAAGGTCAACTTACCAGCATTTTTTGGGATGTTGACTGATCGACAAATGTTGCCAGAGTCACACGGAAAACAAAATGAAACAAAAATTACAAAATGACAGTATCTTTTCACAGCAATTCCTCTCTCCCCTCTTCAGTCAATGAAACAAAAGCCCTGCTTATAAATCACTGCTTGAGCCGTCAAACATGCTTTTGAGATTCAGGGTAAGTGTGACTTCTCCTCGGTTTCCTCTGGGGCTTTGTGAAAAGGCAAGGACTGGTTAATGGTGTCCGCTGGTTAAATCCCAGACCAAATTTACATTGGCATACTGGCTTAGATCATGCAGACTCTAAATATACTGCAAAGGAGGCAGGGGAGGAGCAAAACTTTAGCTGCTGTTGAAGAAAATGTGGTTAGGAATAAATTAAATATGCCAACGCTGATATATGGTTAGTGACAAAGGATTTCTTTGGCGTAGTGAAGTTACGCTTTTTTGTGAGTTATTTATAAAGACACAGGAAATACTTCAATAATTTCTAAGGAAGGTACACGCACGACAAATTAACACCCCCCCCTCCCACACACACACACACACACACACACACACACACAAAAACAATTTGAGTAATTACATCAGTGCTTGGCACGACATGGGTATGAAATACAAAAACAATCCTTCACCTAAAATAGCAATGCTAAACTCTGACGTTTGGAAAATAAGTGCTACGTGTGTCTCTAGTCCACAAAGAGAGAACACAAAATGAATGTCTAAAGTACCACACCGTGATCTAATCACTGCTTGTAAGCAATCTGTGAAGAATACATTTTGTTTTCTCCTCTGAGAAAACTTGTGAACGTACATAGATGTTAGGTTCACAAATAGCTTTGTTCCAGCATCTAGCATGGAAAAGTGATTATGGGGGAAAAAGAGACAATATATTGCTTGCGAGACCCCTTGGTCCGCACAATGTTAAAAAATTATAAATAACGATAAACACTAAACTATTTACTAGCCTAACTGACAGAATCATCAAGCACCTGACAACACAAAACTGAACCTAGAAGATTAAAGCGGTTGGTGAAAGTTGAGAGGTTTATAAATCCTCTTTATATCTACACCACACAAACTAATCCACCCATAATCAGACTGTAGAGTGTGTTTCTTTACTCACACACTGTCTGAAAAAACCTCTAAATATTTTTTGTCAAGAACGTTTTAATAGAAAGTGCAAGGAGTAAAACTCCGCACGACATGTTGTATCAAAGGAGTGATGGCCGATATCTGTTTGGTGTGATATGGTGTGTTACTGGTGGCTCATTTACCTTGCGGCCATCGCTGGCGTGGCAGTTGACATTTAATGGAGTCAGCAGTGCCATCAGCTTTTCTTCATTTCCACTTCTGTAATTACATGGTTGAAAAGATTGGCGTTATTAAGTATTCTCCATCAAAAGCACTATTCCCTGGGATTTTAAAGGAGATTCTGTAATTTAAATGTCATTCCTCGGGATTTAACGGATGAATGCAACACTGGATGAAACCGAGTACTACTTTTTTGGTGCCGAAGATGAAAATAACGGTCTGTTTTAAGAGCTGTACATCATGTGTATATTGCAGCTGTGTACTCTGAGGTGTATTTATTTCTCCTTCGTTTAATGTGTGTTAACTGTTACTTTTCCCCGAAGAGCACACTACTCACCAGTATCGTTTATAACTGTGGTTAAAAACTTGTGTGATACTGTCAAGAGATCGGCTTCTTACTGTACCGTACCACTTCATTGAAAGCCACAAACACGGCTAACAATGTCCTCTCTTATAGTAATGTTAAATTGAAACCCCATGAGCAGAAAGTAACAGCTATGTAGTTGTCGGACTCTTGCGGGATGTGTGTGTAATAACCAGTCAGGCTGACACTCACCTTGCTGCTTCCAGAAGTTCATCCTTCTTGTATTCACCTGGATGAAAATAAACATTCAAATTAGAGCTAGGCTTGGCACAAACTTTGCATAAATATTAGCATGTATTTTGTTTTATTAGCCTACAATGTTACCGCAAAATGCCTGCTTCAGTGTAAGTACAGCATATTGACGCCAGGACTGAATCATGTGTACCTTCTCTTGCGTGAATGCCGTCTATCTGAGCATCACATTTTGACTACTGGTTACATTTAATAATGATAATCTGCAAACTGAAGCTTTATTTAGTCCTGTATTCATATGTCAATAGCAGTAAAAGTGTAGGTTAAATGTATAATATTGTTAATGTGAGCAATAAGCAGCGGAGAGGGACTGACCGGTTAGCACGGCCTTGGCTGAAGAGTCCGCTAGATCCAAAGCAGATTTCCCATCTGTGTTGCGGATGTTTGGATCAGCTCCGTGCTGGAGTAACACTGTGAGAGGTGCAGATGAAAAAAAATACTTTATTCTTAAATCTTTCACATTCCCCTTGTGTGTCACCCAGTATGCTGATTGTCTAAGTTGGTTACACAGCAAACAAACATTTTGGTTGTTTGCTAAATTAAATTCCTGTCACCACCCCTCACATACTTTAATAACCTTTGGCTCAAAGTCTATACCTTCTTTAGCCAGTTGTCAAGCTTTTCAAGAACCTGCGCTAAATTCCAACTGATGACACTTAGGGCTAGAACAGTCTAGAAAAACAGTCGACACAGATTTGCTAAATTTCAACACAATCAACACGGATCCTTACCAATGCAAACATCTATCTTTCCCTTGATGGCAGCCTCATGTAACGGAGTGTAGTTCCAGTTATCTCTGGCGTTGGGGTCTGCACCCTGACACAAGAGGAGGCTGACAACTTCAGCATGGCCGAACGAGCAGGCATTATGCAGCGGGATAAGTCCTCCGTCATCCCTGGCGTGAACATTGGCCCCTGTCTGCAGGAGGTGCTCCACCACGTCTTTTCTGCCAAAACCTGAAAGAGGATTAAAAAAAAAGGAGTGATTGCACTTACACTGTAACCTGGACATACCATCTAAAAGAGCTTCAGAATAATCAGAACTAGAGCCTGACTCATTTATCAGCCAATGTGAGCTAACAGTAGTTAAATCGGTATCTGCATTTGTAACAGCTGATAAATAAACGATGATTCTCTCTGGCTCTCTTTGCATTACAAATTGTTGAAAAAGTTGCACGTTCTAGCAGCAAATATTCATTGATGTGCTTTTGTTTATTTGTAATCTCTCTGTATGTAATCTTTTTTAAAATAATCCACTCAGGAACAGGTATTATGGCCCCCAAAATATAACAGCTTTCAATACCAGCCTGTTTTAAGTGTTGTTTAACCAGAAAAAGAGGTCTACTATCCAAATATTCAAAATATCGGGTTTTAAATGGGCTCTTTTTCACTTTAATATCGCATTAAAAACGGGCTCTTAGTAAGTTAAAGGATATAATGCTTATTTATGTACTACAGCATCAGAATAAACATAGCTCCCCAGCCATTATTTACCTGACAGCTGTTTGTTTTTTTTGCATTAATGCTGTTCAGGAGAACTTATATTGTAAATGAAATATATATTACAGATTAGCAGCTACGTTAAATGTCGCCTTGTGTTGCTTAGCTTTATGTTTTGATGGGGGAAGTTGGAGAGACGTTCACGGCACGTCTGTTTGGAGAGCGTCGCATTAGCCGGTTAGCACTAACTTGACCAGGCTATAAATTCAGACCTGATAAACTGAAGTTGCATTTCACGTTTTCAGAAATGCAATAGTCACATTAGGAGTAAACACGTTGACCAAAACATCAGCTAGCTATCCGTCACGGCTCGTTATCTACCGTTACAAAACATAATGCTGCGGTATCGCTAGCAAAGCTCGTCTTTACCCGCAGCGAAATGAAGGGGGGTAGATTTGCGGCCAGCCATGTCCTTCGCGTTTACATTCACCGAATCGACAAGTCTCTTTACTCTGGATACATCTCCGTTGCGACAGGCCTCGAACAACTCCCTGAAAGCGCCGCCGATGCCGCTGCTACCGTCGATGGGGCTGGCGGCTCCGGAGCCGGGGCTGGAGACGCTGCTGCTGCCGCCGCCGGAGGTTGTCGTGGAGAAGCTCGCGCTGCTGGCCAGCACCGGGGCGGGCAGGTCCGGGGAGGCCACGGCCATCTCGATCCCTCCGCTGCATTCCCTCTCGTTCTCCGGGGGTACGACGGCCGAAGCCA
This sequence comes from Micropterus dolomieu, assembly GCF_021292245.1. Taxonomy (NCBI): domain Eukaryota; kingdom Metazoa; phylum Chordata; class Actinopteri; order Centrarchiformes; family Centrarchidae; genus Micropterus; species Micropterus dolomieu. The sequence goes on from NC_060170.1 coordinate 31,595,941, forward strand.
GCAGAGCCATCGGCGGGGAGGCCGGAGGAGCGCCTGAAATAGCGCTGTTTCTCGGCGGAGACTGTAAAACACTCTGCTGTTGTTGCTGCTGCGATGAGCGACGAGGCACCGCCATTACAGCAGCTCTCGGGCAACGACAATAAAGAGCTGCTCCTCCTTTCCGGTGAAAGTGGTCGCGTTTCCTGTCAGCTGTTTACTCGCAGTGGAGGGCGGCTACCTGTCGAGAACCCCCTCGATTATAATTTATTTACAAAGAGGTGCACAGATCACACAATCATGCGCATGGCTTAAAAAGTCGCGATGAAGTACCTGCATGCGCTTTTGTTATGAACATGCAGTTTCTTCCCACAAGCCGTCACTCTGATGAACAGCTGATTTCTGACTCACAGTGTCAGGAACAATTCCTGTGCAATAACCCAGTAGCTCTGTCTCTAATCAGCACCTGTTTACTGGTTTCCACTTATTATTTATTTATTCACCATTCTCTATTTCAGTGCTGTTCATACTATGTCATATTGTATATACTGTGTACCAATACACCTACCTCAGGTCATAAGGTCATAGGTTTTATTTATTTTTTCCAGCATCCTTTGCACTATGCTCCATCACACGGTGTACATGTGTACATGTATGCATATGTGTACCTGTATATCATATCCACCTTCAACATGTACATAATGAGAATAGTTTACTCTTGCATCCTTTGCACTCTGATCACTGCACTATTTGTCAATATGTCTATATTGTTTTGTTCATAGTGTGTATATTAGTGTTGTCTATACTGTAGTTTGTGTCTGATTTTATTTTATTATTATTTTATTATTGTGTTATGGTATTATTGTATAAGTAAGCACATTGTGAGCAATGTACAATCCTGAGACAAATTCCTCGTATGTGTACACATACCTGGCAATACAACTGATTCTGATTTTCTTGGAAATGCAGATTCTTTTCTTTATGAGGCTAAAGTTCATTCAGCCTTTTATCCTCATGTCTTCTCCTTCATGCACACGAACATTTGGATCTCAGGAATACATAAGAACCATAGCAGCCAGACTTTATTTCTGGTGCTGTCTGCAAATCATACTGATCAGCTTTAGCAGAAGTCCTAATACAACACTGTAATTCTGCATTGAAAATGTTACTTAAGTAAAACTAGGGCTAGGAAATAAAACAATATAATGATAATTACCGCAATATATTTTTTCTCAATAGAAATATAACAAATGTTAAATAAATGTTCAGTAATTCATTTGAATCAGGAAGGAATCAGTTTAAAATTTTTCTATTAAGATATTTATTTTGTTGAGGTATGGAATGAAAAGTGTTTTTTTTCTTAATTTATTCATGCATATTTGTTTACTCATTAAATATTATGATATAATTGTTTTGAATGTTCTACCTCATCCACTGTTTGGTCTCAAATGTTTGTTTTGACCATAAAGAAAGTTTAAAACCACAATTAACCATCATCTGGTGTCTTCAACTTTCATGCAGAAGCAAATATCGGCCTTTGAACTTGAGAGAAATAATGATTTGACATTTATCGTGATAATTATCGATATCAAATGATTTTTTTTTTATCCTGACAACATTTTTGACCCAGCCCTAAATAAAAGTATAATCAGGAAAATGTACTTAAAGTATTAAAAATAAAGGTACTGAATGTGGAATGAAACATGTCCTGTGAATGTTATACTATTATATCATGAGATTATTAGGGCCTGTTACTCATTCATTCATGTAAAAGCAGGATTTTGTTGTAGTTGGTTTAAGTGGAGCTCCTTTTGAACTCTTCTGTAACAGCTCATTTTCATTTCGATTTCACCCGCTGATTGTTAGAAAAAATTCAGAAAATTGTGAGAAATGCTGTCAAAATTAGTCAGAGCCCAAAGTGACACTGTCATAATGCTTTATTTTGCCCAGAAATACTCAAGTGAAGTAGATAGTATGATGACCACTTTCGCATTTTTGGCAAAAAATGTGGGCGCTTTAGTTATTGCAATTTCGTGATATAGAAGCTCAATTTTTCTGTTCTTAAAGGCTGCATTATAGTTAACAGATTTCTGTGCTTATTTGTCTATTCTTTACAGTGAAATGTACTCCCATTACTTTATTCTCATGTGTACCGGTCTTCTCAAGAACAGGGGAAGCACCAGTACTCCTTCCTCAAAGTGCTATCACAATATATCAGTCCAAAGAGGTATTTTGTATAATATTTCATTGCTCAGGCAGCAGGCCCAGAAAAACAACATGTGAATCATTAAAAGGCTCTACGTTTAGCTTTGAAATTATGGTCCACATACTTCTGACCAGGTAGCTTCAGACACTTCATCGGACCTCCAGTACTAAGTGAATCAACAGTAGAATATAATTCAAACATAATAGGCCTAATCATTGTAGTGACTGGTTAAAAACGTCGTTTGCCACTTTTACAGGGAATAAAGTTTCTGACTCGTGCTTTCCAAAAGGGCAAATTTGTACAATTCAGTGAGTCAAGGAGGCAGATTTATAATGAAAAAATATCTGACGTTTTATTCGAAATACAAAACAACTATTGTACTTCCTATTGCTGTATGAGATGGTCATAAATGTGTTGCTCCATGTCTTGCTTACTTAATATTTTACCGCTGGACACACTAATGACATTTATCTGAGACAAACATAAAATATTACTAAATGAAACACATAAAGAAAAAATAATATAACTTACAAATATGAAATTATGCTAAAAATTAACCATATTTTGTCTATGGCTCTAACAATCATAATACCTCCACCAGAAGTTAGCAGTTTAAATGTGCCACACACACCATCAACATTAGATGATAAAGAGGATTTACAGTTCTTTCCAGAAATAATTGCAACTTCCTGGCAAGTGAATCAGCCTCTCTCATCCTGTCATTTCTTTTAATGAAGCGCACTGATCACTTGCTGGTAGTAGCATTTTTACACACACTAACTTGGGTCTGTGTCTTTAACGTTTGCAGAGTGGACACATTCTGAAGGACTTTTGTGCTGCATGGAGTTTCATTTCATTTTCATTTTCATTTCATTTATTTCGGTTTGGTCATTTACAGATCATTCAATCAAATCACTCAAAACATAAACACTATAGATGACCAGGTGCAGGCAGAAGCTAAAGCTTATTGTGCTTTATTGTGTTCAGCCACAAGTTGTGCAAAGTCTGGCCGGGTTTATAAAAAATCCTGCACAAGCCAAAATAAAATGTAAACTTTACAGGAAATAATAAAAGGTACACACAGACCAGCTGCAAGTACAAAATGTCACCCTTAAACATATCTGTATAACATGTATTTTATAATATTTCATACCCTTTAGTCCACCATACACAAAATATATTCAATATTGATTAACCCCTGTAGGTTTTAACCCACAGAGGCAACTCATGGTACCATAGTAAAGCTGGTTTTGACAGAGTGGCAGTATGATGTTTAGTATTATGCCCATGATTATTATTGTATTCATTCATATTATTTAATTGGACCCCCCGTCATTATTTAAAAAAAATTTTGGTTTATTATTATTTTAAATCCTTTGTGTAATGAAGTCAGAGAAAAACCTAAACCTACACTCAACTTTAGTAGCTCTAGGACGACATCGGTTTTTGCCCTAAGATGGCAGTAGCAGCTTAGTTATGTCAGTGACTGGCTGTGATCCTTGCATAGGAGCAATTTACTCAAGCCTGAACCGTGCAACAAAGGGCTATGCTCATCTAAAACTGTTCTTTTGCTTTATATGCTGTTATTAAAAATACC
>NC_060170.1:31599819-31608124 GCF_021292245.1 Micropterus dolomieu
TGATGACCACTTTCGCATTTTTGGCAAAAAATGTGGGCGCTTTAGTTATTGCAATTTCGTGATATAGAAGCTCAATTTTTCTGTTCTTAAAGGCTGCATTATAGTTAACAGATTTCTGTGCTTATTTGTCTATTCTTTACAGTGAAATGTACTCCCATTACTTTATTCTCATGTGTACCGGTCTTCTCAAGAACAGGGGAAGCACCAGTACTCCTTCCTCAAAGTGCTATCACAATATATCAGTCCAAAGAGGTATTTTGTATAATATTTCATTGCTCAGGCAGCAGGCCCAGAAAAACAACATGTGAATCATTAAAAGGCTCTACGTTTAGCTTTGAAATTATGGTCCACATACTTCTGACCAGGTAGCTTCAGACACTTCATCGGACCTCCAGTACTAAGTGAATCAACAGTAGAATATAATTCAAACATAATAGGCCTAATCATTGTAGTGACTGGTTAAAAACGTCGTTTGCCACTTTTACAGGGAATAAAGTTTCTGACTCGTGCTTTCCAAAAGGGCAAATTTGTACAATTCAGTGAGTCAAGGAGGCAGATTTATAATGAAAAAATATCTGACGTTTTATTCGAAATACAAAACAACTATTGTACTTCCTATTGCTGTATGAGATGGTCATAAATGTGTTGCTCCATGTCTTGCTTACTTAATATTTTACCGCTGGACACACTAATGACATTTATCTGAGACAAACATAAAATATTACTAAATGAAACACATAAAGAAAAAATAATATAACTTACAAATATGAAATTATGCTAAAAATTAACCATATTTTGTCTATGGCTCTAACAATCATAATACCTCCACCAGAAGTTAGCAGTTTAAATGTGCCACACACACCATCAACATTAGATGATAAAGAGGATTTACAGTTCTTTCCAGAAATAATTGCAACTTCCTGGCAAGTGAATCAGCCTCTCTCATCCTGTCATTTCTTTTAATGAAGCGCACTGATCACTTGCTGGTAGTAGCATTTTTACACACACTAACTTGGGTCTGTGTCTTTAACGTTTGCAGAGTGGACACATTCTGAAGGACTTTTGTGCTGCATGGAGTTTCATTTCATTTTCATTTTCATTTCATTTATTTCGGTTTGGTCATTTACAGATCATTCAATCAAATCACTCAAAACATAAACACTATAGATGACCAGGTGCAGGCAGAAGCTAAAGCTTATTGTGCTTTATTGTGTTCAGCCACAAGTTGTGCAAAGTCTGGCCGGGTTTATAAAAAATCCTGCACAAGCCAAAATAAAATGTAAACTTTACAGGAAATAATAAAAGGTACACACAGACCAGCTGCAAGTACAAAATGTCACCCTTAAACATATCTGTATAACATGTATTTTATAATATTTCATACCCTTTAGTCCACCATACACAAAATATATTCAATATTGATTAACCCCTGTAGGTTTTAACCCACAGAGGCAACTCATGGTACCATAGTAAAGCTGGTTTTGACAGAGTGGCAGTATGATGTTTAGTATTATGCCCATGATTATTATTGTATTCATTCATATTATTTAATTGGACCCCCCGTCATTATTTAAAAAAAATTTTGGTTTATTATTATTTTAAATCCTTTGTGTAATGAAGTCAGAGAAAAACCTAAACCTACACTCAACTTTAGTAGCTCTAGGACGACATCGGTTTTTGCCCTAAGATGGCAGTAGCAGCTTAGTTATGTCAGTGACTGGCTGTGATCCTTGCATAGGAGCAATTTACTCAAGCCTGAACCGTGCAACAAAGGGCTATGCTCATCTAAAACTGTTCTTTTGCTTTATATGCTGTTATTAAAAATACCAGGCACCTGAATCAACATAGTCTTCATTCAGCTTGTGTAACACTGCAACCTGCTCAAGGGCAGATATTTCACTGTTGGTGATAAAAACATGCATTGGACTCATAGCAGAGAACAAGTTAGTGTACCAAATACATTATCTAGACAGTGATGGACAACAGTGGTTATATTTAATTGTTCTGATCAAAATGATTCTTAATGGCAATGCAGTAGTTGCTGGATATTGTATTTATTGAAGGATAGCGCCTTCAGATGCAGCATCTCATTTTCAAGTGGGTCCTATAACACAAATACATAATGAACAAATACAAAATAGAACATCACAAATCTACATATATTACACATATACAGATAACACGAACACCCACTCTCACCCACACCCAACACTCTCAGTTAACACAAGGAAAATAAGTTAAACAATCCTATAACTTAAATCATACCAATTGAAAATCAACTAACATTCAACCCAAAAACAAATCAAATTATTAATTACCCCGAGTGTAAGCCTTATGTATAACTAACCAACATAGTTATATGTGATAGCATTAATATGATCAACCACATCAAAGGCCTTGGAAAGGTCAATAAAGATAGCACCATTATATTGGCCTTTGTCAAATGCTGAGAACACATCATTAGTGAACTTTAAAAGGGCTGTGGTGGTTGAAAAATCCGGTCTAAAGCCAGACTGATCAGAGTATAAGATGTTGCACTGATTAAGATATTGTGATAATTGATTAAAAATTAATTTTGGCAATAGAACAGATAATAAAAATTGGACAGTAGTTGTTCACATCAGATGGGTCTCCACCTTTGAGCAGAGGAGTGACTCGGCTAGAAAAGGACAGGTTGTATAAATCAGAAAGTGGGAACATTAGCACATGAGCAGCAATCTTAATAAATCTCTCAAGCTTCAAGACTGTCAGGACCCGCACTGCTATTTTCTTTTAACTCGCAAATGACATAAAAAAAATCAATAGGCATGATTGATCTCAAACAGAATGCACCAGTAGAGAAGATCATGCTGGAAGAACTAGCTATGTCATGGGAGTTTTTTAAACTACTAATAGAAGAAAAATGCTGATTGAAAGCACTAGAAATAACTAAAGGATCCGAAAAAATGGCATTATCAATTTGTATTTGATTCAAAGAGTTTCTATTATTTTTATTGAATTTACGGTTCAAATGATTCCAGAATTTTCTAGGATAGATTGGCAGGGTCACGTCTAAATTGTATGCTCTTGAATTTGACTAAAACCTACAGGTTTATCGCAGATTAGCTGAGAAAAAGGATTTTATTCTCTTGGCAGCAATGATTGTCTTAAAATTACATAAAACATCCTGTTAACATGGCAAATTTTAAAGTCTTAAGACAACAGAAAATAGCTGCATCTTCCATTTTGAGTACTACCACTTCATTAGTTTCTGAGGGGAAACCTCACATACAATAATTGCAAGAAACTAATTCTAACTCACTCAAATGACCTTGTACGAAATGAGGTTAAGAAGTAATATTGACTGAATTGGGCTTAACAAATAATATTATTTAATAAATATTGATATGGTTACTTATTAGGGAAAAAAAGCATCTTTTATACAATATCATACTTGACATATTCCTTTAATAAATGTAATTTAACTTTTTTCTATTCATGAACAGACTGTTCAATAGGATTCACAGTTTTGCGGTTTAAAATACCACATTTGTGTTTAGAAAGAAATTCTTATAACTTGAGACTGGATGAAAACACATCCTGTTGTTCACCTTCTGGATAGGAACTTATTTTAGGGGCATTTACTAAACGCCCAAATATTGTATAAGCTTCTAATTTTAAATTTAATAGAAGCTTCAATGCTAAATAAATATTTTGTGTAGGCCTATTGTTTTACTGGACCTCCTGCCCCCCAATTTTGACAATTAACTTCTTGTCTCTTGCCTCAGGTCATGCATCCCAGTGCCTGCTGTGTCACTGCTGAACAATGGCAGCCTTTAAAAATGCACATTGTCACCCGTGTGGGGATTCCAGCTCAGCGATGGAGAAAGTGTGCCATCTCAAGACTGTACAAGACAGCAGACATCACTTTAGAGACAGAGCCTGAGGAAGAGATACAAAAACATACATTGAGTTGACAAGGGGACAACACCACGGCCAGGAGTTATTGCGAGCCCTGGTTTCCCTACGGCAGAGGGTGTCTGACAGGAAGTGTCCTTCAGAATACAAACACAACAACACCCAGGAGGCATGTATGGAGAGGAAACAGTTTCTTATGACGATACAGCACTACAACACTACACTCAGGCAACACAGTTGCTGGATCTCAGCACAATTTCATAAAACATGAAATTAGCGAATCCTCCTCTGTGCAGCTCCAGCAGGAAAGGTCACCTTTGAGTAAACCTAGACCCGCCCAAACCGAGACCAAGTCAAGACCAAGACCAGAGTTTATCGAGACCGAGACAAGACCAAGACTTTAAGGGGCTGAGAGCATTTGAGACCAAGACTGAGGGAGGGTGAGACCGAGTCAAGACCAAGACCAGTTCCCTGCATTGCAAGGCACGCAATAAAATGTGGAACGAGATCCCAGGTACTTCTCAAAGTGATCTGAAAGATCCACTTTCCCATTGAAACACCCACATACAAAAACTTAGAGCTGAAATCAACGTAAGCATCGCAGGGAAGGATGACAGTCATTAATTAGGGTTATTAATTGGATTTGAAACAATAAGTTTTACTTCCAAAGTTAGGATTTTAACAAATCAGACAATGCAAAAGCAATTTATTGATATTCCCAAAGTTATGGTCTTGACTGGTCCTCAAAGTCCGAGACCGAGACAAGACCGAGTACAAAGGCGGTCGAGTCCGAGACGAGACCAAGACCATCAAAAAGTGGTCTTAAGACCAAGACCGATCTCGAGAACTACAACACTACCTTTGAGCTTGGCTTTGTATTATCTGGACCTGTATAAACTCTATTAATTGATTTTATTAACCTTGTGGTACAAGATTCAGGACTTTATGTTCAAACCATCACATGTTACAATTATAAATGTGGAGGATACATCTCCTCCAATGGAAAGTTTAAGTAAGAAAATGTCAGTAAGAAATAAATGGCGGTGTTCTCTGCAGTGCAGTATCCATGGAGAAGGTAAAGTAATTTAAAGTAATGTAAAATGTGGTGTGGAGAGAAATCAGCCCCATGTTTTGTGTTTGTCTTTATTGTTATTAGGCCAAATGTTCAGGATTTGGGCTGTCAGAGTATTCACGCCTGGAATATGAACATGGATTATGTCATTTTAGTGTTAAACTGGTATCAGTCAATATAAATAAATATTTTTCCAATTTGAAAAATAAGAAAATGCTAAGGCATTGTTTTACAAAAAGGACGGTTGAATCGGGTTGAATCAACAAGAGCATCCACTGAGGACGTTGCAGTGATGCAGTGTCTGTCGTAACCATTTGGCTCATTGTTCTCACCAAGTGGTAAAATAACAAAAAAAAGTGGGTCAAGAAACATGAGCACTCAGAAGAAGAAGACAAACTAAAATTATTACGTTGTAAATATCCATCACAGACTTCCTGCCTCATCCTCCATTCAGAGTAATTCCCACAGTTATAGACGCACACAGTTTTCCAGTGTAACAAAATAATTATTTAGAGGTGCTCACTGTCACTTTGACCTCCAAGAAAATGGATAAGATAATCTGTTGAAGCGATATTGTTGTGTTCCCACATCTCAACAATTAACTTGGTGAGTACAATGTTTTCAAAACTAATGGAAATGAGTTATACACAAGATTTATGCTTCAAGCAGTAAATATTAGTATACTACACATTCATCATGTGTTATTCAAAGGAAATAAATGAGGTTGAGGAGGAAAGTGATTTGGGTAAATAAATAAAGGAAGAGCAGATGAGTCCAAACATGAACGCTACAGGAGTTCAACATCAGCCATCAGTTCCTGCATCAAGCCATCAAAGTTCTGCCAATCAAAGGTTTATTTCATCAGAAAATGGCAGCACCACCTGTCTCTATCAGACAACACTGCACAGCAACAATTACTCTCAGATCAATTCAACAGAAGCATTGTATCTCGAGACAAATCCTCCTTCAGGGTATTGATGGCGACATCTTTAGATTCAAATAGCTGCTACAGGTGAAAACACAATGGTGTGTTATTCTAGTAGAACAACACTAACAGCAGCTCACACACTGTAACTCACAAAATGTAATAAATGTAAATGAAAAACAACGTAAATCACAAAGATGAATGAAAGCAATTCTCAAAGTCTCATCTGTCTTTCCTTTTTGCTTTTCTTGTCTTATTTTCTGACTAGTCTTAATCAACTTACATGTGCAGACTAACATGGTAATTATATTAATAACTATAAACATCAGAATCACACAAATTTGTTACAAGCAGGTGGTCTGTGAGAAAAATTATAAGTGCAGCTAATTAAATTTTTTAATTATAACAAATTTGTACCCTTTGGGTGGGGAATCACTGCTATAAACTACTGAACACAGAGTTAAATAAAGTGCAGATATAAAATCATACCCCAATGTTTGTTGCAGCCCTTTGGTCTCCCTGTCCAAAGGCAAGCACCACTCAGAGTTTAAACTGCTCCTTCTCCTGGATTTTTGTCACGCCCTTTATCTTCATCTCCAGGAACATGGCCTTCAGGCCACTCTTCTGCTGCACACCCAGAATGACCTCTGTCTGCCTCTTCTGCAGCTCGTCCTGCTCAGCCTGCTGGACACATGAACAAAATGGATATGTCGTGTGTGCCTGGTGGGCACACACGACATATCCGATAACTGAGCAAATTAATAAAAGTAAATACTGAGAAATCGACGCAAACAGTTTATCTGCACGTGTTTCATCTCTACCTGCTCTTACTTCAAATCCAGGTCATGTCTCTCCTCGAGTATAGGTGCACTTGTAGAAATGATAAGAAGTTTGCTTACTTTCATAGTTTTAGCCAACATTCCAGTCAATTTTAGTAAAACCTTCCTCAATACTTTCACTGAGACCTGAAATGTTTATTGAATAAATGTAATCATCTTGAATGGTAAAGATGTCTGAGCTATGGTAAGTCCTGCAGGTACAGGGACAAAAAACCAAAAAGTCATGATTGACTCATTCATGATTTTACATCTTAATTTTCAATACCAACAGTGAAATTCTGACAAGTCCAATTTACTTCATTATATGTACCTGTTGCCTATTTGTGTACAGTATTATTAAACCTATGACAATGACAGACAAGGTTGCTTGAAATCCGTCAAAAAGCTCTCAAACGAACCTTCAAACTCTTGATCATTGCTTTACTCTTGGCGGCCAGCTGCTGGTGGCTCTCACACAAAGTTGGCTACATTTCCTGCAGAGCCTCTGTCAGATGTTTGTTCTTCTGCACAGCTGCTGCCATCTTCATCTGCAGTTCCTTGTCCTTATGCTTCTCAACTTGAAGTTGTCTCCAGCAAATGACAGCAAACTATGGCATACTGAGCCGGCGCCACCAAGAAAAAACATCTTTACTGCATTCAGTTTTCACCTATTTGTGGAATTTTATTTCCTGTCAAACATCTTCACATGACACCAACAATTTAACTGTCAAGGACAGAAAATTGCTTTGTTTTTCTTGACAGAATGAACACAAATAAATAGTCATATGCTGCCGACCCTCTGATTTAAAGACGTGGATACAACATGATTGGAATAATAACATAAACATAGGTATCCTGCTGTGGCTTAAGTTGTGGAGAATTTCTTCTTAATATCTGGATAGAGACTGGAGAAAAAAAGCTATATGTGCATAAATTCACCTCATGTGTGACAGCTTTGTGTATTTTTCTTTTTTGACAGGACTGTGAGAAGCCGCTTACGTCAAAATTGAATACCTAGCTTGCACACATACAGTATGGAAAATAAGTATTTGAACACCCTGCTATTTTGCAAGTTCTCCCATTTAGAAATCATGGAGGGGTCTGAAATTCTCATCGTAGGTGCATGTCCACTGTGAGAGAAAAAATAATCCAGAAATCACAAATGTATGATTTTTTAACTATTTATTTGTATGATACAGCTGCAAATAAGTATTTGAACACCTGAGAAAATCAATGTTAATATTTGGTACAGTAGCTTTTGTTTGCAATTACAGAGGTCAAACGTTTCCTGTAGTTTTTCACCAGGTTTGCACACACTGCAGGAGGGATTTTGGCCCACTCCTCCACACAGATCTTCTCTAGATCAGTCAGGTTTCTGGGCTGTCGCTGAGAAACACGGAGTTTGAGCTCCCTCCAAAGATTCTCTATTGGGTTTAGGTCTGGAGACTGGCTAGGCCACGCCAGAACCTTGATATGCTTCTTACAGAGCCACTCCTTGGTTATCCTGGCTGTGTGCTTCGGGTCATTGTCATGTTGGAAGACCCGGCCTCGACCCATCTTCAATGCGCTAACTGAGAGAAGGAGGTCGTTCCC
>NC_060170.1:31608224-31643706 GCF_021292245.1 Micropterus dolomieu
GGATTTCCCATGATGCACTGAGCTCCTCTCTCCTCTACTTTCTCTCCCTCTGTATGCAACCTCATCCCATTATTGCATGTTACTAACACAACTTCTCCCCTTTCTGGTAGTCTTGTGCTTTCTCGTCCCTCTCCTCTCTCCTGTCACTTCCTGCAGGTGTTTCTGGCTCTGGAGCTGTGGAGTCTGGATCTGTGGTTGCGGGTCACCTGCTGCCCCCGTGTTCCTGCTCGACACCCTCTGCTGCAACGACTATTGTTGCTAGTCTTATTGTTGTTATTGTTATTATAATCATTAACATTACGATTGTTATCATTAACACTACTATAAATATCTGTACCATTTTTCATTTAGTCTATAGCAACATCACCTTTACTGTCTGTACCTCTGTGTGTGGATATTGTGTAGGCTGCCTCCCTCCCCTCTCTCTCCTTCCATCCCTCTCTTTTTCTCTCTGTTCCTCTCCTGCCCTCCATCCCTCTCTCTCTCTCTCTCTCTCTCTCTCCCTCTCTCTCCTTCACCCCAACCGGTCGAGGCAGATGGCCGCCCACCCTGAGCCATGGTTCTGCTCGAGGTTTCTGCCTCTTAAAAGGAAGTTTTTCCTTGCCTCTGTCACCTAGTGCTTGCTCTTGGTAGGAACTGTTGGGCTTCTGTAAATAGCATCATAGAGTACGGTCTAGACCTGCTCTTTTATGAAAAGCGCTGTGAGATAACTGTTGTTGTGATTTGGCGCTATATAAATAAAATTGAATTGAATTGAATTAAAGCCCTGTAGGCCACTAAAGCCCTTTAGGCCTTGTAGGCCACTAAAGCCCTGTAGGCCACTAAAGCCCTGTAGGTCACTAAAGCCCTGTAGGTGTACTTGTTGTAGGCCACTAAAGCCCTTTAGGCTAGTAAAGCCCTTTAGGCTAGTAAAGCCTTGTAGGCCACTAAAGCCCTGTAGGTCACTGAAGCCGTGTAGGTCACTAAAGCCCTGTAGGTCACTAAAGCCCTGTAGGTCACTGAAGCCGTGTAGGCCACTAAAGCCCTGTAGGTCACTAAAGCCCTGTAGGTCACTAAAGGCCTGTAGGTCACTGAAGCCGTGTAGGCCACTAAAGCCCTGTAGGTCACTAAAGCCCTGTAGGTCACTAAAGGCCTGTAGGTCACTAAAGCCCTGTAGGTCACTGAAGCCCTGTAGGTCACTAAAGCCCTGTAGGTCACTAAAGGCCTGTAGGTCACTGAAGCCGTGTAGGCCACTAAAGCCCTGTAGGTCACTAAAGCCCTGTAGGTCACTAAAGGCCTGTAGGTCACTAAAGCCCTGTAGGTGTACTTATTGTAGGCCTTTCAGACGTGTTTAAGATGCAACAGTAAACCTGTAGGTCTAAAGCCCTGTAGGCCTTGTAGGCCACTAAAGCCCTGTAGGCCACTAAAGCCCTGTAGGTTACTAAAGCCTTGTAGGTGTACTTGTTGTAGGCCACTAAAGTCCTTTAGGCCACTAAAGCCCTTTAGGCTAGTAAAGCCTTGTAAGCCACTAAAGCCCTGTTGGTCACTAAAGCCCTGTAGGTGTACTTGTTGTAGGCCACTAAAGCCCTGTAGGCCACTAAAGCCCTGTAGGCCACTAAAGCCTTTTAGGCTAGTAAAGCCCTGTAGGCCACTAAAGGCCTGTAGGTGTACTTGTTGTAGGCCACTAAAGCCCTTTAGGCTAGTAAAGCCCTGTAGGCCACTAAAGCCCTGTAGGTCACTAAAGCCCTGTAGTTGTACTTGTTGTAGGCCTTTCAGACGTGTTTAAGATGCAACAGTAAACCTGTAGGTCTAAACCCATGTAGGCCTTGTAGGCCACTAAAGCCCTGTAGGCCCTGTAGGTCACTAAAGGCCTGTAGGTTACTAAAGCCTTGTAGGTGTACTTGTTGTAGGCCGCTAAAGTCCTTTAGGCCACTAAAGCCGTTTAGGCTAGTAAAGCCTTGTAGGCCACTAAAGCCCTGTAGGTCACTAAAGCCCTGTAGGTGTACTTGTTGTAAGCCACTAAAGCCCTTTAGGCTAGTAAAGCCCTGTAGGCCACTAAAGCCCTGTAGGTCACTAAAGGCCTGTAGGCCTTTTAGGCCACTAAAGCCCTGTAAGCCCTGTAGGCCACTAAAGGCCTGTAGGTCACTAAAGCCTTGTAGGTGTACTTGTTGTAGTCCACTAAAGCCCTTTAGGCTAGTAAAGCCTTGTAGGCCACTAAAGCCCTTTAGGCTAATAAAGCCTTGAAGGCCACTAAAATCCTGTAGGCCACTAAAGCCCTTTAGGCTAGTAAAGCCCTGTAGGTCACTAAAGCCCTGTAGGTGTACTTGTTGTAGGCCTTTCAGACGTGTTTAAGATGCAACAGTAAACCTACTCACCGCTTTGAAATGTGTGTCATATTTACAGTGAGGAAAATAAGTATTTGAACACCCTGCCATTTTGCAAGTTCTCCCACTTAGAAATCATGGAGGGGTCTGAAATTGTCATCGTAGGTGCATGTCCACTGTGAGAGACATAATCTAAAAAAGAAAATCCAGAAATCACAATGTATGATTTTTTAACTATTTATTTGTATGATACAGCTGCAAATAAGTATTTGAACACCTGAGAATTTGTTTGCAATTACAGAGGTCAAACGTTTCCTGTAGTTTTTCACCAGGTTTGCACTGCAGGAGGGATTTTGGCCCACTCCTCCACACAGATCTTCTCTAGATCAGTCAGGTTTCTGGGCTGTCGCCGAGAAACACGGAGTTTGAGCTCCCTCCAAAGATTTTCTATTGGGTTTAGGTCTGGAGACTGGCTAGGCCACGCCAGAACCTTGATATGCTTCTTACAGAGCCACTCCTTGGTTATCCTGGCTGTGTGCTTCGGGTCATTGTCATGTTGGAAGACCCGGCCTCGACCCATCTTCAATGCTCTAACTGAGGGAAGGAGGTCGTTCCCCAAAATCTCGCAATACATGGCCCCGGTCATCCTCTCCTTAATACAGTGCAGTCGCCCTGTCCCATGTGCAGAAAAACACCCCCAAAGCATGATGCTACCACCCCCATGCTTCACAGTAGGGATGGTGTTCTTGGGATGGTACTCATCATTCTTCTTCTCTCCAAACACGGTTAGTGGAATTATGACCAAAAAGTTCTATTTTGGTCTCATCTGACCACATGACTTTCTCCCATGACTCCTCTGGATCATCCAAATGGTCTTTGGCAAACTGAAGACGGGCCTTGACATGTGCTGGTTTAAGCAGGGGAACCTTCCGTGCCATGCGTGATTTCAAACCATGACGTCTTAGTGTATTACCAACAGTAACCTTTTTCAGGTCATTGACCAGCTCCTCCCGTGTAGTTCTGGGCTGATTTCTCACCTTTCTTAGGATCATTGAGACCCCACGAGGTGAGATCTTGCATGGAGTCAGTCTCCCTCAGACTGGGGGTCTGAGGGAGATTGACAGTCATGTTTAGCTTCTTCCATTTTCTAATGATTGCTCCAACAGTGGACCTTTTTTCACCAAGCTGCTTGGCAATTTCCCCGTAGCCCTATCCAGCCTTGTGGAGGTGTACAATTTTGTCTCTAGTGTCTTTGGACAGCTCTTTGGTCTTGGCCATGTTAGTAGTTGGATTCTTACTGATTGTATGGGGTGGACAGGTGTCTTTATGCAGCTAACGACCTCAAACAGGTGCATCTAATTTAGGATAATAAATGGAGTGGAGGTGGACATTTTGAAGGCAGACTAACAGGTCTTTGAGAGTCAGAATTCTAGCTGATAGACAGGTGTTCAAATACTTATTTGCAGCTGTATCATACAAATAAATAGTTAAAAAATCATACATTGTGATGTCTGGATTTTTTTTTTTTTAGATTATGTCTCTCACAGTGGACATGCACCTACGATGACAATTTCAGACCCCTCCATGATTTCTAAGTGGGAGAACTTGCAAAATAGCAGGGTGTTCAAATACTTATTTTCCTCACTGTACGTAAGCATGTGCAAGGTGAGTATATATCAATTATTTTTTATATTTGAATGAGAGAGGAGGAGTGAAATAGTTTAGTGACCAAATAAGTTGTGGGAAACACATTTAAGGTAATTTTTTTGGATACGTATGTTGAAAGTAAAGACATTTTTTTAACTTTCGATCAATAAACTGAATTGAATTACTTTATTGATGAGTCGCAAACCTCCTCCAAGAAACGACAGTCACAAGTATAAAACAAGTAAGTAGTCTGTTTTAACAAGTCACTAAACTAAGCCTTCACTAAAGACTCTAAAGAAGCAAAGACAGGAAAAGAGAAGCTGCACGTCCAGCCGATCAAACCAACAATACCTGAAGCAGCTGCAGTTGGAGGCCCTGTGAGTAAAATCAGCTGATCGCTGCTGCGCCACAAAAGTTTAATTGATGTGATGGAACGCAGCGATCGATCAGTGAGAAGTGTTACATGATACCAGAAGATGGAACCAACCAAAAAAGCAAACATTACAGAACATACAGATACTGTATGTGTAGCAGAATTTATATAATCTTCTTTCTCTCCCTTTACCCTTTGACCCCCCGGCCCCTTATTAAATGTATCTTGTGACAGATGTGACTAAACTACCTGTATATGAAGTTATTAAAACCAACTTGAGCAGTAGGGATGTGATGCAAACCAATGCGCTAGATTCATAGACTGTATATAAAAAGATTGTTACTTGTGCGAGAACTGACATTGAACGGATATTGGCTGTAGTGACTTACACGCATTAAATACAGTTTTACACACAGTTTCTTTATCAATGTCATTATATAAGTCAGTGTTTCTGCTGTCAGTTACATTCATTAAATCACAGCGAGTTTGCAACTAAATTTCTAGTACAATTGAATTTCTGAAATACTGCTACCTCACATAAAAATGATCCCAGTGAGTTCTACACACATTGAGGGATTCAGATTTTTAAATTTAGGATAAAAGAGAGCATTGTTTTAGATCACTATTTAGTATTAGCACCTGAGCTGAGATATCGGAGTCTATAAAAAAAAAAAAAGCTGGCTTGGTGCATCACTATTTACCAGCTATAACCGTAAAATTCTCTTTACACACTGATGAATCAATATTAACAATCTAATAATGTCATATATAATAATAGATCATAGGACCCATTTTTCTGCAGAATGAGTACTTTTACTTTTGATACGTTAAGAACATTTTGCTGATAATATGTCTGTACTTTTACCTGTTATAAAGAGGACTTTACTTGCAGTATTTTCTTACAATGTTGTAGATGTTTCATTTTCATAAATCTGCCCATGGATAACTGAATTATCCCATGAAAAGCATGTGTGTGTGTGTGTGTGTGTGAAGCTTACTTCCATTTATCCATACATCTTTCATCCTGGCCTCAGTCTACTCCTGGTTTCTCTTGGAGGTGTCCCAGGATCTTTGGGCCTTGTCCCTCTCCGTCTTAAAGTGCTTCTTCTGCCTCCTCACTCCCTGGAGTTCCTCTTGAAGGCTAACACGTCTCTCCCACAGCTGCAGGTAAAAGATGCCTGTGTCAGTGTATGAGGTGAAGACTAATGACAGAAAGAAAGAATTCTCAAGGAGCTGTTGACTAGAGTACACCTACGACAGCTGTCAGATTCATTATCACATCAGGTCTCTTAATGTACAAATTGGCCAGCTGCAGAGCTCTGAGTGCCCACGCACCCTCCACTATTCGTGCATGCACACAGCAGAAGGCAGCACCTACGGTTAACACAGGAGTTTCTAAGAGATAGATAGATAAATAGACTTTATCCATCCCCGTGGGGAAATTTGCATGTCACAGCAGCAGAAGACGAACAAACAACACACAAGAATAGTGCAAAAGCAAATGTCAAACACAAGTAGAAATATAAAATTAAAATAAAGATTTCCTTTTAAGCAAAAGTCATCAAGTGTGAAACAATGGGATATTTCCTACAGCTAAGAAAAACACACTGAACTGTCTCTGAACTACCACAGCCCACACTGCCCCGACCTCAGTCTAGTCTAGTTGATTTAGCTTCATCGCCACCAGTCCCTGAGCAACAGATGACTTTTTAGACCAAAGCTTGAATAGAGAATTATGGAGCTTGGCAGGTGTCAGTGGTGGTAAATGTAAATGTGGTAGGTAATGTATTGATATACTAATGGCAGTGAAAATGAAATGGCTTGAAACTAATAAATTAATTACTTATTAATTAATGCCAGGACTGAGCTTTAGCTACTTTTTATAGAAAATATTTGGCAACACACCAAGTGACATTTCAGCTGCTTCATTGATACACTTTAGCTGATCCTAGTTAGCGAAGTTAACTATCAGCTCTGACGTCCTCCATGGTCTTTTCTGTTGCTCTAGGCCAGTCCAGCACTGCGGGTGACTTCTCCTCAACCAACTATTTGGTTTCGCCTTCAGTCTTGATTGACACACAATAAATTAACACATGTAAAAACCCTGTTGCATTAGCTATGCTTGTTTCCCAACTGTTGGCTAGTGTCTGTTTGATGCTAAGCTAACACTACTCTATGCCAACTGTACTCCACAGCATTACTGAAATACAGATTAAAAAACAAGTTTTCCTACCAGTGTCAAATTTTACAGTCATTGCAACGTTAAAAATAATTAACATTTTAACCTGTTTTCACATCAGCATTTTAAGTGTAAGAAAGCACATTTTCAAGCTAGCTAGCTTTGTTATGTTAGCTAACTTTGTTATATTGTTAAAAAACAAATCAACTAACAAACTATTCAGTATGGTAATGTTTAAATATACTGCAATAATGAGTATGCATCACAAAGTAGGCATATAAAGTATTTCAAGTTGATAGAATTAGCAGGGAAATGTGTTTAAATGTGCTTCACTCTGGCAGAAAATGGAAAAAGAGGAAGTATCTTATGATTATTCTTCATTTTTTATTTTTCTTTATTTTTGACACTTTAAAGAATCATCTCATCAGATAATATTGGTTTAAGTGAAATTGCTGAATAAATTGTCATCTTCTAAACGTTGCTGCGTATTTGCTAAAAAACATTCTTTAATTACCATTATAGAAATGTTGTATAATTATGATGTTTAAACAACTTTGTAACTAAGATATTCATTAATCAAAATAAGAATATATTAAAGCCTGCACCCAGGGGATGAGTTACAGTCCCCTCCAAAAGTATTGGAACGGTTTAGGCAAATTCCTTTGTTTTTGTTGTTCGCTGAAGACATTTGGGTTTGAATGTGAATACCAGGAAATAAAAGCTGAAATTCTGAACTCTTGTATCATTCTCATCTTTTGATCTTAAACCCAAATGTCTTCAGTGAACAACAAAAACAAAGGAATTTGCCTAAACCGTTCCAAGACTTTTGGTCTTTTTGTTTGGTGACATGGATGCTTTCTCAGTCTCTAGCACCACATAAAGTAAGTGCTTTGGGGAACAGAATAATCACAATTTGAAACCACAATGTTTAAATGTACTGTTGATATGAAAAAATATTATTTTTTTCGGTATGACAAACAAAAGAGGCAGACCATCTAAAGGTGGACAACAATATTAGGCTACTTCATAGCCAAGATAGCAAAAAGGCAGATAGAGTACCAGTCACTAAATAACGGACAGGGTTGCTCACACTCACCCTTCCTGCCCACCCATATTTATCAACATGAATCCCAATTGTATGTAAATACAGTGTTTCCCACAGAATGACAGCCTAACTGTGGCAAGAGAGGGAGCGACGGGGTGAGAGGAGATGCTGAGGGAATATATCCGCTGCACGGAGCTCTGTGCTCTTCAAATATGATTTTACCCATTTTAAATAGCAATCAAAAATCAGCGTTGATAATGTGGCAGGCCGCCACAAATAAATCAGTGTGTGGGAAACGCCTACTGTAGAGGTTATCCAGCTTGATCTTTGCCTTTATTAAGGCGAGGGCGTCAGCATCTGTAACTGAAGTAAAATTAATTAATGATATTGCTGAAGGTTGGAAATACATAACGTGAGGCTACACGCTGCAACATTATCCTCACTTTGATCACGTTACAAGACCAGTAACATCTCAGGTCTCAGATATTGTTGACAGTTTAAGACGTATGCATATTATGGCATAATAGAGAAAGGGTTTAATAGCCAACGGTCCTTCATCCCTCATGGTCATGGTGATTATTTTTTTTATTGTAGAAAATACTTTATAGCTTATATTAACAACCCGAAACATACAATGGCATTGAAACAGATTACAAAAAAAACTTAAAATAAAACAAACCAAAAGAAAGAAGGTAATTCAAGTCTCATTCAAGTATACTAATATGCGTCTGTATTGCAAGGATCTTGCTAAATGTGGTTGATGGATTTTATCGTTTGACTTTGAGAACGTGCGTCGCTTTAAATGTTGCCGCCGCAAGGAATTGTGGGACGGCATTTTCTCCTTTCCTTTCATAAAAGATGGTCCGGTGTACCCTATGCTAAAGGAGATATTCCTCAGCTTTTAGAGAATTCGAATTGCTCTTATCATGGCTGCCACTGAAATACTTCCGGGTCACTTTACTCAGTTAGGAACCTTCATAAGCAAAAAAGACTTTTCGGACATAGCCTTAGTCTCTGTTCTCTGGTTTTCCTAGCCTGTTAGATTCCCTCTGCTCCTACCTTGCCCCATGTTGTGAAACTTACTGCTGTTCAATAAACTGATAAACTGTTAAAACAATACCTGACACATGGGGGCAGTACAAAATGTTTTTTTCTTTATCTTAAATATCTTGCAAACCTGGTGGACCAGAGCGTTTTCAAAATTCAGCCTGGAAACACGCCTTTGCCACAGTATTAGCTCATTAATCCTTTTTGGGGACATCTCTGACTAACGTTACTCCTGAAAAGAGAACAGAACAGCTAAGTTGCTGGGGTTCCTCCAGTCCACTGAACTGCAGCCACTTTGTCTAGGTCTATGGAGACCCTTTCATTCCTGGCCATTGGTGAATTTTCACTAACCTTTTGGAAGAAAATAATACTTTTTTCATGTTGCAAGTAAAATCTTACGAGGTAAATTATTACATGTTTAACCTTCAGGAATTTGTATTGGTAGAGCTCAAGCACTTAAAGTACACTGCTCAAAAAAAATAAAGGGAACACTTGAACAACACAATGTAACTCCAAGTCAATCACACTCCTGTGAAATCAAACTGTCCACTTAGGAAGCAACACTGACAATCAGTTTCACATGATGTTGTGCAAATGGAATAGACAACAGGTGAAAATTATAGGCAATTAGCAAGACACCCCCAATAAAGGAGTGGTTCTGCAGGTGGTGACCACAGACCGCTTCTCAGTTCCTATGCTTCCTGGCTGATGTTTTGGTCACTTTTGAATGCTGGCGGTGCTTTCACTCTAGTGGTATCATGAGACGGAGTCTACAACCCACACAAGTGGCTCAGGTAGTGCAGCTCATCCAGGATGGCACATCAATGCGAGCTGTGGCAAGAAGGTTTGCTGTGTCTGTCAGCGTAGTGTCCAGAGCATGGAGGCGCTACCAGGAGACAGGCCAGTACATCAGGAGACGTGGAGGAGGCCGTAGGAGGGCAACAACCCAGCAGCAGGACCGCTACCTCCGCCTTTGTGCGGGGAGGAGCAGGAGGAGCACTGCCAGAGCCCTGCAAAATGACCTCTAGCAGGCCACAAATGTGCATGTGTCTGCTCAAACGGTCAGAAACAGACACCCTGAGGGTGGTATGAGGGCCCGACGTCCACAGGTGGGGGTTGTGCTTACCGCCCAACACCGTGCAGGACGTTTGGCGTTTGCCAGAGAACAACAAGATTGGCAAATTCGCCACTGGCACACTGAGCACATGTGATATACGTGACAGAGTCTGGAGACCCCTTGGAGAACGTTCTGCTGCCTGCAACATCCTCCAGCAGGACCGGTTTGGCAGTGGGTCAGTAATGGTGTGGGGTGGCATTTCTTTGGGAGGCCGCACAGCCCTCCATGTGCTCGCCAGAGGTAGCCTGACTACCATTAGGTACCGAGATGAGATCTTCAGACCCCTTGTGAGACCATATGCTGGTGCGGTTGGCCCTGGGTACCTCCTAATGCAAGACAATGCTAGACCTCATGTGGCTGGAGTGTGTTAGCAGTTCCTGCAAGAGGAAGACATTGATGCTATGGACCGGCCCGCCTGTTCCCCAGACCTGAATCCAATTGAGCACATCTGGGACATCATGTCTCGCTCCATCCACCAATGCCACGTTGCACCACAGACTGTCCAGGAGTTGGCGGATGCTTTAGTCCAGGTCTGGGAGGAGATCCCTCAGGAGACCATCCTCCACCTCATCAGGAGCATGTCCAGGCGTTGTAGGGAGGTCATACAGGCACGTGGAGGCCACACACACTACTGATCCTCATTTTGACTTGTTTTAAGGACATTACATCAAAGTTGGATCGGCCTGCAGTGTGGTTTTCCACTTTGATTTTGAGTGTGACTCCTAATCCAGACCTCCATGGGTTGATGAATTTGATTTCCATTGATCATTTTTGTGATTTTGTTGTCAACACATTCAACTATGTAAAGAAAGGAGTATTTAATGAGATTATTTCATTCATTCAGATCTAGGATATTATTTTAGTGTTCCCTTTATTTTTAGCAGTGTATAATTATAACTGGATTGTTTAGTCTTGGACTGTCCCTGTTGGGGACAGAGCCTATACATAGGTATTGCAAAGTGTTAATAATGTAAACATTAAACAAAACCTTTTTGTGTCCCTTATCCAATCATGTTTTATTTCTTTGAATATTAGTAAAACAGATTTTGAGCACAACACGTGATAAAATTTTTTTTGAAATGTTACATTTTTGCACCCAATTTACAAATTAACATAAAACACGCAAAACTCTTAACATAGTTGAAACGGAGCTCAACAGGGTGGAATGACTATCAATTTCTCAGTTAGTTTCAACAGGAACTTTTACATTAACTCAACATTTTAAATAGAAAATATATTAAACACTTAAACATACAAAACATTAAACGCATTAAAAAAATGCTCCTGCCCCAACTGAGAGACAAACACTGTGTAATTGCATATCAAAAACACAAGAGGGTGTGATCAATTGATACATGGTGATGCCTGTGATGCTGTAGGACTGAGTTAAAGCCAACTTAATGGATATTTAACTATCTATCTATTAAAAGGGTTACCTTTTTATATATTAACTTACCTAAAACAGTTTAAATGACAATTTAATGTTTATCAGCATTTATATGCATTTCTTTACATTTTGTAATAGATTTTCCACTGTGTTAAGTTTATATACCCAACAGTGTGGATATTTTTAGACCAAATTAGTCATTACTCAGACGGCAAACTTTAGTAAGATAGCTCTACACACATAGTACTTCAGTATAGATAAAGTATGGTTGTTATTTTTGATACATGTGGTTTACTTTCTTCATAATTTAGCCAAATGGGGTGGAAATTTAAGAGTGGATGATGTCATAAAACTTGCAAATAAGGCATGCAAAGTTGGTGCCCACCTCAATTTTCCCCTTTGAATTCTCCCCTAATAGGGTGATGCACTTCCTAATTGTGGATATATGGGACTTGTATTTTTTTTTTTTTTTTGTTTAGAAGGCAAAACAAACAGGGTGGAACACACCGTAAATTATAAAAAATAATAAATGTTTACATTGATAAGATATTTAATGATAAATATAACTTAATGCATACAATAATAAAGGTATATTTATTTAGAATTTATTTTGCAAATGCGTCTCATTGAAAGCTTTGGAGACACTAAAAAAGTAGTCTATATGCCCCTTGGTTAAAATTTTTTTTTTTGTGTTAATGTTATAAAGACCTCAATGCATAATAGCCTTTTGTAATAACCATTTCATTTATTTCAAGTAAAATATTTAGAGGCCAGGAATGCTTTCCAAAATAATTCATGGTTTTGAAATGAGATGTCACAAATGGGTGTTTTGTCCACATCATAAACATGTATGAAAGGTTGAGTGTTGTATGCCTTATGAGATTACAGGCTGTTTATAAATGGAAACATTGGTCCATGCTATTAATTCCAACAGATGACAACAAGCTGCATCACCTTCCTTTATTAGAAATCTTCACTTTGCTGTAGTTCAGTTTACATCACTCTGGCCTCAAATAGGCCTTTGTCGCAGAAGACATATTTCTGAAGTCACAAGTAGGAAGTGGTGTACATAATACAATGAATGATGGCTAAATTCAATTAAACTGCTGTAATATAAGGCATATGGACTGGTGTCAACAAAAAACGGCTTCAAACAGAAAAAGTGGGCCCACACAGATGATGACAGAGTGTGCCGAACATACTGAAACTCAGTACAGCACAACAAAGCTGGGCAGGATTGATGAGATACTTGTGTATGGAAATCTCCTCTCTCCATCTCTTTCACTGTGGTCTAACTTTGCATCTTTGAACAACAAACAAACCAAACCCAACCTAAGCAGAAATGTATAGTGTATATTATTAGTTCTGAAATAAATGTCAAGACAGTGTCTGAACTTTAAACCAACACTTGACCGATAATTATGCCACAGACACAAGGTCTAAAGAGAAGAACTTTGCAAACATTGATTTTAAACTGAACTTATCTCTATGTGGGAATCCTAGGTGGAAGTAGACAGTGTTTTCCAGTATTCCAGTATACTTTAAAGTCTGAAGTGGGAAGCTCTCAGCATTTCAAATGAGTTGTTTGTCTTTTTGCACAGTTGCTCGTGGTAGTAACTGGCGCAGCTCAAAGGAAGAAGAGCTTGTCCCATAGTTGGACGGCCGGCTCTAAGTGCAGGTACTGGCCCGACAGGAAAGCCAGTTTGTGGGCATACTTGCATGGTGCTGGAACACGAATAGTGCCCGGCCAGTTCCAGTACAAATGGCACATCTTGAAAGTTAGCCTGGTGAGGAACCAAAGAAACATTGTTAAATATTGGATCTGAACTGAAAACATACCACAATAGCAACACGTGACCAAACAGCAAGGTCAAGCTCAGAAATGTATACTTAGATTTCTTTGCAAATCACGATCGAATGAGCAGAAAAGACATTTTCCTCTGTGTTTAATACAGTGCAACCCAATCTTTTCATTCAGAAGCTGCAACGCGACTTTAAAATCCACAAGACAAGCTGGTGAGGCAAATTAAACTTTGATTGCTCGAAGGCAGAGGGTCTTTGTGAACAATCATTTCTCAGACCCTCTACGTCTGCAGGCTAACCACAGGGATGTGTTCTCTCTCCCCTCCTTTCATTATGTATACTGGCAGATGAGACAGAACATTTACAGTACTTTTTCTGTCAATCATTTTATCATCATTTCAGCAACCTCTGCCCGTACACCGATTGCGCATGGAAATGTGTTTGGAGGGTGGGGCTTTGGTAAGACCCTTTGAAATCAGTTTATTTTTGTCCAGATTCTGGGTTTTCTGTTTTCAGAAACAACAACACAAAGCTAAGGACAGAGGCAGTGTACCTGTATATGACATCTAAACAGAGCAGCAGTTTTTTTCCTGTTAATTTGGCTAAGTGCGGGGGAGGGGCAATGTATTGCGTGATATTGTCCAGAAATCATAGGGCCCTACTTTAGAGGGACGCCTGAAGGGAGGAGGTGGGATTTTATTATTGGATACTTTCAAAATGTCTCACTAGTTCTCCAACGTTGCCTACCCTACCTTTAATATTGTCTTTGTGTTACAGTTGCCACTAATAATGCTTTTCTTTAATAAACGTCAATGACGACTGTCCTAGTGAATATTTTTGCCAGCTGGCTAAAAAAAGGTTGCTCACCCATTACGACAGCATATAAACAGAATGCTGATTAATGTAAAAGAAATAAAAAAGGGGTTATCAATACCTTTGCAAATGGTCTGGTGTGAGGTTTGCCGTGTTGTACAAGCAGATGTAGTGTGTAGGAAGTCCACAGCCCTGGCGTATGTGATGTGCCATCAGGTAGAAATCCACCCTGAATGAGACAACAGGCAAGAAAAAAAATAAAATAAACTTTAAAAAGCCTTCTGCCGACACATTGAGGTTTCACAAAGAATGGATTGCGGCCGCTGATACAACCATAAATCAACCGCTTTCAGCCCCGTCTCAAGGTCCAATTCGCAACAAGTATTGGCCGTTCATAAGGTTCTCCAGAGTGCAATGTGTGGGAGCATTCCGGGTTCACCAAGTCTGACCAGCGTGTTACTGAAGATGACAGATCACCTGTTCAAAAACTTGCCGTTAAAAGGATCCTGCTAAAGGAGCGAATAACTACATTAAACTTGATGCAGCACCTGCGGGATCACCACCCAGCTTACGCGTAAAGGTAGGCCTAATACATTATATTAAATAACGTAGCAAGTTGGTACGGAATTATACATATAACCGTATCACTTACAATCGATGCCGTATCGGTGAGAGTCGAGCTTTCAGTGTAACGTAAACAAGAAAAGCAGGTGAAAACGTTCAGACATACCGCAACAAGAGTGGTTTGTTGCTGCGTCAAGCAACGTGCACCGCACGGCGAGGTAGCGTGCATGCCGCGGTCAAAGCAGTAGTACTTTTGCGCTGAGCAGCTTCCAAGCAGTGCAAATCGCTTCTTTTCTTAAAAGGGCCTTACAGGGTAGTCCTCTCAAGACCTTCAGTCACTTTACCTTTAACGTTACATCCTGTTGCCTTCTCCTGTCTGTGGTGAGAAAACGTTGCCAGGTGTAAAACACTAACACAACATCAGGAGCTTGTAGACTTTCAGGACTACAGGCTACCAATTCACTGCATTTCAGTTAACACTGCACTCAATTTCTCGCTCTCATTTTCACAAAAACATGTATGGATGAGTGTTGATGACCGTAACAGTACCAGTTCAGTTTAATCCCCTCCTTTATAACAATTTCCCCTGGGGGATAAAAGTTAATATTCCTCTTATATTAATAATACTTACATATTATAGAAATATAATTGTTAATGTAATTAAATATTAAAAATCAACTTAAGTCATTACTAGTGTTGTGAAATTAAATAATGAATAATAATCGTGAAACCGTGATTATTTCTCTGACAATCGTACCAACAAAATCTGTAATCGCTGCATCCCTAGTAATCTCTGTTCTTAAGATGTACTGAGGTAGAACATCACACAATATGGTTAAGCATTGTTGAGTCACAAAAATGTAAGTTATGAAGTTTGTTGGGACCACGGGAACTCCACAGGTGAATTTGTTCATTTGTGTGATTTAAACTGTGTGATTTTAAAGGTCCAGTGTGTAATATTTAGGAGGATCTATTGACAGAAATGCCATATCAATAACTATGTTTTCAGTGGTGTACAAGACCTTAGATAATGAACTATGTTTTTATTACCATTTCTATCTACATAACAGCAGGTCTTCTTCCATGGAAGTTGCCATGTTGGTTGCAATTGGCGAGCGTGACCTACGACCCATGACGTCGCCTCATCAACAAAACCGCAATGCAACTACGGCTCTCTCTCTTTTTCTCCGTACTCAACCGCTGACACAGCAGCTGTCTTCCAGCGTGTTCTGCTCGGAGGTTTCTTCGTCTATCTCTGCATGTTTAGTGGCTCAATCCTTTTGTGAATTCATTATCTAATGGCTTCCATATTAAAGTGCACATATTTATCAACGCTGCCAAGAGATGGTGTTGCAGACTTTTTGATTTACGGAGTTAAAAAAATATGTTTTTCACAATATGTTCACATGTTTTCTCTTCCTTTAGGAGTACACATTACACAAGACAGCACACAGATTGTACCACAGGCAAGTTAAAGCGCTGAAATTATTCTTGATATAGCATAAACTTGAACTGATGAACAGATTTGTTTGGTGAATGCTTGTTTTAGATGGCTAAAATACATTTTGCTGATACTTCTCTAGAGTGGGATGCACAGACTAACATCTGCTGCAGGTAATACACCAACTCAGTAAGTACCTCATATAATAATGGACAAGCCCACACATGAAAGGCACATGCTAGGTAGAGTAAAGCTGTGTTCACACCGAAAGCGAATTTCATATTTGCCTCGCTTTACTCGCGCAAGTTTGACCGCTGGACATTTTGAGTGTTCACACACACACACACACACACACACACACACACACACACACACACTATATACAATAAATGGATCAAACTGATGCCAAAATAACTACAATATGATGCCGTTTTGTTAGACATATGAATTCATGCTTTGTCAGGTCTGTCAGCAAGTCAGCAGGACGACAACTTGTTTGTTTTCTGAATGGAGTTTGGATTGATCAGGGCTATGCTATGCTATCCTGTTCACAGTAAAGTACAACGATAGCGGGAATAAAGTTACAGACACATTTCCTGAACTCACCAGGTAGTTCAACTTCCTCGCTTTCTTTTTTCCAAGTAATGTCCAGTTTTTATATAAATATGAAGTAGTAGTCCAGCAGACCTCTGGTGCCATCCGACGCCAACAACAGCAGTGGAACCGGATGTGCACGGAAGCTAGCTGCCGAGAAACGCGAGTGAAGATAAATCAAGTTGTAATCCCAAAAACTAAAGTAAAAAGCTAATTAATTTAATAAAAGCAGTTAACTCTGATCTCCTCACGCAGGTATACGGCGTAGTTGTCAGAGCAGAATCCAGACAGACTATGGGGGCTTATTTCTCCGAAAGTTGCAGCGCTGCTCTCCGTACACTTCCCCATTCTTTGGCAGCTCCCTGTCGGCCTGCAGAGTGAATTGGCGTCTTTCTATCGACTTTGTATGTAATCAAGCCGCCCAAAATTGCTGGATTCGCTTTTGGTGAGAACGCACCTTAACTCGCACCCTCTTTTTTCCTAACTAAGGGAGGCTGCTACTACTGTGATCATTTTCAAAAACATCAGAGTAACATCTTGACATCTGTAAGGCTTCAAATTGGAAATAAAATTAAGAGCTTAAAAGAGGCTTTAACAACAACTCATTCACTTAGACTAAAACTGACCAGTCTCTCTGAGTGAGCGTGTGATCCAGAATGGTTCCAGGTGGAGGTGTGCCAAAGTTGTTTGACGCTGAGGAGTAGAGGGTGGTGCTGATGCGCTTTTGGACCACAATGAAGACCAGCTTGGGCTCATAGTTGGGGAAAGTCTCAAAGGATTTGATCAACTGAGGGATCTCGTACTGCTCCACCATCTTCAGCTGACCATCTGACACGCCGTCCCGATATACCACAATCTTGTCTGGCAAGTTGTGGTTCACCTGTACAAATAAATAGACACGAGTGTTATGTCAGGCGTGCGTTATCCAAAAATTGTAGTTTCGCTCTCACCGCAATGCACTCTGAGTGCGTTTACACATTTTTATTATCCAAAGAACATCCACACAGAGATCACCTCTGTAAAATCCACTGTAAATGGGGCACCAATATCAGAAGGTCTATATTGATCAGTAACTCTGGTTAGAAGTTTTTTTTAAAAAGGGCCTTGCACTTGATATTCTACTGAGACACCTTGAGAGGAAAAGAGACGACAGGTCATCGACAACAACAGTTACCTCATAGCACTTTTCATAAAAGAGCAGGTCCAGACTGTACTCTGTGATGCTATTTACAGAAACCCAAAAATTCCCACCAAGAGCAGCACTAGGCGACCATAAATTGGTCCTTTTAAGAGGCAGAAATCTCGAGCAGAACCACGGCTCAAGGTGGGCGGCCATCTGCCTCGACCGGTCGGGGTGAGAGAGCGGGAGAAAGAGAAAGAGAAAGAATATACACAGACGTACAGACAGTAAATGTAATGTTGCTATGACTGAATAATTGTACAGATCTGTGACTCTTGGCTGAAAAAAAGATCGTGTGGTTCAGAGAGGAGGGGAGCTGAATGTCAAGACATGTATGTAAAGCATGTTGGCAATATTTACCTCAAAATATTTCTGCAGTGCGGCCAGTAAGCAAACTCTGAAGCCATTGATCAGCTCCTCAGTGGGTGTCTGGAAAGTTACTCTGGAGTACCAGCGGGTCATTGAGCTGGAGAAGAAAAAGACAAATGCATTTCTATTGAGACATTACAATTTTAACCAATGTTTCAAGAGAAGAAGTCTCTAAAACACAAGAAGTTTTAGCACTAATCTGCAGATTGAACATGTTTAGTTTACGGATGTTCCAATAGACTGTCTGCACATACAACCTTAAAAGCTGCCAGTCACACCATGTAAGAAATGGGGTGGCGGGTGGGGAGGTTACCTGTTCACACTTGCAACAAAGCCCATGACTGACCGATGCGACTTGCTGGTGTCATGGTGGACATCCACTCCAACCACCATCAAGTTTTTCTATTCAAATGAGACAGAGGTTCACTATTTCTCCACTGACAGCGGTAATTTTTATTATTTTAATGCTGTTCCAATGATAGTGTGTGTGTGGAGGTGGGCTTGGTTTGCATTCAGCTGCAGTGGGAGGTGGCTCAGGTGAGCAGAGCCAGGGAGAGCAAATTGCTGCTGTTCATTGACTAATTATGCTCTCCCTCTAAATGCAGTAGTGTGCTGGACCTCAGATGTCTACTGCCAACCTACACAACACACAGAGACACAGTAGAGACGGCCGTGTTGGGAGCTTTTGTTAGTTTGAGTTGAACCTCGTCAGCTGGATCAGAGGGACCAGCAGGAGCGGGTCGGGAGGACTTTGAAGAATCATGTTGAGTGAATGTCTGAATGTAAAGTGTATAACAATTTCTCCGTGTCAGCGTTTGTGCTGGGGCATCCTCAAGCAGTTGCTTGCTACAGTGTAGTACAAATTTTCTCCTGCCAATATGATGCATCGTTTTCACAAGTAGCATTATACATATTTAACAGAGGCTACCACTTTACTGGTCAAAAGCCACTCATCTTCTTGCTCTTGTGAGACCTGATACTCACCAAAGGAACACTGACAGTCCACAGCTCTCCTCCTAACTTGCTGTTTATCTGCAGGAGTATCTTTTGGGCAACACTCCTCAACTTCTGCTGCTGGGAAATTGTCCGGACATTGATGGCCTGATAAAAAATAAGTGGTAAAATAGTTTCAAAAGAAACAACAAAAACAATTGTATTAACAGATTAGGGCTGGATAATAGAGGGTACGCGCATGATGTCACAGAACGCAGTTACGCTCACTGAGTGGCAGAAAGACGAGCAGCAGTGTTAGCTTGAATCAGCTAAAACACAAACACATCTAAAATGGGAAAGAGCTGGAAATTCAATAAATGTTTCATTTTATTCACTTGAATCATACATGAAATAGGACTTAATTTTTTTTTTTATTAAAAAGGAGACCTATTATGCTTCCATATTTTGACTTATCTACAATGTTCATGATATTCATGTTAAACATGGTCAAATAATTCAAATAATGAAGTAAAAGTATTTAAAAGAAATCCCTGTGTGCAAAAACCTCAGATTTCCTCCTGTTCTGAACGCTCCGTTTTGAATTGCTTTTTCTACCAACGGCTCAGTTTGATGACATACGGCGCAGGTATTCCACATATGGTCATTTGCTCTGCACAGCAACGCTCAGTCTGTCTGTACCGCTCAGCAACGACAGCCTGGTAACATGCTTCAGGTCTTGGCCAATCAGAAGACAGTGGGCTTTGAGAGGGGGGGCTTAAAGAGAAGGAAGCATCTACAGCTTGTTTCAGACAGAGGCTGAAATGAAGTCCTACATGAAGGGCCAGTATAAGACAGATATTTTTTACTTTGAATCATGCAAAGCTGCCATACAGGAGTCACAGAACAATACTAAAGGACTGGAAATGCAGTATAATAGGTCTCCTTTAAGATTGTATTTTCGCATTCTGTTGCCACAACTCGGAACGGCACAAACGCGAACCATTTCTTCTTCACTTGTGAGCAACTCCGCTCTTCACACACTACACTCCTCCCACCTGCACACTGCTATTTACCTTTTCCCGGCAACAACTGAGTTCCCACGGGCCAGTCTAAAACACTAATTAGGTGAATTTAAACAATGGCTAAGTTGCTACACGCATCGTGTTGTCATGTAAGGGCCCTGTTCATGTTGGACAGACATTTTAATTGCATTTTGTGTCTGTTAAGAGGCACAAAGACACTATGTATATGCCCCCATAACTGCCGTTTTAGCTGAGTGGGAGTTCTGGGCATTAGCTGTAGCAGCTCCATGCAGGCACCAATCAGGTTTTTTTTTTTTTTTTTTTCTATAGACAGTACTCACCAAAAGGTATAACGATCAAGATCAACTTAAAAATTGCCAGGAGTTCTCCTCTAATTTTACTCACGCATGTTTGCTGACAAAGATTTTATGATTGTTTTGAATAATGATTTCATACTTATCGTGATGATTATTGATATTGAAAGATATGAAACGTTTTATCGTTATTGACCTAACTGGTTTACTTCAAATCTTATGAGTCATCTTCATACCTCCAAAAAGTGCATGATGTAAACGGAAGCTGTCAGTGTTACCTTCTCTTGTAAAAACACTGCATGCTGTTCTGTGTTCTATGTGTTGTGTCTACAGACTATTCGCTCACTGCACATGATAACAAGTTACCGTAGTTTTATAACCCAACAAACATTTTGTGCCTTTAAAATCTGGCAGTTGTCAAACTGGATGTAAAAGTGTTTCAACAGGAGAAATGCTGTAGACTCCCGCAAGACTCAATGAAGTTACCATCACTGTCTTGTTAGGACTCATTTGTATTCATGTACACTGTGCATGGGGTCATAGTTTATACTTTTTAATGTTTAATGCAAACGCACATTTGATTTAGTTTTCATATGTTTACATTAGCTATTGGCTGTTATTTTATTGTTGCATGACAAATTGATGCTAATTTTATTTGTAGTTTTCAATATAAAACTAGCTGAAATGGTTTCAGTGCGTGTATCAGTACCTTTTGAACATTTAACACATTTTAACAATACTGTGATAATACTGATAGCCGCGATCATTCTGGTCTATTTAATCGTGATGTGAAATGTTCATACCGTTTCATCTCTCAATTACAAACCTGAGACGGGACGGGACTGTTGATGCAGCAGAGCTTCTTGATGGCGCTGTAGAGGTCGTCTCTGTTGCCGACCATGATGCACACTACGAGCTGCATATTGGGCTGTAAACAGACATGAAAACTCACAATGGACTTTCATTGCATTGCAGGCTTAGTTCAGCTGTACCAGATACTCTAAAATGTGTCATTATGGTCAAACTTGAATTTCTTATTTGCTAAACATCACAGCATTCAAAAGTAATAAAGAAAGATGGATCATGCAAAACAGATACTGGGAATTTAGTTATATTGTGCATGGTTTTCCAGGGAGCTGCCTGGAATTATAATTATTACTAGCGTTAATGTCTTTGCAGTTGGTAGCTAATGGGATAAAACATGCAACATTTTTAAAAGGGCTTTCCAATAACACTCATGTTGCCCAAGGCAACCAGACTTGAACCACTTCCCCTGCTTTTACTGATCTACAAAGAGACAGAACTTTTTTAGATGGCCTAAAATTAACTAATTGAACATTTTACTTTGATTACGATTAATGAATGAATTTTCTTTTGGTATTCTTGTTTTTTTTTTTTCCCACTGACAAGTTATATACTGTAAATATGCTCAACATTTGTTTTTAGTGTCTTTTATGTATTCATTTATGTTTTACTGTAGAGCACTTTGTGTCCGCATGGATTGTAAAGTGCTCTATAAATAAATTTTGATTAAACAATTAAAAGGTGGGATATTTTTTTCAATTTATAAATGTCAAAAATTTATCTAAATCTTAATTGAGAACATAATGCAAAAGGCAGACCTCGGAAGTGCAGTGCCAGGCAGTCTGTGGCGTGCACATAATAGATATGTGCATGAAGAGTGCTGCTACTAAAATTTCACACATAATATTAATACAGCTACTTGCAGATATATCCGCTTCGGCGTTTATAACAGCCGATATGACTATTAGAAAATAAGCACTCTGATCCTTCCCTCATGTCATAAGTGTTGCGTAGTTTTCCCACCGGAGGGCGCTCAGCAGCTTCTCTGTTCAAAATACTGCACACCACAGAACAAAAGATCAGCTGACCAAAGTCTGCCGGAGCTATGGTGAGTAGCTCCTGGTGGCTCTCACACTTCGTGTTCCCGGTGTGTTGGTCTTTTGTCACGTCAATAACATGGACTTAAAAATAGCCCTCGTCACTTCTCTTCCACGGAGACCAGACTTGCTAACCCTCGCGTTTTTTCATTGCCCTCCCCAGGTTCAGCAGTGTGTTTAATGTTACTGTAGTAGATTTATTTCTGAAACCGTGTGGCAGTTCTAGCAACAAAGCTAACGCCATGTTTATCAGTGGAGGAGCACCAACATTCACGAGCGATTTAAATTATAATGTTTGACGTATTCTAAATATATCTGCGAGTTTCTTGTCTCTAGTTACAGTCAGTGTGTCAGAAATGATTAAATCAGAGCAGACTTGTGAATAAACATGAGCTGAATAAGTATCCAACACGGCTTCCTGCCTAACAAAGTTCTAGTAGTATTAGATTAATTCAACAGCAGAGTTTCCTCTGCGTCACTGTGACATCAGACGGCATTTTTAGAGCCAGATGGTGGTTGGGAAATGGTTTCTGTAGCACTGGATAGAATTAACAGAGTGCTGGTGATAAACTAGATGTAGAAATTTACATTCATTAGCAGTAATACTGTATAATTTATAACATTAGATTTTTGAAAAATGTTATTTGTAGTTTTATACATTTGACTAATATATTTTGCTGCACTTTTGTTCAAAGTACCATTTCTAACAATAACGGTTTATTTTTAAACTGCATTATGTCATGGTATCTTGGTACAGTCTCAGCATAAATGTCAGGGATTGTTTTTGTTTATGTAATGCATTTCTTAAAGGGGCGGCTGTGGCTCAGGAGATAGAGCGGGCTGCCCGTTAATCGGAAGGTCTGTTCAATCCCCGGCTCCTCCAGGCTGCATGTCGACGTGTCCTTGGGCAAGATACTGAACCCCGAATGGCCCCTGGTGTATGAATGTGTGAGAATGTTAGTTTCTGTTTGAGCACTTAGGCTCAGTGAATGAATGTGCGTGACTGGTGAATGCAGATTTAGTGTAAAAGCGCTTCGAGTGGTCGAAAAGACTAGAAAGGCGCTATACAAATACGGAGCATTTACATTTAAAATAAAGGGAAAAAAAAAAAAAAAAGAATATCGGTCAATATATATCGGCATGTCTGTTTTAAAATCCGCAAATATCAAAATTGGCATCGGACTTAAAAATCTCATATCGGTGAGGCTCTAAAATTAACAGACGTTAAAAAAGGTGCTGAATTTTGGTTTCAATTACTTTCTGATTAATATTTTCATCCCTTATATAACTGCTATTTAGTCACATGGATTTGCTGTTTGTGAATGCAGAGATGAGAACTTTTTTACAATACAAATCTAAATCACTAATTAATTACAGTTATTACTGCAGGACAAATATTTGTCAAGGTGAGCTGCTCGTGATATTTAATGCGAAATACCAGGGGTTTGACATCTTCAGAGACTCACTCAAGTGACTCCACATTTTGTCACACCGCACACAACTGATAATGTCGACTCTGCCCAGCTGACGCGACACCGGCATACGTCGTGATAGTGATCAGGGGAACCCGCTCTGAAGCGGTGTGTCCAGTGAGTTGTGACCGAGTGGTAACAACAACCTGCTCTGTATGGCGCTGTGAGCTGCACTTAGTTATCAACACGTGTGTGGGTTTTGTGGGGAGATATCTGCATGATTAGAAGTGTTGTCCCTTTGTTTTGGTTTCCAAACTGTCTGAAGGGGATAACGTTACTACCAGCTGATCAGTAACGTAACGCACAGCAGAGTATAATGCAGGTAAATATTATGATTTCTCATTCTCGTAATTATACATGTTTTTTCTGTCAGTGTACACAGAGCTGTGGGAGAGATTCTGAATGAGCAGAAAACCTGCAGAAACACAGAAGCTAGTAAAGACTATGAGTTTAGTAACGGAATTAAAATGAGATTCCACGTGCAGATTTAAAAAGAGGTTACTTAATATTAAATGAGATAAGTTGATCTACAGGAGGAACATATTTTAATTCAGAATGCCCAAAAGCTGCACTGACTTATATTATGTTATATTTTGAACCTGCCACCTGAATTTTATTTCCCCTTCCATAAATTAAAACATTTCTCCACCATAAATTGGTGCAGACAAATTCACCAAAATGCATTAAATTAATGGTTTAATACTCAACATTTTCATATAATTTAGCGTTGAAGATTTCTTTAAAGAATCCTGGGTCTTGTCTCGTGAGCCAAGTGTCTCCTCACACCCTTAATATTTAGTCAATATGCCTTCATGTGGCTCAGAGTAGCTTGTCTTTAAATATGTTGGAATGCACTGAAGTCAACATCAAATAGCAGAAACACGGATGCTCATTAAAAAAGTGTTAACCTACTATTTAATCTGTTTGTTTTATGTCATACCTCACTGGAAATCTGAGTGTGGATACTCTTGACGTAAGTCTCAGTGCGATCGTCCCTCAGCTCCACACTAATGGGTCGATGCAGTCGCATCCCAATGGGCCCGGCCACTTTGTTAAAGGTGGAAACCAGCTCTTCAGCCTGGTCTGCACAGCGGCGAGGGTAGAAGATTGACCAGGTGGTCAATGGGATCTAAGAGTAAGATGGGTCAATTGGTTAAGAAACAAAGTAAATATAGCAGCCATTCCTGAGGCCGAGACAAAATTACACACTGATGCTTAAGGAGGGCAGGTAGAAAGTGTGGCCACCGTCACTGCAGACAGTTTGGGAATTTGAGCTACACAGATGATCAGCACAGCACATCAAAGATGGAAAAAATACCACCCTCTGAAGGTTTTGGTTGTTGTGTTACAGCTAAAACTATATTGATCAAAATGAGGGGGCATCAAAAGAGATTTCTCTTCAACACTCACAGAGCTGATTGAAGCATCCCTGCAAATCTCTCTGGACCAGGATGCATCAGCACCAGTGCCAAAGGATGTGGACTGCAGACTGATGGTTTCAACAGGCAGAGTTCTAGCTTTAAGCTGCAAGACGGGACACAATACACAGCCAAAATAAAAAGGAAGTGTGGTAACAAGGCCACCACAGACAAGGAACACAAAGTATAAAAGCTAGAGCAAAACAATACCAAAGTACATTAGATTTTACTGTCCTACCAACCTGCTTCACCACTGCGCACCTGTCGGACAGTTAACCAGCATTTAAAATATTTTATTCAGATATGGGTGTACTTCATGCTTTTAAACTGTGTTCCTCAGGACCAGACTTTCTTTGAGTCAGTCCCCAGTTCACATTTTAATGGGCTCTGGGACCCTGATTGTTAAACACCGCAATCCTCTTTTTACAGTAGACTTTTTTAATAACAAGAATATATGTACAGTATTAACAGCTGAACCTCACCACCAGGATTTCTGAGCAAATCTCGAGTCCCCATCGGCTGAGCTCCTTCTGACTCTCAGCGTTGGTGCTGATGTTCTTCAGAAGCTGTTTTATTGATTGGGTGTGCTGCTCACTGCTCACATTGATGTGCATGGTCATGTCCTGCAATATGTGAAAGAGTCGGTCTCCACAACTTCCTTCACTACCAATTTTATGTAAATTCTTTTAGGCCTTTATCTCCTGAGATGATGGATATCATTGATCTACACTTTCTAATCTTAGGCACTACTTACACTTTGTATTTAAATTCATGAGTTTGTGTGTCTGCTGCGTTTTTAGAATAGGAGTATTACTTACTTACAATAGATATCATCTTCCACGTTATAAGAACGTCTCGTCTTTACAGCTACTTCATTCAGGTGTTATGCCTAAAGTTTGAAAAGACCAGCCTCTGTGAGGAAGGACATTGTGCTGATCCATGACATTTACCTTCATCGCTCTGAAGTCCTTCCTCATTTTCTCAGGTATTCCTGTCATAAAGGACAACTCCGGCACCAAAAGGATCTCTCCAGTAATGATTTGCTGCAAGAAAGCAATATTATAAAATTATCTACACAGTAAAGTGTGTTATACTCACATTATACACACAATTTCCTAAGCATTTTCATGCTTCTGATGGACTAATGAACCTTAAGTATTAATTTATATAACAAATGTTAATGTACTGATGCCTGTGACAGTTTACATGACAAGCCAAATTTTTAGTTGTACAGCAAATTTGTGATAGTTTTTTAGGTGCGTTCAATGTTCTTGTCTTAAAGATTCTGCAGACTGCAAGACTTATTGCAGCCACAAGGTGGCAGTCTGATTAAAGAATTCAGTTCATGTCAGCTGTGCGGTCTACTACTGTAAAGAGATTTATAGCTGATTGCGTGTCTTGAGAAATTACGTTATAAAAATTAATCCATCTCATATTTTGTTTTTTTACATTCATTAATTGTATTTCTTTTACTACTATTATTATAATCATTTTTTTAATTTCTGTTTTATTATTAAGACTGTTAATAAGGCAGAGGGGAAAACTTCCCCAGTCCTGATGCAAGTCTTGTAATATATACTGCGTTACCAAAATAAAGAATTACAAAAACAAAATCAATAAATAAACTGATCCTGAAGAGAGGTTTTACCTTCCCTCCTGGTTTGGACCTCTCCTTCGGCCGATGCAAGAGCAGAGGTTGGTCCATCTCTTTGATTGTAATCCCGTAGTTCTTGCTGTTAAAATGTGGAAGTGTAAGCAAGTCTTTAAATGAAAGAAAAACACTCGCACCAAAAAAAAAAAAAAACACCAACAGGGAGATAAATTTAAGATTTTCACCACTCTCACCATTTTACTATCACCACTTTCCATGCACGCTTACACAAAAACACCTGCTTTGCTCCCCTGCTCAGATTTGATCAATTCACGGACAGAGCCGTCTCACCTGTAATATTCCACAAAGGTGGTTTTTGTGCCATTCATCAAAGTGAAGGTGTCTTTGGGTGACTTGTCCCACTCAACGGCATCAATGCGGTAGGTGCAGTTGTTGTAGCGGGTGATGACGATGCTGCCGATGAGTTCTTTGGCACACTCGTCTCGGAAGTTCTCTCTGCTCTGTTGGTACAACGTGTTCCTGGCAGACAGCAAGAGCCAAAGGTCAGATCTATTGTTGTGGTTTAATCTACAGACTCAACAAACCTGTTGTATTAGTCTAGTTGCTGCCCTTCAACTTACCTCTTAATACAACCACATTCCCAGAGTGGTGGGTTGTAGTGGTTGGGGGTATTCATAGTTCTGTCTCAGAGGACAGATGCACTAAGAACGTCACAAACTGGTACTGAAATATGTATGACTATATCACAGAATATGGTATTTGTATAGCTCTCTGTGGCTTGGTCATGGCATACTCCATGTATGAGCACTTAAAATTGTATGAGCATGTTATAGCACCCATACAGAAGACACGTAAAAGAAAGAATAAATGAAAGATGCACTCTTGATTTTATTAGTGTCCAAAAGCCCCATCCAAAAATCGACAGATTTCCTCCCAGCTTATTGTTTTTGGAGCACAATTGAGCCCTAGAGCTGAAATGATTCATCGATTAATTTGATTACTAAAAGGCACCGCGATGAATGTATGAAATAATCTGTAGAATACTCTATTACTAAAATCATCGTTAGCTGCAGCCCAATTGGGCCCTATTACAAAATCAGGAAGTGTAAAAAAGAACAAAACGATTACTTCCAAGAGAAAGACAAAAGACAAGAAAAAGCGATTCCTTCCCTGTAGCATTGACAACTGAGTGAGTACTTATGCAAATAAAGTATGTGGTCCCAAATAAGTTACAATGAAAAATGCTCCAGTTTTTACAGAAAATATAGTTTACCAAAACTAAACGCTTGCCTTATCAATCCTAACTTATCTGTGAAGGTGCTCCTGTTTGTATGCTACTGCTGATTCGCTGTGAACTCACATGACATCCAGCACAGAGTCATTCCGCAAGACTTTGTGAGATATATCCACACACAGGAACAGGCCTCCATCTGTGCGCTTGATACTGGTCGAATATCCCGGCCACACTTGCAGCCTATAAAAACAGACAAAAAGGACGACGAATGGACTGGAGTTGCTATGTTAGATCGCATCCGATGTCAAAATACGACACAGTACTAACCGATGTTTTCCAAGTATGACTGCGCTTTCTGGATCGTAATGATTTCGACCCACCAGCTTCAGTCCAATCGTTTTCATCACCCTTGAAAAACAAGAACACTAAGAAAAACATCCTCAAACTTAGCCAAAATTTCTAAACCTGAATTGAATTTTGTTTTTAATTACATAAATACTTTTCATGTTAAATGTTTTACCTGCCGTAGAAGATTATTGCCATCTGTCTCCATACTAACAGACGCGTTTCAATTTGATCATTTATGTGTAATCTAAAAGTAACATGGTTAATCTCTGATGAAACAGTGTAGGCGCCTTTATTAAAAATACCTCCTGAGCACCACATTGTAGAAGGGGATGCATAGGTCTGAGCTGGGTGGCAAAATCTTTGTCATTTGGATTTTGATCTGTATTTCCTCATTATCAGTCCGTCTCAAACTCTTGAGAAGCACCACCTGCAGGTCATAAAAATATAAAAAAAACAAAAAAAAGGAAGATGGAATCAGTGTTAAGTTCAGCAAAGTGACAGATTTGCACTATATCGTTCTGCACAATAAAAATGCAATACATTTAAACTGTCCCCCATCCACTCTACTCCGTTTTAGTTTACAAACGGAGAATTAAAACAAATACGATCTCTGTCCACACCAGCGTTTTAGCCGCGTATCAGAGTTGATCTCCATCTACATGAAAACGACTGAAAAAGCACATCTATTGGCAGTTCAGGTACACTGGGCATGCGCGTGCCGGTGTAAACATGTAGCAGATGGTCTATTCCGTAGTTACAGAAGATTTGGCGAAAGAATAAAGAAATGCAGACAAAGATTTATTTATTTATTTATTTTTTCATGCCCCAATAACGAGCTGGGACTGTTACGAAATGTAACACGGGACTGTGGCGGCGGTAAACAGACTGGGAGTCGTTGCAAAGTAAACATGCGACATGCACAGTAGCCTGACAAGTGTAGGCAGATAGGCCTAAGTGTCATTTGCACGTACAGAATATTTTAATAAAAATACCAACTCAAAAACTGTCAGTAGCATCGTGTTTCTGCTTTGCATGACTTTTAAGACACTAAAGATTTTTAAGACACTCTTCACTAAAACGCCCTCTGGAGTTTCAAAACGCAAAATGGAGTCGGCAGCATCTCCAAACTTCTCCGTTTTCACCGTTTTAGTTTGGACGGGAGGTGCAAACGTAGCAAATGGTCTCCGTTTTAATTCGAAAACGCAGTAGTGTGGATGGGGCCTAAAAACTCCTTTTGTAGGAACTCACTGACATACACAAGTTATTAAAAACTCTCAAAGATTTACCTGTAAGACAACAATGCAGTTGCTTTCCAAGCTAAGCTTCAACCAGAAACGGTCCTTCTACAATAAGACAATTAGCTACACAACTAATAAGGGTGATACTTACATCATTCATTTTCACAGGCAGGTAGAGTATGGAGCCATCAAAAGCTACTACTTCCCCTGTGGTCGGGCGGTGATCTTTCATCATGCCAAAACGCATTCCCATCGATTCAACATTTGGACTGAAAGATGATAATGAAAATACACTTCCAAGATCACGTACAGTGTTTAGTAGCTTAGGAATAGCCTTGTAACACAAAGCATGGAAAGGGTGGCTAAAACTTCACACATTCAATTTTATTTATTTGCACCAGTATTTTTTTGTTGTTGAATGGTTGCTAAATACAAGAAGCACAGATTAAAAATGACATGATACTTACGTGAACGTTACATGGTACTGATAAACTGCTTCATTCTTGCAATGAATCGGGATGTGATTTGAGCCGATCGTTATAGGAGGTCCTTTTGTTCCAGCCTTATTAGTTGGCTCACTGACCAGGAGAAGATACACCCACAAAGATCATTTCAGCACCAAGTCACAGAAACAGTCACCTACTTTGTGTTAATTAATTTTATATTTCTGTAAAGCATAAGCGAATAGTGGTTCTGACACAGTGAGCCGAAGAACTAGCACTAATAAAAGGCTGACTGATCAAATGTATTGTGCCGCCTCGCATCTGTAAAATGTTACATACACCACAAAGACTACAGTCAAAGGCCTGCTGACAGCCAATGTGCACATACTGTTTCGCCCTGTGTACCTGTATATTTATAATCAATAAAATAATGCATCATATGCTCACAATAGAAATAGTCTACTTTATCATGTATGAAGAATAGGAGGATGAGTTAAGCGTCTGATATGTTAGAATTTACATTTCATTTATTTAGCTGATGCTTTTTTTTTTTTTTTCCCTCTCCTTTCCTCATCAAATCAAAAGTGACAGCTATGTGAATACAACCCAAGAGATGCAAGAATCTAGGGCTGGCCCCAATGTCACTGAGCTTCGAAGCTTTGACAGCAATTTACAGCGAGTAATCCAAGCTTCGACGGCTGCTACTGGCGGTTACGTTACGCCAGCTGTAAGTGGGCTGTAATTTCACGAGATACAGCTATGCATTTCATAGATTAAAGCAGAACAGAAGGATGAATGCCCAAAAGGTTCTGGCAATGACATGAGTGAGGGAGAAACCTGACGGGGGAGAATTAATGAACGGCGGTCACTGACTGCTTGTGAGAGAGAGAGAGAGCGCATTGTTTCTTTATTTACCTGTAGGCTATATAATAACAGCACATTATTACAAAAAGGTTGTGTTTAATAACTTCTCTCGCGGCTAGGCTAGTAGACCCAAGTGCAGGACTAAGAGGGAGGAGACTGGAGTTAGATGAAAAGAGGAATATTTATTGGATTGTTGGAAGTGATCAGAAATTGAGCCACGGAAGAGCGAGACTGACTGAAAGACTCGATGCTGCAGAACCAGGTTGGAGGCTGTTGTGCAGAGCAGGTCCAGAACAGATCACAGGAATATATTATACCTGGCGGGGGTCCAGGGAGAGCAGACGGGATGAGCACCGTTTCCGGTAGAGGAAAGTAACAACACGTTATATAAAGTTTGTAACTTATCTTTATCGCCTACTAAATGTTCCTAAACTCCATAACTGCCATTTTTACCACTCAGTTAAAAGTGCTCCCACAGAACTGAGGGCTTCGTTTTGTTTTCCTTTGATGTGAACTGGAACATTAAGTTCACTGCTGTGGACGGAGGTCAATCAATATTCGAATCCCAAAAATGAAAATCGGATGTGTACGCAGGGATCGAATATTTGGGTCCAGCCCTACAAGAATCATGCAACTTCACAAATAACAAATATCCTGAACTGCTTCAAGAGCCACATTTAGAAACAATATGCGTTAACAATAGACTCACAGCCAGTTACAGTAACGGGTAGCTGGGGTACAGCTTGGTGATGTCAAGGCCCTAAGAGGTAAATGCAAAGTAGATAGAGTATGCTTACCGCACTGCCTCCATTTTCAGCTCCATCTTTCCTGGAGCAGCGGGAAGCTCCAGCAACTCTTCAGTGGCGGGCACTGGAAACAAAGGTCCTTCAAATTATTTACATTTTAAAATCTTGTATTTTTTTTTTCAGAAG
This sequence comes from Micropterus dolomieu, assembly GCF_021292245.1. Taxonomy (NCBI): domain Eukaryota; kingdom Metazoa; phylum Chordata; class Actinopteri; order Centrarchiformes; family Centrarchidae; genus Micropterus; species Micropterus dolomieu. The sequence continues at coordinate 31,639,818 of NC_060170.1, forward strand.
TCCTTGTCATATTATAAATATGACAATTTATAATAAACTGGGTTTACATATACTGTAAAACTTCAATTAATAGCCGAGTCCCAAATAGCAGACAAGCCCGTTTACTGGCCTGTTGTGGGAACACAGGTCTCAATCAGACGCCCGGTCTGGTTTTTATAAAACGTTTTTTTGATGTATAAAACCTCTTACAGCCCACTGGGTCACAGCTAGTTCTAAGCTGCTTGGATCGTGAATACAAATATAAATGTTTAAACTTTTGTCAGGATAGACATGCAACACATTGTTAGCCAGTTAATTTTGGGGAAACAACAAGCCCCAAAGTCTAATTCACTCAGATTTACCAGCATGGTAAACACGAGTGACGAATAAGTTGACCAAACCTCTGAAGCGCTTGTAAACCCCGAACATGTCCATTCCTCGACTATTTATATTCCTTTAGTCTGTAAGGTCCACCAATCAAAACGGCTTTACATAAAAAATTAATTTATGCTTTGAATACGGTTATGTGAGGTCGATTGCTCACCGTCTGCTAACTTCTGCCACACTTTTCTCTGCTTCCTGCACCGTGTTGTTTGGTACGTTTGTTTTCATTGCCGGCCTTGTTGCTACCTTGCTGCCTGCAAAATAAAAGTGCCTAAGCGGTCTGTCTGAGCTCAATCAAATGAATGATTGGTGATTTGTGTTATTTGATATCAACCCCCCCCCCCCACATTCATACTGGTGGAAACAAACAGTTTGATGGCTTATTTTACATCTTTGCTAAGCAAGAGTTTTGTGCGAAAGGAATTAAAAACCCAAATATAGGCAGGGTTCGTTCAGTGATTTTAGTAAATAAAAGCCTAGGATATTAACTGAAGTTTTACAGTAAGCACCTTTATGTAAAATCATGTACTGCATTAGAAAGGCTGAACAAAAAATGTACACTGCATTGAAACATTTGTCATACATTTATTTGGTTAACATTGCATTCATGAAGGCTAAATATTCACTTGAACGAGGCTGAAGGAAACATTTTATGTTTGGCAAATTGTTAGTCATTCCCTACCTGTACAGGAAGTCTGAGATGGTCGGGCCGCTTGCTGCTCAGAGGCAGGAGAAACAGGCTCGATATGACCCGGAGGAAATGGAGGTAGAGGGTGTCTTCCATGCTCCGGCATCGCTGCTCTTCTAAGTCCCACCATCGTCAGAGGGGCCAAACCACGGCTATGGAAACTGTAACAGGTCAGAGCTGAATGTCAGCTTTCCCAGTACTGATAATGGTTGCAATAGGCGCTGACCCCGAATAGTCGAAGATTCGATGCTTCGATAGAATGAGCCTGATTCAACTATAATCTCACAGCTGAATCGTTGCAAAGGTGTTATGAAACGAGGGTCATACCATTTCGGTTGTATGGGGGTGCTCAACATCTGATTTTACTTTTTTCCCCCCCTCAAATACGTTAATATACAGCCTGTTATGATATTGCTATAAATACACATGTGAAAAGAACTGAGATTTTACAACTAACTTATCCCATATCTGTCTATCCTGAATCAATTATAGTTAAGGCAATCGGGTCGGTGCTTATATTGCACAGGCTACATGCCTTTGAAGACGGATCACGTTTTATTGATTTTATTGCAAATATTTCCAACAACAAACCTATGCTACCCTCAAATGGAAGTTACAAATGTTTCAGTGTTTCCAACAGGATTTTGTGAGACTTTGATGGGTGGACATCGAACCTCTATCTCCGGGGGCATGCCTTAAAGTTAAGTGGATTTATTCACAACGCTGGGTATAGGGATCACACTCACTCATTCTTACAGTCAAAATTATTAAAATTCACAGATCTTGTAAAGCAGGGGTATTCAATTAGATTTCAAAGAGGTCTAGTTAGAGAAAATTTCCTGAAGCAAAGGTCCGGAACATCAAAACGACGAACTTGCGTTATCATTCAGTACTATAACCTATAGTTGTATCAACACATGTTTTTAGTCAACAACGGACTGTCAAATCAAATAATATTTCAGTCAGTTTTCACATCAAACTGGAAGGATAATAAATAATAACTATTCAAATAATAAATTCTAAATTTAAGTAAACTAAAGTGCCTAATTTTTAGAAGAAATGGAATAAAAAGTGTAGCTTGAAGTGATGAAGTGTAGTCTTAACCGATTTTATAATAAACACTCAACACATCATAACAAATGAACAGCTGTAATGCCTCCTCTTCTCTTTCATTTCCCCTTACAAAGCTACCACTTTCCTACTTTCTGTTGTTCAGTGAGAAACGTGAGCTCCAGCTAGCATATTGGAGATCTATGAGATATTCTGGTTTTGAACTGCCCGTGGGAGGAATGTACATGTAAAAATCTGTACATTCTTGATTAAAAGTCATGTGAAATCTCTTTTATCTTTCGTCTCCTCAATTCGGGTGTGTTTCCAAAACGTCTCTGGTGAATCTCGCGGACTCGACTCGCAAGCCTCGGTATGCACAGATTTGATTGGTTGAGCAGCGTCACATGAGACGATTGGAGCACATGCGATTGGTCTGTGAGTGTCCTGGTCCTCTAAACCAGTACAGTAAATGCTAGAAAAGCTGCGCGGGTTAAAATAGAAACGCTCCGTCACGAGGTAGTAAGTCTCAATAATAAATGGGCTGTAGGTCGGCGGTCCGGAGAGGACGGCGGCTGGGTCCGGATCCGGACCGCGGTCCGCCTATTAGTGACCTCTGTTGTAAAGTATCAATCAATCAGCCCAAATACTGTTTAAAGCCAAAATTAATCTATTACCGAGAAATATTCAAATATTATTCAAGGAGAGAGAGGGAGGTTATAATTTAAGAGGGACACACAACTTGGACAGGATACGGACAACCAGGAAGTGTTTTTGCATTTCAAGCTCTGGAGTAAAGCTATGGAACAGTCTTAATGAGGAACTAAAGCAATGTCCAAACATAAATCAGTTTAAAATCAGGTATAAAGATATGGTTTTCAATGGTTACAGGGATGAAGAAGAGGGTGAATAATCACCGAGTGTTTTTGGGACTAGTAATTATCTTCAGTTTCATTGTGTTATTACTTTAGTTTTTTCTGAGCTACTGAAAATTGTAATTTATTCTTTCCTTTTTAATTTAATTGTGATGATTAGAACTGACAACTAATGAAATCCCCAAATTCAGTATCTCCGAAAATTAGAATATTACTTAAGACCAATGCAAAAAAAAAGATTTTTGGAAATGTTGGCCAACTGAAAAGTATGAGCATGTACAGCACTCAATACTTAGTTGGGGCTCCTTTTGCCTGAATTACTGCAGCAATGCGGCGTGGCATGGAGTCCATCAGTCTGTGGTACTGCTCAGGTGTTATGAGAGCCCAGGTTGCTCTGATAGTGGCCTTCAGCTCTTCTGCATTGTTGGGTCTGGCGTATCGCATCTTCCTCTTCACAATACCCCATAGATTTTCTATAGGGTTAAGGTCAGGCGAGTTTGCTGGCCAATTAGCAGGGATACCATGGTCCTTAAACCAGGTACTGGTAGCTTTGGCACTGTGTGCAGGTGCCAAGTCCTGTTGGAAAATGAAATCTGCATCTCCATAAAGTCGGTCAGCAGCAGGAAGCATGAAGTGCTCTAAAACTTCCTGGTAGACGGCTGCGTTGACCTTGGACCTCAGAAAACACAGTGGACCAACACCAGCAGATGACATGGCGCCCCAAACCATCACTGACTGTGGAAACTTTACACTGGACTTCAAGCAACGTGGATTCTGTGCCTCTCCTCTCTTCCTCCAGACTCTGGGACCTTGATTTCCAAAGGAAATGCTAAATTTACTTTCATCAGAGAACATAACTTTGGACCTCTCAGCAGCAGTCCAGTCCTTTTTGTCTTTAGCCCAGGCGAGACGCTTC
>NC_060170.1:31643806-31677608 GCF_021292245.1 Micropterus dolomieu
ATAATCCGAGCAGATTCAATAGGGACCTCGCACGGTCGTGCTCGGGCCCTAAATATATATATAATCCGAGCAAATTCAATAGGGACCTCACACGGTCGTGCTCGGGCCCTAATGAAAACTTGAAATATATCAGTCTGTGTGGAATGAATGTATACATTATACAAGTTTCACTTTTTGAATGGAATTACTGAAATAAATCAACTTTGATGATATTCTAATTATATGACCAGCACCTGTATAAAAAGGTGACGTAACAGCACAAAAGGCAACTAGTTTATTTAATGTTTTTCCAGCAACCCTAAATCAAATAATTTGTAAGTAATTTCCAAAACATTTTTATTACTTTTAATGGACATAACCTGTTTAATTCTTCCTGTGAATATAATCCAATTAATCCGATTTCCATCATATACGTTGTTTTAAACACCTTATTTTGAATACCGGACTTTGTCACATGTGTATCCTCCATACTCGTGCTACTATTCATTCTATTCACCAAGTCCGACACAATTTGATAAATTATATTGTATGTTGTGCTAGTATTGCGTGCAATTACTACTTAGTAGCCGCTCTTCAGGCAAGAGTCCTCCTGCAACACTTGTTACAAACTGAAAAAATGACTGAAGTCTCTAACCCTGCCCGTCAGCTCGCTCTAATCTTTAACCACTTTTACCATAAAAGCTCTAAAACCTGAGCACTCCAAATTTAGCAGCTAGCTTCATTGCGTTCTCACAAACAAGTGACAGTGGAAACACTCAACGCTGTTCAAACCCTTCGTTAACGTTACTGTAATTACCAAGTGGTTGTCTTGAGACGGATGCCAAAGTGTGTGAGCGTGCGAGTTTACAGCAGTGGGAAGCAGGCGCTTTAATTTTAATGTATTTTTGGTTCATATTGAAACTATGGTTCATATTGAAACAAATTAGACTGGGAAATTAAGGGGAAACACTGTGTTTACTGTGGGAATTTCTGTGTTCATCTTATCTGTACACTTGAGCTGCTTTTACAGAAACAAAAAGTGTCCTAACTGCAATGGTTTGCTCACCTTTGGTTTTGAGCCCAGTTCTCAAGACAACCAGCAGGCCTTGGACAGCAGACCTCGGTGATCTCACCGTGGCTTGGGACCATAATGATAATAATGCCGAAATAGACAGTGGTGCAAGGCCATGTAGTAGGGCTGAACGAGTTTTTTTTTTTTTAACCAATACTGTGATTTAATATGCAACAAGTTTTTAAGCTCTTTACCTTATGTATTATTCAAAACGGACAAGTATTAAAGCAGTGTATAGTATGACCAACATAATATTGGATAGATTAAACATACACTGTTCTTTCTTGTGGGTCAGGCCTGTATTATGATAAAATTAGGTTATGCATGAATAATTATGAGCAATGGTGGTAAACTAAATAATATCAGAAAGTTAATTTGAGAGTCAAATCATGGCATTAAATAATGATATATCATCAGGTCAGCCTACCTACAGACCACAAGAAAACACTTATTTCACCACAGTGTGTTATAAAGTAAGCGCTCAATTCAAAACCCACAGTTCAACCACCAATTAATGAGTCCTTATCTCAGTTTAAATCTTTCTATTTCCCAGTAAGCAAAGAAAAAAATACTCAGTTTGAGGTTCAATTTAAAAGTTGGCCAATGAAAATAAAACCAAGTGACGCCTCTCGTGTTTAATAGACAGGCTTAGTAATTCTCTGACAATACCGGAGTCCCCCTCCTCCCCCACAGCCTCCGATGCTGGTAAGCAGCGCACTGGCTGTAACTCGGGACAGACTTGGCCTCTATCGGACTTGTGCGTTTGGTATGAAACGCCGTTTCACAGATATTTCCTGAGCTGACTGGCGGCTGTGTGTGAGACACTGGCGCTGATCGGCACAATACGCTTAACTTACTACACGTGTCTTTCTGTTGTGCATTTTTCCTGTCCGTCAAAGCGAAGGATGGCCCGACGATTTCAACCACCAATCTACCTGCGGGTCATTCCGTCTGTGACACTTCTGTAGTGTCAGCTTCCGTCAAGCTTAAGGCCATTATACAACAGCGTAGTGTAATCGCAGTCTTTGCAATTAGAAAATCTAGTTTTATCATATCGCAATAATATTGCAAAAGCTGTTAATCGTTCAGCTCTACTGTGTAATAGGGCTGCAACTAATGATTATCTTCTTAGTTGACTAATCTGTTAATTACTTATTCGATTAGTCAACTAGTCACAATTATTTTTGTCACCCCCTAACCCTAATAAAACCATTTAATTAAATATCTTTCAAGTGAGTAACTGGTCTCCAACAAACTAGCTAACGTTAACCATTAAGTGAAGTTTACTACCAGGGAAGACTACAAGACAGCATAGGCTACTTCTATAAGTCATGATTTACTATTGCACATAACGTGTTTGCTAACTAAAAGAGCATTCCCTTAGGCAGCATAATCTATGAGACATCAAAACCAAGAAAACAGATAACTATGGAGACGTTGCTCCAAGATAACCCAGGCTTTATCCCTCAAAACAATAAGCTCATAATCGTAGGTTAATTGTAGGTTTTAACTTTAAAACTTTTAAAGAGAGATTTTTGCTTTGGAAGTATATAAAATAAAAGTAAATTAAAAGCGGGTACAACTGTACACTAACAATGTAATGTCTATTTATTATAATAAAGCAACCATCCCTTTTCATACTACTTCTGTAGTCTATTTTTTCCCAAAGTGCTTTTAAGTTTTATAAGGGGAGAACGTTCTGTAGGCTACATCATGAACATTTAAACTCTCTTACATTTGTGGCCTTCCTTTCTTGCTCTGTTGTTGCTGCTACTGCAGTGGTCTGAGTAACTGGGACCAGAAGGCTCTGTGGATGAGACTGGCTGGCACCGCTAACCTCGCGGGCGCTTGTGGAGCTTCAACCTCGAAAACGTTTGAGCACATTCTTTTATTCAAGTTCCACACAGTTGATTTCTTGTCTCAAAACTTCTCAAAAGTGTGTTTAGTGATGAAATAGCGTACAAAACAAAAAAAGTTTCCGTTACTTTCCAGTACTTCTCTTACTTTCTGCTTCTCACATGAATGCTGCTTCTTCAGGAGTTGTCTTACAGTCAAAGCAGTCATGGCAGACAGTGGAAGCGATACTGCCCCCAGCATTCCATGTAGTGCATTGCAGTTAAAAATGAACAACCAATGAAATCTCACGTCGACAGATTTTTATAATTGATGTCGTCGATTACGTCGACTAATCGTTGCAGCCCTATCGTGTAGTGCGTGTAGTGGCATGTCTGTTCATCTTCTGTTCTGTGCTTCACGGAGACGTGGCTGTGTGAGTTGATATCGGACTCCGCGCTGCAGCTGGCAGGCTTCAAACTGTACAGAGCGGACCGCGACACAGAACTCTCCGGCGAAACAAAAGGTGGAGGTGTCTGTTTTTATATTAACAATGGCTGGTGTATCGACGTCACAGTGATTCAGCAGCACTGTTCTCCTGATCTGGAACTTCTTATCATTAACTGTAAGCCATTTTACTCCCCACGTGAGTTTGCTTCATTCACTCTGGTCAGTGTTTACATCACGCCAACGTTCAGGACGCACAGAGCATCCTGGCTGACCGGATACTGCGTGTGGAGCAGACAAATCCGGACTCCCTTGTTATTGTTCTCGGTGACTTTAACAGGGGAAATCTCAACCAAGAACTCCCCAAATACAGACAGTTTATAAAGTGTCCAACCAGAGAGGGGGACACTTTGGATCACTGCTACACCACAGTTAGCAGTGCCCATCACGGTGTCACACACGCTCCACTGGGACACTGATCACGTGATGGTCCACCTGATTCCTGCTTACAGGCAAAACTAAAAGCTCTGTAAACCTGTAGTGAGGACATCAAAGAAGTGGAGCTGTTGAGGACCTCCAGGCATGTTTGGACTGTACTGACTGGGATATTTTCAAGAAGGCTACCAACAACCTGGATGAGTTTACAGAGGCTGTGACGTCCTGCATCAGCTTCTGTGAGGACAGCTGCATTCCAACACGGACCAGGGTGAGTTATAACAATGACAAACCCTGGTTCACAGCTAAACTCAGACAGCTAAGGTTGAAAAAGGAGGCGGCAATTAGGAGTGGTGACAGGGCCGGGTGCAGGGCATTAAAGTACAGGTTTGTTCTTCAGTTCCATATTTATAAATTTCCACATTTATTTATGTTGACTGTATGTTTGTTTACATGCAGCACCTTATCACCGCAGCAAATTCCTCGTATGTGTAAAACACTACTTGGCAATAAAGCCTAAAAACCCTTCTGATTCTGATTCAGAGGTGTTCAATGAAGTTTATTTATATATTATCATTTTTGGGGGGATATTCCATCATATTGACAGATGTTTCTGATATTTAGTGTATGTTAGTCAAGCCACTGGATCTTTCTACTCCTCCCCCACCTACCTGCTGCCTCTGCCCATAACCTCTTCAGGTTGGCTGATGCTTTCTGGGCTGCCGATGACACCTGTTGGACCCTGCGGCTTCATGTCTCCCATTCCTCCAGCTGCTCCTCTTCCTGCAACAACAAGAACAACAAAAAAAAAAAAAAAATAACTCCGTTCTTATGGATGGTGTTTGAGTTTTGCCAATATTCTCCTTACCTTGGTTAAACAGGGGTTGCTAACTACCTGCCTTTGTAAACAAATGTCTATTTTTGGGAGAAACTTAATTTAATGATATTGATTTTTAACGTATTTTCAGCAACTCCCCAAACAGAGAGAGGAAAGGAGGAAACAAAGAATAAATATGTTGACGAACAAGGGGTCAAAGAACGATTTGAAGATTGGCTTTACAATGTTAAAAGCAACTAGGACCATCTTATTCTCTTTAAATTAATATTTTTACCTTTATTTTTCTATAAAAAAAAACAAAAAAACAACACCACACAAATTGTTTTTACTGGAGCAAAATTGTACTTCTTATTTTCATTCTGTTAATAAGTCATAATTTTCAGAAATACAGATGCTGTTTTACAGCAGTGAAAATAGTATAATCAATGAGTATAACAATATATAATTATAGGAATTAATGTTGAATTTATGCTATTTTTTTTTAAATTCTCAACACTGCATGTTTTCTGTGTTTCAGGTCAATTTCACCCCATGCAGTTTCTTTCTGCCACGAGAGGGTGCCAAAGCTTTATGCACTGCACCTAAAGCTCCCCTCCATCTAAGGAAGATACTGATTACTAAGGAAAATCATCACAACCTACAAAAGAACTTTTCCATGGACGCCACACTGCCTGTGCTTGGCCACATCTTACAATAGTAGCTGTAACATTGTTTTTTTTAGTAACTATAAAACCAATAACTGGTCCCAGTCCCATTTAATTGTTTCCATTAAAATCTAAATCTTTTAATACAGACCCATTGGTTGTGTTCCTCTTCCCCATGAAGTCAATGAGGGCTCAATGCCCATTCCTCTAAACATTGAGACCAATGCTGATGTTTGCCCAAAGGTAGGCATGTCACCCTGTAAGCAGACAAAAACCACAGCAGCTCTTAATGTCGGGCAAAACAATATTTAGAAAATTAAAACATGCCAATTGTATCTGCGTATAGACACATTTCTGGTTCAGACCTCTTTTGTCGCAGAATTCTCTTTTGGTAGGTCTCGTGGCGTGGTTTCACACGGGGGTGATGTCTGTCTGTGCTGTGGCTCCAGACTAGGCAGGATTGCACTTCTTGCCGCCTCTACCTTTGGTTCAGCCGCTGGGAAGACCAGCCCTCTGACTCGGCCAACTCCTCCATCAGGCTGTACCAGCAGCCATCTAGCTCGTCCAAACACAGGTTCAGTTCCGGGCAGAGTTACTCCTCGTCCTTGTGGGGTATCGCCAGGAGTAGGAAAATCTCTGGCTCGTCTTCTACCAGACTCTTCTGTAGAGAGTGGCAGCCCTCTACTACGTCCTGCAGATGGCGCCTCTAGCTGTAGTCCTCTTCCACGTCCCAGCCAAGAAACGCCCGTCATACTACTGTGGTCAGGAGGCTTGTTTGGATCCATTTGATGAACTTCTGGTATTACCAGTTGACACAACAATGGGATAACTGCAGGGAGCAACCCACAGAGTGAAAGTTAGCAGTAAGTCTCATTTATCATATACAGTAGCTACTACTAGGCCTGTCATGAAAATGACATTACTGACTTATCATACGATACATGGACCGCGATCATTTTTGCAGACCTCGATATTGCCCATTGCGTTTACACACGTTTGTTTACACAAAAAAGAAGATCGCAACATTTCAGGCTGTCCCGCTGTCCTCTCATCTGCTCACTGTGTTAGAGGCAGGGCTCAGGCAGCTCCTCCATACTCACAGAGCAGACAGTGGCAGGCGAAGATGACGTGAGGCTATTAGGGGTTTTATTTTTTTCCCCATAAGACTGTTAACTCCAGCCACACAGTTTCCACAGGGCGCGGCTGCAGGAGCTGATTGTGGCCATTCTAGACAATGCTTGCGATTCCACCAGATGCGCCGCAGCACATTTCAGAAGCATAGAAGCGGTTCTCTGCTCCGTGGAGGATACACAGAGCAGGAAGTCAAGCAGGATAATTATAATTAGCAGGATTGTATATCAACAAAAAACTGAACAAGTCCACTACATCAGACAGGTAAATCTCTCCAGGCGGTTCCAGTGGGATTTGAAGCTGCACAGAGGTGCAGGTTCTTTTGGATGTTTTTTGACATTTCAATTCTAATGTCTAGATTAATCTAATTCCCAAGAATAAAAAAATCAGTTACTCTTTGAAAGGGTGTACTTTCTTTATTATGCTATTATGTTATCATTAGAAATGGCATAGAAGTGGTTTTAAAATAACTATCATATTGCACTGGGCTTCTCATTAGGAAAGCCAAGGTCTCCACCAGAGGTCCAGGACCCCCTATTACACTGATGTAGGGCTGCAACTAGGGCTGAGCGATTAATCGTTTTCAAATCAAAATTACAATTTGAAAGAACGGACAATGAAACATCGGGATGGACAATGTCATCGTGTTGTCTTATGTGCATGTGTCCTGGCACAGAAAAAAAATTGGTAGATTATTAAGTTACGTTACAAGTCGGTGAACACACAGTGCAGATGTTGGTTTCAGTTGTTTGATAGGCTACGTCATTAATAAGCTGACGTGTGGCTCACCTGCTGCCATGATAATAGATCGCGGGTGCAAATATACAGAAAAAAAGACAAATTCTCAGGCTTTTAGGCGACTTTATAAAATACACTGCTGGTGGAGAAAACGGAGCAGACGGGTGGAGAGAGACAGAGAGAGGCGGGGCAAGCCGGGGGTGTTTACCTGAGGCAAAGGTGTGTGTGGGTGTGTCAGAGTGTGGGGAGAAGAGAATTCTGAGGCACGTGCAAAGCATACTTACAATCAGCATGGACGATGGCATTGTCTATCTGCCCAATCCTACAGGACGTGTAACGAAACTGGAGGAAAACGTCGGATAATGGCGGCAGCCGAACAGACACAGGCAGTATTGTCCGGCGTCAACTCACACTGAAGTGTTTCAGCAGCAGGGCGTTTAGCTTACACGTTAATTTGTCATTTTGTGTACTTCAACTATGGATAAGAGCTCTCTGTTAGTCTATTCCGCTCTGTCCAGGCTATCGTTACATATCCACATGAAGCATTTTAGAATAAGAGTCTGATTTTGCTTATTTGTGCTTCTACTATGGTTAAATAGGCTACGTAGTTAAATTGTTTCTTTTTTTTGGTCTGTTTTAATTGTTGATGTACGGTCAGGAGTCTGCAAACTGTTTTATTTTGAAAATTGCCTCTATGCCATTCTGTGTCTGACTTCCTGCTCGATTCATCTGCTCAGTCCTGCTTTACACAGCTTCGATTAAAATCGATTTGTTCATGACGTCATCGGGCCGTAACGACACCGTCAGCTTAACGGACTAAAGTGATGTGAACAATAAAGTTACTAAAACAACATCAGCGCTGCAGTAACACCTTCACCACCTAAAACCTCCAGAGTGTGGCAGCACTTCACTCTTCACTCAGCCAAAAAGATTGTTAACTGCAGTGTCTGCAAAGCTGAGCTTTCCTGGAAACACCGGAGCATCTGAAGAGGAGGCGCGTAACGTTGTTGCTCTGTGGATGATGGAGACTCGTCTCGGTAAGCTAGTTAGCGAGCTAGCTTCGCATTAAAGCCTTGTTACTTCACGCGATGAGCTGTAACGTTTTCTATAGTTTGCTTTGGAGAATTTGATAGAATTTTAATGGCGCTGAGAGTAGCGCATTTATGACACAACGGCCGCGTTCACATTCCAGATGTGCCCTGAATTTACAATCATAAACGATGCATCGCTCTTGGCGACGTTCCCATCTGGAGAACGTGTTGCTGCCGAGTGCACGAGATTAGACAACACCGGACTATTTCATACTTTCTAAAGAGAAGACGGTTCTCCTGTCAATGCGTGAGGCGGTGGGTAATCCGCCCCAAACTCCCTTAAAAAAATCTGAGTTTTGTGAGATGTTGAGTTAGGGGAAAATATATAGACGTTGTGAAACGCTGGACTACTATAAAATAGTTAATAATTATAATAATGATTGACGCCCCTGTAAATTTGGCAAATGTAATGCATGACGTTATTCCTTTCTTTGTATATGGTGTCAGTTTGTCCCGGTGTGTTGCAGTACTGGTGTGCAAACTGCTCAGTCACTAAACAGCAGATCAGCTGCTGAGATCAGGACTTGATTTCAGAGCTGATAGTTAAATAAGACGCATTGTGTAATTTTGCTATTCATAATCCGAATAGTCGATTATTCGTTACAATAATCGATAGATTACTCGACTATCAAAATAGTCGTTAGTTAGAGCCCGGTGAATAGAGAGAAACGGGTCATTAATAAGGTATGTTCAGCAGTAAATGTACAGTAGAAGTTACAGAGGCTGGTGAATGAAGACTGCAGCTTCTCAGGATTAAAGAGGAGCTCCCATGTGTTGCTGCCAACTGTTGAATAAAGTGAAGGTTGGCCACAAAGTTACCACTGACTTCGGCCCTGGAGATAAACTGTCGCTCCTGTGCTTCCTAAATCTTATCAGTCACTGTATTTTTGTAAAAACTATTTCAAATAACAAAAGAAGTTTTTTACACTTGTTGTGTTTTAGATGCTGCGTTTTTGTGCTTACATGTCGTTTGTTCAGTAATTATAAGTATTGAAGTTCCTCTTGATAATCCTACCGATAAATAAACTAGACTCCGTAGGGCTGAACGATTAATTGCATTTGCGATATTATCGCGATGTAATAAAACAAGATTTTCTATTCGCAAAGGCTGCACTTACACTCTGGTCACATGACACCCAAGAGGAAAGCAGATGCACGTTACGCTCTACCTTGCCTTCTTGTTGTAAAACAGCCTTAAACTTGACAGAAACTGACACTACATAAACTTTAGTGTCACACAGGGAATCAAAGTAGCACCCGCGGATGACTTGGTGGTGTTAGGTGAAATCATTGGGCCACCCGCGGCTTTGATGGACAGGAAAAATGCACAACAGAAAGACACATGCAGTAAGGTAAGCGTATTGCGGCGATCGGCGCCTGCGTCATACACACAGCCACCAGTCAGCTCAGGAAATATCTGTGAAAGGGCGTTTCAAACCAAACTCACAAGTCCGAAAGAGGCAGGTCTGTCCCGAGTTACAGCCAGTGCGCTGCTTACCAGCATCACAGGCTGCGGGGGAGGAGGGGGACTCCGGTATTGTCAGAGAATTACTGTCTATTAAACACGAGAGCCGTCACTTGGTTTTATTTTCGTTGGCAAACTTTTGAATAGAACCTCAAACCGAGTATTTTTTCCTTGCTTACCGGGATATAGAAAGATTTCTACTGAGATAAGGACTCATTAATTGGTGGTTGAACTGTGGGTTTTGTATTGTATTGTGCGCTTCCTGTATAATATACTGTGGTGAGTTAGTTTTTCCTTGTAGTCTGTAGGAAGGCCGACCTGATGATGATGATGATTTTAATGCCATGGCTTGACTCTCAAATTATCTTTCTCATATAATTATACTTTGATATATCCAGTGTTTCCCCTATATGCATTCAGGAGCGGCGGGCGGTCCGCCACTGCTCAATCATGACCGCTGCTACTAAAATTTCCCACGATCATTAAACTATGCGCTACAAATGTTTTCACTCGCACACTGAGAGAACAGCAGCTTCCTCTCCTCGTTCTATGCAGAAAATAGGTGACAGATGATGCTATAAGAGCAGCGTAACTCTGAATCAGGGGGTGCGTTGCGAGTGTTTGATTGTCTAAGCGGCAGAAAGTGACTATGTAACTTAACATTAGCTCAATTTATAGAAAGTAACTGGAAGCTGTATTTTATTACTGCCTACTTGTCCAATGTTGAGAACATCAGGTACAAACAGACTAAACTGACGTAGCCTGCAGCTCTGTCCTGTATAGATTAAATAATTTTTCAGTTTTCAGTCTGAAAAAGTGGTTTTGGAAAAGAAAGGACTGTGGTGACTGGTGGAGTTGAGGTTAGTAAAGCTAATTAGTGATGCAAACTAGTCCTTTTAAGCTAACGAGAAGACGTTTCTTTTTGGATTTTAATGTGCAAATAAAATGCACCTCAAAAGGGAGGAGGTTTATATTAATGTCTACAGATAAATGTCAGAAGCTGTAAGATGAAGACACAAAAGGCAAACATGACAAACAGTCGTATCTATAATGATTCTGAGGTCGCAGAAGAAGAGGAAACAGAGTTTTCCTGCCATTAAGGCCTTGGGGTGATGCCCAAAACATGCTGTGCCACTGTAAAATCACTGTGGAGCAACAGAACCAACCAAATTAGTTTCTCTAGATCTAAAGGTTGTAGTTCCTCCCCAGTAGACTGATCTTTGGGTGTTGCTCTAGCTTTTCCAACTATTTGTTCAGTGATATGGTGAAAGAAATGTCCCAATATGATGTAAAATTACATATTTTTCATTGGAAAACACACCAAAACATTAATCTAAAGCTCACATTAAACTGGGAAAACACTGCAGTTTTAAGCTATTCTAAAAAAGGTGCATTGCATGCTCATGGACACAAGAACAATGTTGCTGAGACATGCTGTGTTGGGGATTTATATTCAGACAAAAATGTAGCTTCTATCTAATATTGTGTTGGTCATACGAAACACTTATTTATTGCTTGTCCATTTTGAATAACACAGAAGGTAAAGAGCTTAAAAATTAATTGCATATTAAATCGCAATATTGGTAACAAAAACAAACAAAAAAATAAAATTAGATTATTTTCCAAAATCATTCAGCTGTAAGACTCAGCGTCTTAGATTTAGGCCTAGAAAAGTATTTTGCTTCACTACATATTTAAATTTTGTCAGGCTTTTTGTCACACCTTCTACAGTAGGCTACTGCTAAAACTCGCCCTCTTATAACGTGCTAACGTGCTCTCGGACAGCAGACGCTGTGGATTCTACTATATTTCAGCAGAATAGGACTGGTTACCATGGCAAAGATGCGTTCATGAGTTTGTTTATCAACAAACTCTCTGCAGAATGGCATAGTATCCCTTTAAGGATCAACACTTTTCCTGTGAACCTGGGTAGACATCATTAGAAAGCAGAACAGCAGGGCTTTATTACGTTACATACAGTAGGAAGTTAGCTAGCGTTAGCTAACTAACATTAACATTAGGAATAATCCACAGCCGACATTTTTCTGGATTTATTTTAGGTTTTGTTAAGAGAATAAATTGTACTTCTATCAACCTCTCTGCGTAGCGACTGTAACTATTACAAGTGCCCCAGGAACAGCGTTTGACCAGATCTTAGAAATCTACAGCCAAAAAAAAAAAAAAGGTAGAAAAGGATTTTTTTTGTATTAGTCAATGGAGCACAGCCATGAAAGTGTTGCACCTCAGAGCGAGTCCTATATTGCGCTGTGATTGGCCAGCTGAGTTTTCAGGGCGTGGCTTAGCAAAGGGTCAATTCACAGAGAGCTCATGGAGCAGCACGTCTGTCTAAAATACTCCCAGACGGTCACAGCTGCAGTCTTGTAGCTGGAGCTTGTCAATCCCTGCTAACCCATAGACTGTATATAAGAAATGGACGTAGTCATCGTGACGTCACCCGTTGGTTTGTGGACTGCCGTTTTGAAGCCTCGAGTTTGGCCGATAGGGCGAGTTTTTGCAAGCAGGAAGTGCCCGGAAGTGACGATATGCCGGAGCTAACTAGCTTGCTAAGCTAGGTGCAACTGTAAGTCTCGTTAACTGTTATTTTAACAGGGCTGATAATTTTATCTAGCGAACAACAGTATTAAAACTAAATGTACTCACCAGAGAAAGTGAACAGCTGACTCTTAATAAGCTTTTTCAACGGCACTGGTTAAATTTACACAGTGCCGAGGGTACGAGTCGGCTCTAGCCTGATTGACAGGTCGTTACCATGGTGACCTGTCAATCAGAGATAATCCCGCCCTGAAACATACTCTGCTTTGTGGTCCATTTTAAAATAAATGAGACCATAATTTACTAGATTAAACATCATTTTGTATTGAAGAAGACTTGAAACTAGCGACTGAGACCATAAACTCCTCAGGAAAGTGTTTACTGGGGTAATTATTCAGCTGAGAAGTCGGGTCATTTTCACATTATTTCTAATGGAGCTGGACTTTTTGCAGCCAGAAGAGTCGCCCCCTGATGGATTTTTAATAGAATGCAGGTTTCAGGGACTTCCGCATCGGCTTCATATCGTAGACCGGAAGCTTCCCGCTTGCTGCTAACACCAGATGCAGCAATGCTTCAATGCGAGCTGATGTATTTACGTAATCGATTACCCAGCCCTAGTGTATATTATGACCAACACAATATCAGATAGATATAACATACACTGTTCTTTCTTGAAGGCAAGTGCTGTGTTAAGATGAAATTAGGTGATGCATGAATTATTATTTTGAGCAATGGTGGAGAAGTAATATCAAATTATAACATTAATCATATGAGAAAGATAATTTTAGAGTCAAGTCATGGCATTAAATAATATGATATCATCATCAGGTAGACCTACCTACAGACAAGTTCACCACAGTGTGTTATACAGTAAGCTCAATACAAAACCCACAGCTCAACCACCAATTAATGAGTCCTCAGTTCAAATCTCCTAGGAGTCCATCTCTCATCAAAACCTCCGTTTCTATTTCAGTAAGCAAAAAAAAAATAAAAAATAACTCAGTTTGAGGTTCAATTCAAAAGTTTGTCAACAAAAATAAAAGTGAGGCCTCTTGTGTAACAACAAGCTTAATTCTCCGACATCACAGGAGCTCTCCCCCTCTGCAATATCGCAAATGCAATTAATCATTCAGCCCTATGTGCCAAAACTAATTAACCCCACGTGAGAACTTTATGTAGAGATAAGTTACATAACTCAAGTCTACCTAATATAAAATACACAGACTGTGTTAAGGTAATTTTTAATCAAGAGGTTGCACAGTAATTTTTGTCTTTATGGTTAGTGCACGTTAATATTAACAATATTAACTTTGACTAAGATGTTTGACAAATGTTTAACTACGGTATTAAAAGCGTTGATGAGACCACGTGACAATAAGCTAGCTACTTTATGAGGTAACCTTAACTTTAGGCATTTAATTATCGGCCACTTTAACGATAATTAACGTTTGATAGACACAACGTCGTTTTCCCCTGACCAGCTTCCCTTCATAAAGTTAATTTTATGTATCAATTAATAAACCAACTAGTTGACTTAGCCAGCTTACACTAGACATAAAACTTTATTAGCAGTGTCAGTTAAGCTAGTTAACTGAAACACGTGTTGAGGAAAATTTTCAGTGACAACCGCTAGAAACGAAATACTTCCAAACAATTCAGCAATGCTTTTCAAGTTTCAAGAGCACACTATTAGTTATAAACATTACAGCATGATAACTCACATAATATCCGACGAGATGCCTCCAACCTGGCGCAAAGTGCCCAATCAGTAGCTGCCTGTGGCGTCAATATCCAAGGTAGGAATTCAAAGGGTTGATGGATGGTATCTTCCCTCCGATACCCTTATTGGATAATCAGTAGATTCTGCGGCAAGGCATTGGTTTACTCTACCTGTCAATCGTTTATTGTAAATTTATGATACTGGGGAATATATGTTTCGTCGCCCTCTGGTGGGAGCACAGGTGGTGTGACACCTGATCAATCTGCTTCACCAGTTGTATCACGTGGGCAATGTTGGGAAAATCACTGTCACTTCATGACTACAGCATCAGTCTATTAATTAATGTCAGTGACCTGCATGTCCTGTAATTGACTTTTAATGCAGACTCATGACGTGGAGTCCAGGTGAATTTATATAGCTAATTTCTTTTAGATGGAATTAACGTTAAAATAGCATTTGGCCTTTTTTTCTTTAAACAAGGGAGTTTTTCTGGGACCCAACATGGCCTCCTGAACCTGCCAGCTAAACACTGCAACAGTATGTTAGTGGCCAACTGCAGCCCTTTAAATGTGGTGTCAATGTGGTTCATAAATATTGTTGTGCAGCTTGTTGGTGGTGAGTAATTTGTTTGACAAGCTTAACCATATCATGGTTATTCACAAATCATAAATTTATCGTCACACATTAAGCCAACGATCCACAGTATTTGGGATAAAACTCCTAAATGTTTACCTTCACCACACTGACTAATCAGATTATATGAGTGCGCAAAACTTACACAGCTTTTCCAGTCAATGCGCTTGACTGTTGACAAGTAACTGGTCCTCGAGTGCTGCGCACTGGCTGCCCACAACTTTTGCATACATATTCTGCCAGTATATGTGACAATAAAGTTAATTTCATTTAACATATTTAAAATGCTTGAGACAAAGCTAAAAATGGTTACTGTGATTAAACACGGGGTCACTGTTGTCTTTTGGGAAATTACCCAAATTCTGTAGTTGCTGTGCGTATATCACAGCCATTTATGGCGTTCAAGAGGAATTCTGTTTTACAGATCTTGGCTTTCACTAATTGTCTCACTTCAAAATGAAGAACATTTATTTTGGATATAAAAAGGCACAACTAAAAAAGCCAATCGCGATGAAAAGACACTTCACCTCCTACTCAAGGTCAGCTGCTGACAAGTGCGTAGATAGGTGGTGGACTGACATTCGTAAAAGTCCAAAGTCCCACAGAGCTTTGGTTTTTGGGTCACCGGTCAGGCATAGTGGCAATTAGTCTTAGACTCTTTTGAAATAATCACCAACATGCTCCCAGAGGTATTGAGGTGATGACTTTGTGCACACACCTGGTCTCTGCAGGAATACATTAATCAATGTTCTAGAAAGTAACCATTGCTTTGGTCCTTTTCTTTTTTTTTTGGGAGTGACCAGATGGTATAGTGTGTTTCACTGCTGTCAAGTCTCCTCTCTCCTCAAGTCAACTTTTAATGGAACTTTTAACAGTTATAGTTATTTTTAGATTGATGAACATGCCAAGGCAGTCCTCGACAGAATCCATTTCATCATTAGTGCTTACAGGACAACATCACATAAATAGCAACAACTAAAAGGGAGCCTGGTGAGGCTTGTAAATGATTTTATCATCAACAGATAGAGGTGACTGCCACAGATAAGAGAATCAAACTGACCTTCGATAATGAATCTGCTCCGAAAAACCTTCTCTATCAGACCAAACAACATCAGAATCTGTCACATGTATGTGTATATTTAAATTATGCGTCATGTTACAGTAATTGCAACATGTATGTTGTTGGTGACTCACTACTCACTGTATGTGTCTCTGAATAAGTGCCTCAGCAAAATGTAAATGTAAAACAGTGCAGCTAATAGCTTGTCAGTGTGAAGGATTTATTTTAATTCTAATTAGAGCGAGCCTTGTTTCAGATTCGTGGGTGGCAATCAAGCAATCAGTAATTGTTTACCTGTTGAGAAAAAACAGAGGAGCCTAAAACGTTTGTGACCTTGCATTTAGACTCCCTGCAGCAGGAACGAAGTTCCTTTGAGCAAGGCACTTTCATCCTTACTGTTTCAGCGCAGCAGCTCTGCAGCGGTTTGTAGGTATGAGGAGAAACTCGCAAACCCAACTCCATAGAAAGAATTAAGCTTGAGAATGTGTTACATCTCTTTTTTTTGTCACAGTTTCTCTTTCTTTGCTGCATTTTTCTGACAAGACTGAAATCACATTTAGTACACACTTTTGTCCAAAAGCAACTTAAATTGACCCAAAAGCACTGGGAGCAATTTCAGTTCAGTGTCTGTCCACATTAAGGGCCTTTTGATATGTGGACAAGAAACGCTGGGGATCGAATAACAAACCTTAATTATAAATGGCAAATTTCCACCCACAGATGCTACTAACTTTGCCTAAATCTGTTAAAAAGAAACTTAAAATGAAAACGATAAATCATATATGCATTAAGAGCTCATCTAGTTAATAATTGTTTATCTCTCCACTAATTGCATCAGCAATTAAATCACCCAAGAGGTCAGTTAAACAATTATGAATGCTTAGGGATGCTTTTACAAGCCCATATAATTTAATTTGGATTTTACTGTTTAATTAACAGGGACGATGCCTAATACATTTATTGCCCCAGATAAAACTAAAAGCTGAAGCGTCCGTGGCAGAGGCCTCCATGGCCAACATGGGGAAGAGAACTTTGAGACCTGTAAGACGACACTGGAGACCTTTCATGTCAAAATGAAGCCAATACATTTAAAGCTTTAGGTAAATCATTTAAGTTTTTGTTTTCATCTGCCAGCATATGACCAATAGACTCATAACAACATTGGCAGTTACGCTACAGTGATGAGTAACATGTGACTGGCTCTGACTCAATTTTAAAAGCTCAGGGCAGAAGATCAGGGCACGACCATTGCTGTGACTATTTTTAAAAAAATCAATCACAGTGGAAGCTGCCAATAGCAGCTGAGAGTAATGCCTGTGTTAAGATGTTAAGAGAAACATTTATACTGTAGATACAAAACCTAAAGCGCTTTAGTTTCTGTGGCTGTGACTTAGCAAATAGGGTTTTAACTTTTGTTCGTCCACATGAATATGTGTGACCTGATGTGTTTGCTAATGGACTTATTAGGATGTTTTTGTTTGTTTACAAAATGACACGACTTCTGTCTTTGTTGCACTACAACATGTGTTTTAAATACTAAATCTTACTTTTTAAGACATGACCTCTTTTCAAATGAGTTTTTCTGTACTTAAAAAATAAAACATGCAAGCTGTGAGTGGACGTGTTTACTTTTAGACTCTCAGATAATTGTTTTCCTCAAGATCACTGACAATTGGCTTCAATACTTCAGCTACATTGATGCAGATGAGCTCGACCATGTCACAAAAGTGTTTACCTAGTTATCATGTGATCAATTCTCTATGATTCGATACGGAAATGATTCATCTGTGGCTCTGAGTAAACAAATCTTGATACATATATGCTTTGAGATAATGTGTTATTGAGATAGAGGGGTTTAAGACAACATGAACAACTGCTTGGCTTCTGTAATGAGCTATCAAAAAGCTCAAACTCATTTAAGTTACATGAATGCAGTGTAAGAAAGCATTGATGTTATTGTTTGTTAGTCATTTGAAAGTGATTGTCCCTTTGAGTTCAGCGCAGACAAACACTCTTCTGGGTTGTTCATCTGTCATTTCTCTGGTCAGGTACTTCTAAAACAAATGTGTTTCTCTAGTACGCCTCTCCAACATTTTGTTGTCATGATGGAATTACCTGTTCGTTGCCCAGCTCCTGCTCTGTGCCTGATTGTGTCCCTTTATTAAGGCCACGTTTGCAAATACTCAATTTGCTGCCAAGAAAACCAGATAAACAATGTTTATCTCCCCCCCCTGGCCTATGAAGAGGGACAATCTCCACCTGTCTACCTTCAGCTGTAATCTACATCTAAAGAACAGACATTTCACTTCAACTGACTGACTGATAACATTATGCCAGTTCATGTCAGAGGCACAGATGGGCTCCAGACTGACATAGTCAGTAGCATTGCTTGTCATGTCAAATGCAGGATGTTTGGATAAGACCTGCGGGCTTGCTTTTGGCTGCATGCTCTGACATTTAAACATCAGAAAATGATTGACATGTTGGAATTACAGGTCAAAATGTAAAACTTGATGTTTACTTAATATTTTGGTTTCTTTAAGGCCAAATAAAGCCAAATTAGAAGGGATCCAGGGCTTGTGAACAAATGTCACATGGACTCACATGGGGCTTGTTTATTGGACATTGTTATTATTGGAGTTAAATTATGCTTTAACTTCTAACAAACTACACCAAACTAGGTAAAGGATGTGCATTTTCGGCTGTCTCAGCGTGGTAGCCTGGTTGCACCAAAGTTCAACTGTCAACAAACGAAATGCTCAAGAGTTAGAACAGACGTGATGCCTGGGAGCTCCACATGAATATATGGATGGAGTACTGAACAGAGGTTATGAACAGGCCTTCTGAGCACTGGCGCGGGGCCCCCCCTACCTCTTGGACCTCTGGGCCACTGCTCAGTAGGCAGCTGTTCAGACACAAAACTAACAGACAGAGATGAAAAACAATGAATGAACACAAAGAGAGACAAAACCACTACAAACACCACAAACTGAACATGACTGAATGTTTATGTTGTTG
Organism: Micropterus dolomieu; assembly: GCF_021292245.1. Lineage (NCBI taxonomy): Eukaryota > Metazoa > Chordata > Actinopteri > Centrarchiformes > Centrarchidae > Micropterus > Micropterus dolomieu. Next base: position 31,662,464 of record NC_060170.1, read on the forward strand.
CTTCCACAAAGACACAGCACCATTAACTGTTAACAATTTGCAGCAGTTTAATTTGAATTTCTCTTGTCATGCTTTCTCCTAACCATCTGTAATTATTGCTCCCACAGAAGGTATAATCCATACATGTTTAACCCCTTTCATTACAAGACCCTCAGAGGGGCTGAAAGAGACACTGTCATGCTGACAGGTTGCTTTGCATAAGCTCCGAGAACTCGCCTCAGGAGCTCTCCACCCTGGAAACGTGACCCATCTACTCTGACATCCACACGTGTAATATCCTCAACATAAACGGCCCAAATTTTCCTGACAGCAGGAGGACTAGCAGAAACTGCCAATGGTCACTTGCATTAATCTGATGTGACAATCATTACTGACTGTGTGTCAGACCGAGTGGTAGCTAATGGTGAGTAAAAGGCCATGGCTGTGGTGGTTTGCATCTAAGGGGGTTGGGAGCAGTGATGCCACGCTATACGGGAACTGTGGGAAACAGAATTTGCTCCTCCAGAGCCAAAGGGGGAAAACACACCAGCTGTTGCTGTCTGGACAACGATGCAAGTAGCTGAAGTCCTGGGAAGCTTTCCCATATGTCCTCACTGTCTTCCAGCATCATCATCAGCGCTGGTCTTTCTCTTTTGATTTATCTTCAGTGCTTAGATATGAGGAGCCAAGGCCACCAAGAAAATCATCAGTAGAAAAGAAAAGCACATACAAGAGAAACTTCACTTTTTGTTGAGTGGTTTTTACTTTTGAGGGTTATCTTGAGATGTTCTATTTATAAAAAAGATGATTTATGCTTGTTGGGAGGCAGTGGAAAAATGCCATGAGGTTCATTTTCAGTCTCTTCATCAATTCAAGAGGCATGCGAGGAAAGCAGAATTGTTTTAAAAACCAAAATTTGCTGCATTATTCCCACAAACTCAACCCCTACCACAATTCACCCAAAAAAAGGGTCAGCTGTATTTGAGGCACCAGCCAGCTCCTCCTGACCATTATAACAACGCATGCAGAGTGTACTGAGGAGGAGATATTATATGTGACATCATATGGGATTTTTGTGATATTAACTCACAGGCAGTCATAAAATAGGCAAACATTAAGTTCTATTAATAAAACTGAATCTTTATTTTATGACCAGTAACTAGGCCTACATACTCATACTCATACTAAGGGGAGGGAACCCCGTGCCCAAATAGCAACAAAAGTAATTATGGTTTTGCACGCAGAATGAATCCACTTTGAAACCGCTACCGTGTTCGTCATGCCCCGTATTCAGTTGGTTGTCTGCGCGTCCTAAGTGATACGTCACGTGAAGGTGCGGTTTACGTAGCGCAACTCCCCAAATAGTCCATATTTGTCAGGTTAGTGCACTGAAACACAAATATTTCGGGAGCAGCTATGTTTAGATACTGTAACTTTTTTAATTTGTTTTTCATAGTTTTGGAGTAGAAGTCATTTTTCCACCTAGAGATGGAGCACGCACTTCTTCAGGCGGATCATTCTGCGGTCAAAAACCCTAGTGAGTTGTTGGCAGCTCTGATGTGGTGCAGCTGCAACAGCCTCGATCTAAAACCGCTGGACAGGAGCCGAGAGCAGGTTACACATATCCAAATATGCGCGTAATTGGAGTGCAGCGGCGAGGCGTCCCTTGCATCCCTGCCGAGATAACGTTGTCGTGATGTTCAATACTTCGGGAATTGAGCTCACTTTTAACAAGAAAGAGGATATTTCCGAAGTTAGCAATGGCACTCTGCAGCTTATGTACAACGTACTCGTCACCATCAGCCCCACAACCATGTGGAACGAGTCGTGCGGAGAGCAGCTGCTGGATTTCGGGCGCCCGGAGAAGATCATCATCGGGGTGATGTTGGCGATCATCACGGCGGTTACCGTTATGGGAAACACGCTGGTGGTGATCGCAGTGTGTGTGGTGAAGAAACTAAGGCAACCTTCAAACTACCTTCTTGTATCCCTAGCAGTGGCGGACCTGTCAGTGGCCATAGTAGTGATGCCTTTTGTGATAGTGACAGACCTCACCGGGGGCAAGTGGCTTTTTGGGGAAGTGTTCTGCAACATCTTCATCGGCATGGATGTCATGTGCTGCACCGCCTCCATCATGACCCTGTGTGTTATCAGCGTCGATAGGTAAGTTTCCAAAGTTAGAAACTGAAGCAGCTTTGATATGGAAGAATTTGTAGTGGCACCAAAATTACGCATACAGTGCGTCCATGCGTTTAAAATGACACGGAGAAGACAAATATACAGACTCCTATAAGCTGCTCTGAATCACTTAAGCGCACTGAAGGCAGGCAATAGTTCAAGTGCCAAGTAATGAGACGCATGAAATAACTGGGCGTTTTTGCGCAACAGAATGGCATTTAAATGAAATGATTATCTGTACGGTTGAAACAACTGAACCAGAAAATGAATACGCTGACTATAATTAATTTACAGCCCGCTAAATTAATTTGCTTGACCGGACCATGGGCAGCGTTTCCTGTAATTATGTATTTAGGATCAGCGCCCATTGACATCACAGCTGCTGTGACTCTGACACATGATTTACATCGTCCTTCCTTTCTGTTAAGGGCGCACAGGTTGCGCCTGTTCTCTGAACAGTGCATTGGGTAAAGTTCCCCTCTGAAATACATACACTACAATAGCCTATGAGGTTTACCACCCCGGTGTTTTGCGTCAACACATTGTTCATAAATTATTCATGAAAGTTGGATTCCAAATGTGAGTTGCTTTAAATTCCACATTAAATTTGAGTAAAGTGAAGCCTGAGCACCCATCTGCGTCTCAGGTAAGCTACAGGTCTTTGGAGTCGCTGCACATCATGCCAAGGCTGAGCCTCATAGCTTGTGACAAATGAGAGGTGTCCATTGCTCCCACTATAATCTGCAATGAAATAAAAATCAACTGATCGGTGTCACTGTTCTGCCTCAGTAACCATAATGAAGATGTAACCCACATCTGGTAAATTCACCTCTACATAAGCTAATTGTAGTATTGATGATCAGATTATTCCCTCCTGCTTGCCTATCAGACGTTATTACCTCAGTGCATTTCACCCAGAATCATACACATTATTCATGTGGATGCCACTGAGCACAGGGGACTTAAGGATACCCGAAGAGCTAGCGATATCACGGGAGAAACTGGATCACAGATATCATGCTGTGATACAGCTGACAGATGTGTGAATGCGTTTTGGGCTGGTTGCATAGAGGGTGACAAGATTAGTTGGGTAATGGTTGACAAGCCATTCAGGGGCTTAGTTTAGAGGTCACAGAGGTCACAATGATTACTGAAGATGGAAGGACAGTTTTTGATTATTAAGTCATCCGTGGCCACTCACTCCCCAGTCAGGTCATGAGCTGGCCTCTTCAGTCAGTATGTGACCAATTACACATCGTTCGGCTACATTCTCCTATTGCAACTCTACAAGGAGGAAATCATCTAAATTTAATAGATCTTACCTGAGTAGAAATAAACAATGTCAATGTGTTAAAACCAGGCTTCTCTCAGTGGCTCAGTGGAGTAGAAGTGGGAGGGTGAAAAAACCTGCACTGTCGGTTCTCATGGCCATTGTCTGTGATTAGAGAGGGGAACTGCTCACAGTATATACTCAGAAAGGACACCCACCTGTGAGCGAGGATGTCTGAAAAGGCAGAGTAGGTGATAGAATCTGTTACTGTGAAATCAAAGCGTGCACACCCACCAAACCACACCATTCTAGAGGAACTTTTCCATGTCTTCCTGCGTTTTATCGACCACAAGACTAACTAAGAATATAAAAGAATGGGATGTTAGTTTGGGATTATTTTCATCTCCACACAAGCTGTATGGCGGCTCTGTAAACTGTTTGTGCTGATCTCCATGAAAACAGTTTTAATGAAACAATGCAGAATGTGTTTGGCATATCATTCACAATGGGAATCAAATTCATTAGGATGGGAATTGCCAATTAGACACACGATTAGCTGTAATTAGGGTTCACTCACTTGCATTTAGGATTTCCAAGGACGTGTAGGGAGTGGTGCAAGAAAGGATCAGGATAAAACAGGTTTGTTTATGCAGGTTCAGTGCTACAGCACAAGGGGATATTGATTGTCTCTCAGAGCCTCTTTAGGTTTACAGGTGGGATGCTACACTGTATATGCCAGTATGCACAATGTGCTGCCAGAGGAGTGGTCCCTAGTGTATGGGGCCAGTGAATTTACGATCCTGCAAGGACGTGACAGACTTAAATGGATGCTCTCAGAGAGACAACTGTCGTCCTTGAGGAATACAGTATCAGATATTCACCATCTGCTCAACACGAGTCTAATCAACCACATAGGGTTCAAGAGGGAAAAATTAGTTGATGACCTCCACTATATAAAATAAAATAGAGATTTAAAAAACTCCTGATTCAAATTGATGCAGAAAAGCGTGAGAGATCGTTAGGTCCGATAGCTTGCTATTGAGCAAAATAAGCCTTTTTTCTCAGACTAAGTAAGTAAGTCCTCACTGTGACAAGTAAACTGAACATGATGTGTGAGAGTAGTGCGCCTTGAATATTGCAGAACCTGCTTAAAGGCATTTGTCATTTTGATTTTTGTTGATATTCCAATTTAGTGGTGCATGTTTATAGAGACATGTGAAATTAACCAAATTACTACAAATCATACTCATAGGTCTGGTCACTTGGCCCACTTGATAATCCAGCTTTGGTCTAATTCTACAGTCTCATTGCGTTTTGCCTGGATTTGCACATACATTCATTTTGAGGTAAAATTGTGCCTTTTATAGACATTTTAAATCTAGTTTAGGTAACACAGGAACTAGCAAGAGACAGCAAGTATCCATCTGAAAAAATCCCTCCCCTCACTTCAGGCCTCCCTCCAAAACACATTTTCATTAACAATGAGTGCACACAAGTAGGCAGGTAATTTTTTTCATTTATTTTTGAATCAGAGCATTTGATGTATTGATGGCTGTCGGGATGTTAAGGCAATTTCACCAAATATAATAATAAATGCTTCTGAAATAAAATGCCTATACCCTACCTTTAAATATTTAAACAAATGTTTAAAGACATTTTAAAAGACTGTTAATACTTTCTGAACAGTAAGTCTAAACAGGTGACGGAGGTTCAGCAAGAAATTATGTGTTTCCTGTCTTGGCAAACTATGTGGGAAAATAATAAATCACTGTGGTTAAGGGGCTTGAAGCAGTTTTAATCTTCTCACACTGGCATACAGTATCATCTGGATTAGGGGAGGGAAAACAATCTGCAATGGCCCAATACACCCCAAAGTATTAAAGAGAAAGATATCATGGCAAAATCTCCCTTGGTTGACAAATGCAGATCGTCTTTGCACCCAGCCCTACTTAATATGTATTAAGTTTGTATTATTAATTATGTATTATCCATTACTCTTAAATAATAAACCAAATAATGTCCAACTATTGCCTCTTTCCTCCCCCCTGCTTAAAAAATCATCTTCTCTAGCAATAACCTCCCTGTATAAAATTTTGTTTAGTAACTGTTGTCACCCAATAACAGCAAGACTTGAAGAAAAGGTCACTTGTCCTGCAGTCTGTGTCACATCAAAATAACTGCAGAATACTCTTCAGTGATATTGATTTTCTACTGTATGTGCAAATACTGATATATGGCTGTGAAGGCCATGCTTATGGATGAGTACCCATTCATCCAGCTTCTTTAAGTGGCAGTTCAACTCTGTTAGGTTCATTGAACGTAGCATACACAGCAGAAGAGTCCAGTCTGAGTGTTGGGAAGTGAATAAAGGAGAAGTTATAAACCCAAGGCCATCTGTCTAAATGAATAGAGGTCCGCTCTTTATGGGATAAGATATCCCAGCATGCACTTTCAGCAGAGGCTTAGCTGCTTTCATGCACATTTCCCTAAAAAGTTAGTATCTCTTTTGGCTACAGTCAGTTTTTACCTTCACTGAGAGTAATATGTTGTATGTTCAATAATTCAAACGTGAAATATGAATGATTTATTCACAACAGTGGGTGGAGAGGGTAGTCCTTTTCTGGAGTTCCTCAGACATCTAAGAAAAGACAGTGCTAAAGAAAAGGAGGAGGAATCATATAGCAAGAGACAGACGCTAGTTAAATTTGCAGCAAATCAAACAGAGCCTGGCTTAACTATCGGTGAACTTGTGGAAGATGTGTTGGGATGTAGGTCAAGAAAAAATCTCACATAACTGCAGTTAAGTAAACTTTTCCACCAAGGTTCAGACTAAAGAAAATACAGTGTGGGTGTGATCACAGCCGTAAGCGTCTGCAGGGGATTTGAGGGTGGAAATCATGCTAGCTAGGCCCTTAGATGGCAGCAGGATTAGCTACAGTCTTCACATCCTTTCTGCCAACTCGTGTGTCAATGACGAGCCGAGTTAACACACAGCTCCCACATCGACCCGCCCTCCATATCTGATAATGTTTCTGTGAGGCTTGCACGTAAATTTGTCCCAGGAGAGACAGCGCTTGCTTAGTGCAAACGTCAACCTGCAGCAGCAGACACAGATGACTTGACCTAGCTGACGCATCCTCAGGTAATGTGATGTGACGCCTAAGCTCCACTCTCTCAGGCGCTATTCACTTCCCACTTGTCGGCCACCTCGCCGAAATGTGGAGGATTGGACATCTCCTGCTAGGCCAGTGCGATCAGATCAAAGGCTGTTCATGCTTATAAAGGAATGCTAAATCGGGACAGAAAGTGTGTTGCGGTACTAAATAGGATGTTACGCCGAATTTTAAAATCCTGTGATCACATCCAGTTTACAGAGGGTGCTACATTTCTGAGGTTTCAAAAGACGCATTTAATATTACAAGCTACTACAGCTGTTTCATACAGAGAAGACAAACCACTCATCTTTAAAGAGGAAACATTATTTAAATTTAAAACCCATCACTGCCCCATATCCTGTAAACAAGCACTTCTCCTAAAGCAAAACTGCTGTCAATGAAAATATTTCAGAACACCATTAAATAAAAATGCTGGGAGAAGGCATTTGGCAAGTTAATCATTGATAAGTGCTGCTTGTACTATCAACTGCAGCTCAGCTTCCGTACTGTTAGGTTGTCTGTTTGACTTTTATTACAGGAGCACATGGAGTGAGAGAGGAATTATTTGCTGATCATGTGATGAAATGGAGGGGGGGGGGGGGGGGTTAGAGTTGCCACAGAGAGTCATGAGTTGCAAAGATTTTTAAATTTGAGATTTGGAGCAATTTATCTTGTATAACATAAGCAACCGTTATTTGATGACTTCTCGTTGCTTCATTAGAAAAACAACTATATTTAGCTCTGGCTTGTTGACAAATCTACAGCAGGTCCAGCAGGTCCAGCATGGGCTCAGCGTGGTATGCTGCATTGGAGCCATATGGAAATTACCATATTTAGCGGATTTCATCTTGTTTAGGTTTCAAGATTGTTATTATGGTATATGCAGTGGGAAGCAGGGTGATGCAATGGATGAGAGGCATGTGCTCTTTCTACCTCCTGATGATACTTGAAATGAAAAGTTAAAGAAAATAAAATTACCAACAACATACGCAATGTTTCTGCATCCAAGTGTTCTTTTTTTAAATCAATGATATATACACAATTAGATAAGCCATAGTTATGGTTATAGCAATAGCTGTTGGAGATATTCTGCCTGGATGTCTGGACTAACATTGCCATCCTTACAGCCACACCAGCATGTCTGAAGCTTGCTCTGCAGTTGACTTCAAGTTATGTGAAATACACAGAATAGTTTATATTTTTTAACCTCTTGTAGCTCGTGGAGAGCTTTGTAGGACACTATGAGGGCACTCCAAAGTGAATTGAAGGTTAAGGGGGAGAAGTCAAAGTACTATGAGAGGCATAAAGGCTGGCGCTTGCCCTTACGACGCACTAGGTTAGAATTTATGGTAGAGAAAAATAATATTTGAAACTACCACATGTGTTTAAACTGCACAGAGATTCATGCTTGACTGAGACACGGTGTGTGATTTGATTTAGTGTGTTGATTTATTCTGTAGGGAGCCACTTAAATCAGATTTGAAAACATAACTAATCAGTGAGCCCTTGAACCAGATCCAGCTCTACATCATATTTGAATAGTAGTAGTGGTATTGATGGATCCAAGACTAAAATGAAAATATACAGCCAAAGTGCTTTCACAAAAGGATAATTAGGTTATGAAGGGGGTTATTTTGGGCTGCTGTGTTATTTTGAATAATTTGCATGTTCCTTCTTTTGGGTACAAAAAACATCTGCCTTGATATTTTTGTTTAACTTACTTGAAGTGAAATTATGCACAGATAGAGTTTTTTTTTATCCTAGAATTGACAAAAACAAAAAGCCTGGGTTGCCCAACTTTCATACGTCAGCAGCAGTACTGTTGCGCAACGCTTTCATGTGCAATTTGACACGATGGGTTAGTAACCAGTCCACAGATAGAGATCTGATTTTTATTTTTCTATTCCTGGCTTGTCACCATAAATTTAACAAGCAATCTCCCAGGAAGAAAAGGGCAAAGTGCTGAGTGACTTTAGTGTGGCATAAATCATGCTTTGTGTTTGGCATAACAAAGGTGGAGTCCATTATTCATCAAGATTGAACAAAGGGCCAACAAGCATTTACCAAGCAGTTAGATAATGGGTTTCCTGTTGATGCAGCTGAGAGACCGCAAACATATACACACACGCTCACGCTCACATCATGTTGTGGATTGCAAATAATGTGGTTTGAACATAGCATTTTGCTGCTGTTGCAGAATATCTAGGTTTGGCATTTGCTTCATCTGTGCACATGAACTGAATATGTATACGGTCCATTAAATAACAGGGTAGTGTGAATCATCCTATAAATGATTACTAAGAAGTTAGCTTTTGTAAACCAGCAACAAATCGTGCATCCATTTTTATTTATGGTTAAAGGCAGCATAAACTCTAAGTGTCTCTTTATTTGCGCTTATTCTGTTATGCTGCCAAAGGCAACAGCTTTTAAAAGCAATCCCTCTCGATATGAAGACGTTCATCTCATTGCCTCATATTTCTTTCTGTCACTCTTTATATATGTACTATCAATCTACTGTAGTTGTCAGTTAATTCTAAACTCATTATCCAAAAGTATTGCATGATGGAAAATGTTTGTTGGATGTAGTTCAATGTGACTTTATTGCTGAAATTCCTCTTCTTACACAGGTCAGGTAGATGCTAAGAAGTTGATTGCCGATTTAACCCCCAGCACTGAACAGAGTTTGTATTCCAGCTGTGAAATAGAAAGTTATGGCAACCCATCACTGCCAAACTGCCCTTGAGCAAGACACTGAACCATAGGACTGACCACTAACTAGGTCACTGCACTGTAGGCAGCCCTGCACTCTTTGAAATGCCTGAGGGTGCATGCGGCAGACTGTGAATATGGAATTTCCAGTCAAAATCAACATCAAACATAATCCAGCACATTAACATTTGAGATTGAAGTTTCATTCTTGATCTGCGTAAAACAGCGGTTTGTCTATTTGTGGGCTGTTTTTGAGCTTTCGATTATAATCACACTTGAAGGGGTCAGAAAATTAGAAAACTGAGCAGACAGTAGCTCAGTCCGTAAGGACTTTGCTCGGGAACCGGAGGGTCGCCAGATCGAGTTCCAGCTTGGATCACAGTGTGCACTGGTGGCTGGAGAGGTGTCAGTTCACCTCCTGAGTACTGCCGAAGGGGGCCTTGAGCAAGCCCCTGAACCCCCAACTGCTCCGGGCAGCCACGCTGAGTGGCTGCTCCGTCACTCTGACATCTCTCCGTGCGTTGTTGTTTGTACGTGTATTTCAGACTGTGTGTATGCTAATATCAATAATAACACCAGATTAATTTGGGTGGATTAATAAAGTGTATCTAAATCTACAATTCAACTGGTCAAACTCCAGCTGACTAGGAAGCACACTACTCAGTCCATTAATACTTACATTTTCTCGGACAGTTCACTCCTCACAAATTTGCCGGTACTCTTTTCTGTATCAGGTTCTTGGGGCAATTCATAACGGCCCTAAATAAAGTGCATTATCCATGGGGCGCTTCGTTACGCTCACCTGTTCAGGGATTTAACGAAAGAACAAAATGTACAAGTACCAAGTGTTAGGAGGACTGTGTGTGTGGGTGTTGGGGGGGGCGGTGGTACTGGCACTTTTTTCCCCACTTCAAGCACTGACACTACCAAGGGACCTTGCGATTAGAAATTTTTGTTAGTTGTAGCAGCACCTACGTTGTAGCAGGAACGACAGACGTCGCCATCCCTAGAGCGTATGCGACTAGCGTTGGTAAAAGATATTAGCTTCCTAGCTCGGAACATTTTGACAGATTTGTTGGGTTTTGTGGGTGTGTCTCTGTCTGTGAAGATGTACTCAAGGAGCGGCCCCAGTGAGGCAAGAGAGTGTGTTCTATATTTACTGTACTATTGCTCTATGCCACACGTTCGAAACTGTGAATCACAAGTTCTTTTCTTCAGCCCAATTGATAAAACATATTGTAGTGTATGTGAATGTGGAGCCAATGATCTGGCAGGCACAGATGGATGATTTTAGTGTCCCTTAATCTCCCCAAAATCTGGTGTAGAGACTCTCAGATGAATGATTTTAAGCCACCAGGCAAGTGCTATTTAGATAAAATATACTGTAGCTGTTCAGAATAATACACCTTCATTTATTTTGTAAGCTCATTGCATTGTTTAGCATTCTTACTAGATTGACAGTTTCTTACCTATCATTACGTGCACTGCCCTGGCAACACAACGGTGACCTTTATTTCACTGGATCAGTATTATCAGTATTATTACCCTGTTGTCCCAGCTGTGTTTGCTCACCTATAATGGCATTTTGTTTGTCTATCTTTCAAATTTGCCTGCGTGAAGATGAATCCTGGAAATGTTCATATGTGATACGATGCATTTAAATGTGCTTTGCCAGTAGAAAGAGGCTGAATAACGGAAGAATTATTTTCTCCCTCCCGCTGCTCATAAGCAAGATAAACAGCAGTAAAATTGCTCTTCTAATGAATATTCCTGTCATCCGTTATACTTTTGTCTGGTTAGTGCATATTGTGCTCAGACAGGAACACAGATTCCATCTTCATATCTAATGTTCTCTAATGTATGTCCTCTGGTGCAAAATCAAATTATTTTCAATTTATTTTATTTTCCTGCAAAACATTAATATCAGTCCAGCTGATGTAAGCAGTAAAGCTGCTCTCATCCTCTTTGGTTTATATTATTATGTGTGGCCCAGCAGAACATACAGTATTATTAAAATACTACTTAATTGATTTATAGGTTGCTTATTTTACCTATATTAAAATGACACATCTTGCTGAAGACTGAAGGCATACTGTAGATGCAATTAATCATTTTAGAAGATCACAAAAGTCCTCAAATCACCTGGAGAGCACTCAATATGCTTATAATTATTTACACTTCTACATGTGAAAGAACACCTGTACATATCTGCTTCTTGAATGATGTTAGATTTCTTTGTCAGTGTCATACAAGCTAATATTTAAACATAGTAATGATGCAACTCTTGCAACAATAAAGGTAAATCTATAGGGAGAGACCTTAGACACACACTTCAACAACATGGCAACTCAAAGGCCTTTACATTAGAGATAAAAATGCTGAAAAGATATGACTGTAGAAGTATGTTAAAGATCTATGACATTATTCAGGCAGATGAATGCCATTTTGCTCTATGGAAATGAAAACTGAGTCAATCATTGGTTCATTATTTCTTGTAGTGTTATGTTGTATCTGCCTTTTGACGAGAGGTTCAAAAGATGCGCTTTGTAATGATACTCAGGGATACAGAAGCAAACTCGTATCATCAGCAATATCATTAAATCTTGTTACATTGATGAGGAAAAAACTTGACAATGATTTTAGGGCGTTCCTTAGTCTATTTCTGGACAGATAAATTGCAATCAGGAATAATGACACTAGAAACATTTTGAAAGGTGGAAGAGGTTTATTTTAATTGAAGTATGCATTTAATTATTGTGGAATTTTGTGTACTATGCATGAATTTTACAGATTGGATTTAGGGATTTTGGGCTGTTTTTCCATGATTGTCGTTATGTTTTGACTCTCAATCAAAATGGATATGGGACATATGAAACTGAAGAGTTACATCACGGAGGCTCATATTTTCTATGTGTGTGCACAGGATGAATTCTGGGCATAAAACGCCACAGTGGAACAGGTATCAGTGGCATTCTCTCTCTATTCTTTTTTAAATATCTGTGATATTTTCATGTCCCAAAAATAAAAGGTCAGTAATAGAAGTAATAGTCCTCAACATTTGCCTTTATGCTACATGGTGGTGTCTAGTGACTCAGGAACAAGTTGGATACAGCTCCTCCTCACTGTCCTTTTCCATTTGCCAAGACACGAAATGATGACATATAATGGGCCACGCAGCTACTTCAGCTATACTAACTGCTGGCGATATGCCAAATTAGAAGAAAGTGAGTCTGCTGAAAAGAGGAGCTGCCTGTGGTATCCTTGGTAACTAAAATGTTTTTTTCTTAAAGGTCAGAAGTAAAACGGGAGGAAGTGGAGAATTAGATTCCTCCCCCACATCTGAGAGTTCCTCTATCGCTTATTTAGTTTTCGAGGTGTCCTCTGAGAGAGCCAGTGCACTCTGTGACAGAACCAAAGGGAAGGTGACAAAGATGGAGGGGCTCTTCACACTCGCTCTTTCACATCATCATGACAGGAAAAAGAGAGAAAGATGGACTTACTGCAACATACTTATTCACCTTCCACTAACAGACTTTAGTCATTGTATAATAATGAAGAGAGAGTGTTAGCACGCTCATTAATATTTGATTGAGCATTTTGGGATCTCACTAAATGAGTTTGCAGATTTGAGGCTGTTAGTGGGATGTTGACCGCAGTGAATGTACATTTTACTGGGCAGTAATAGCACTTCCCATGCCACATTACACACAAATGAAAGACTGACTGTGGCAGTGGCATGCATGCACATATTTAATTTTCTTGGTAGAAAGAGAGGTCTGCAGAGGCTTTGTAGCTGCATGACAAATCTGGTCACCATGGTTTTTATCATAATGAAAGTCCATTAAAGAATTGACAAGCAGCAAAAAATGACTAAATGCATAACTAGCAGGCACTGATCCACTCTGAATGGTGTGAAAAGGTACACCGACAAGAGTGGCGACACAGGAAAGTGTCTTGTTCAGTTTAGCTTGTCTCATTGCTACTGAAAAACATTCTGGCCCACATTCAGGAAATAGTGCACACTACATGCAACACCACCCAAAAGACCAGGGCCGTTTTTTTTACTCCTACTTTTAAACTTGAGAATAAAAGCAAGTTATCAAATGTCTTAAAGCTAAGAATCACTCTTACTCTCCCAAGTGGTTAGGAGTTGCCAGTAGGGGCTTGTGATGGCGCTGGGGAGACAGAGACATGCGCAAATATTTCAGGAGAGGAATAATGTTTCTGAATTATTTGACGACGCGCAGTTAATAAGACGGGGTGGGACAGCACAGGCATAAGTTTTGTGAGTTGGTGAGGGACGTCATCTCACCACAGACTTCACACAGCAATAAGTTTTCAGCTAAATTTAAGGTGGTGATGACGCTTTGTTTATTTTGCACAGGACAAACGCAGCAATGCTGATGATTTTGGCCCGTCACAACCATCAATAAGCCGAACTGTCACGGTGACGTGGATGTCGAGTTGGCCGACTTCTCCAGATATTTGGCATGCTAAATATCTGGCAGACGTCGACGATGTGATAGTGATGTGTCAGGGAGCCGTTTTGATGCGTCGCTGAGTAGTTCACACGTAACGACTGCCGACCGCAAATCAACCGCTGATTTACCGCCGATTTACCGCCAATCACAGTCTGACGGTCGTCGAGCGGGAAATCGTGCTAAAAATCGTGTAGTGCGAACTAGGCTTAAGGCTATGCTGGCGCTGTCCGACCCCGTCTAATTAAGTGTGTGTCGTCTGATAATTCAGAAACATTCTTCCTCTCCTGAAATATTTATGCATGTCTCCACAGCGCCATCACAAGCCCCTACTGGCAACTCCTAAACACTTGAGTATAACTGGGAGAGTAAGAGTGATTCTTAGCTTCAAGAAATTTGATAACTTGGTTTCATTCTTAAGTTTGAAAGAAGGAGTAAATTTCATGAATTCTGAGCACTTAAGACTAAAATGGCACTTTAAGAAGCTTGATAAATAACGGCCCACAGACACAAAGTACTAAAAGTTTTTGTTGACTGATGAGCTCCCTAACAGTTCTGGTCAAACAAACAAACAAACAAAAAAAATCAAGCCTCTTTGTTGTTATCCATATGTAAATTTTGCTTTAACCTCATTATTTTGCTTTACATACGTTATTTATAGGTGAGGGCATGATAATTAAGGTAGCATCTGCTCCAGAATATTAACTAGAAGAAACAGTAAGTTATACAACCTGACCGGTTGACCGGTCAAAAACCCGGTCAAAAACCTCCGCTTCCCGACGTAGGATCCTGAAGGAGGCTGTGCTCAGACGCTCCGTTGGCCGTCTCTACCCTGCACCGTCGGGTAGTCCTTCTCTCAGGTCTGTTACTGCTACTCCAACACAACACTCAACAGCTCACACACTCCATCCTCAGTCCGCACGCAGTGTTGAAGCAGATTCTGCTCAGTCCTGCTCTGGAACCACACAACCAGCATCTCCTCGTCCTCTTTTCTCCCCAACCACACTAATAATTGGTGACTCCATAACCAGAAACCTCCGTTTCTTTAACGCTACCACTCGCTGCTTCCCCGGTGCCACCACAGCTGACATTTTAAAAAAACTCCAGGACCTGATGCCGTCGCTCCCGTCCTCCATCACAAGAGTGATAGTCCATGTGGGAACAAATGACACAGCTCTTCAGCAGTCTGAGCTGACAAAATTTGATTTTAACCGTCTTCTTAACTTTTTAAAGCAGTATGGAAAGTCCGTTTTTATCTCTGGTCCCATTCCCACAGTTGGTCGCGGTGCTGGCCGCTTCAGTAGACTCCTTGGCCTCCACGACTGGCTCCAGTCCGCCTGCAGGGCTCACGGTGTGTTTTATGTGGATAATTTTAA